>NW_026712977.1:6600000-7189078 GCF_030625045.1 Achroia grisella | reverse complement strand
CACCTGTAATTTTGTACAATTCAACATTAAAACACCCTCACTTATTTAATACATCCGTTCTCGTATGCTATGCAAGTGACAACATCAATTCTTATATGTTGATGAGTTCACTATTAAAAGCCTTAGTTAACACTGTTATTTTACTTCAACTCAACAATTATGTCAAAAGTTATAATGGTCTAAATACAACACATCCAATCTCATATTCAAGTCAATTGAGTCAACATGTATACCAACAATTCTTACATGCTCGTTAATTTAGCATTATACGCTTCGATTATTCTTTTTTTTTTTTAATCAATTAAATTCTTAATAGATACAATATCTCAAGATTTAACTAAGGTTAACTAGAAATTAATAAAATTGACAAAACCATCTACAACAGTAATTTAAAACTGTAAACTGTAATCCTTAACAATATTTAACTTTCTTATATCTTAACTTTCATTTATATCCTCTAGTAACTTTTCTTATATATTCCTGGGATTAAATTGACAGATATAGCCTTACTTCCACAACTTATATTCTCTCTCATTTTATTTGCATTGGATATAAAGGTCTCTTAAAACAGTTATAGGTTCAATAGGATCCTTTCAACTTAAATCTAGTATACCCATATACACTTTTCAAAACTTTAATGCTCATACATTTAACAACAATCAATTGTCCTTTTGTTTTTTTTTTTTAACTACCTGTGCTTCTTAAATTTGTATTCACTATAATACCATTATAATGAAACAACAATAGCTCAGCTCACAAACATTTTCTCAACAAATACTTCTCTATAACATGTAAAACTTACAACTTAGACCATGCAGTATTTATTTTTCATTCTACATATATGCTATTCATAAAGTAGTTTATTATCCATCAGTAAACCATATAAAAATCTCATAAATTGCGCCAGTATCCATATTCATAAACCAGCTCGTCCATACTGACTATCCACGTCTCTCTCTCTCTCTCTCTCTCTATGGAAGTTTGCATCCAGTCTTTTGTCTTCTTTACATTTGCAGTGATTAACTTGTGTTCACAAGATATTGAGGATTTTTCCTATTCTTCTTTTTTTTTCTTTTTTATATATTCCTGTCATAGCTATACCGAAATCGCCATGCACTGTCCTCTACAGTACAGTAGATTCACAGAAGATAATTGGAAGTGTGGCACAGTATAGGAGTGCTATCTTCATAAAACTGACTAACTTCAGTCTCATCCTCTTTGGTAACAAAGTTATATTAAATAAAACAAACCACATGCTTATAAAGGCATAGCATAAAACACCAACAATCAGGAATTCTCATAAATATATAACGGTTGTATAGAATGGGAACGAATTTCCATGCATGGAAAGTTATGCAGCCTATTAATAACCACATTACCAAGGTCATCAGCAAAGTTTTCTAGAATATCCATATCTCTTTACTTTCCTAACAATCTTGTCTGTCTGTGTCTCATAATTTTCCTCTATAATAATTTTAAAGCTTATGTACTTTGAATATCTTAACATTGCCTCCCACAGAGACTATTTAATAGTAACCAAATAATATACAGAAACTTCATTAGTCAAATCATAAAATATTTTATAATCCTGTAGTATACAAATACATAAAAGGTAAGTTACATAAACCATTTAAAAATAGTATCAAATTTTTCCTTTCTCCTCTATTTCACCATATCACAGTTTACATGTATTCACTTAATTCTCTCCCATCTGTCCATACCTATATACAACAAAAGAGTGCTATGCTCTCATTTATTTCCATTTTCCTGCCATAATATCTGAATTATAAAGTTTATTATCAAAATTTCACAATTCTAGACCACACTGTTTGACACAATCCATGTGCTAACTTCCAGATGAGTTCATTATTAACTCATGAATCCTTTAATCAGTTATTATCATTTTCTGATATACATTTATTATTAATTAATAATTAATATTAAATTATTAATATATTAATATACAATAATATATTCTATATATTCTATTTTTTTTTTTTATTATCTGTACTTCACAAATATATAATACAATTTGAATTTAAACAATTATGATTTCCTCCTTGGTTGACATTTCAATTCCAATACAGATTTAACAATGAATCTGTCCACTTTATAGTTTCTTAGTACTGTCATTCTACAAATGACACTAAATAATAAAACTCAATGGATAACTTAAGCTCAGATCCTTGCAGCAAATCTTCAGTTCATTAGCTTATGCAGTACACAAGATTGGACAATATAGCAATACATTGCAATATATTACAATAGTCTATTTTCATTATTGTGATAACAATTGTCTTATGTTGTACATATTCATATTATAAAATCATGACATTTTGTGCAATTTACTGTATGGAGAGTTATAACTCATCAAAAGGCAAATACTCTCACTGTTGCGACTCAATATATATATCCAAACATTCTGTATGTACACAAATATTAACTTATTTCCAAAAACTTTTATTCATATTCATAACACTAATAGTAAATTTAAAGACAAACTTGTTGCTCAAGTATTGTTTAGAAAATTCAACAGGTTTCTTGTACAATCAATAATACAATCAAGAGCCAACAACATTCATTTCTGGCTTTACCAAAAGCTTTCTTTAGGTTAAAAGACAACTTCATAAATTATAAAACTAAACTAAAGTCAACAGGTCTTTTGTACAATCAAGACCCAACAACATCCATTTCTGGCTTTACCAAAAGCCTTTCTTTAGGTTAAAAGACAACTTCATAGTTTACAAAACTGAACCATGTAAGAATAGTCCTACCTGTAATCTATCACTTTCTAACATGTCACATATTAATTGGGTTTCAAAATTCCAACAATCACTTACTAAACATTGTCTCAAATGACAAATGTACATAGCTACAGGTACCTGCACAGGACCTTTAAGTACCTTTATTGATCAACAATGGCTGCTAAGGGCCATTCTAATGAATTTCAAGAGAAGCATCAAAGAAGTGAACCAATTGCTCAAACATATAATACATTCAATATAAGCATACATATAATATATAATTCCAGCATACCTTTGAGGAATTGGATATCATCTCTAGGTGCTTTTTCAACACATTAATAATCAATATCATATGATTATGATAACCTTGAGGATCCTAATAGATCTCAATTGGATTTTATACTAATTAATAATTAAATAAGGAACTATTAATAATAATAGTTTACAGTTATTTGGTTTTTAACATTGGAGTTTACTACCAATTGTTAGCCATTGCTATATATATAAAATTCAAAACACAGCAAGAAATAAATATAATAATTGTACCATCAAAGTTAAGTACTATTTTCACTGAGAGCTTCACAGCTAATCATGAGATAGCATCTAAAATGTCTTTAATATGTAATATTATGAAATATAACATGTTATGTAGCTTGTATCAGTTTATGTCATTAATATACTGTGTCTATCTATATTAATATGCTTTATTAATTCAATTAATAAACACATATCAAAGTATCAACCAATATAATATATATATGACAGTATCTCAATTTGGGAATATAACCACAATCAAGACATATACCTGGACTATGCCTGTGATTGTCATTTATCTGAAATGGGATCATCAAACATATATGTGTACCTATGTAAAGAAATAATAACAATTCTTCAATTCAATTCATGTAGAACAAACACACTAAACTGAACAGTAAGTTTGACTAATTTACTGTGAATTAGCAACAAACTCAGCAATACCATTACACTGTTTATATGTATAACATGGTATGTGTTCTCATGTTCAACCTGTATGTCAACATAGTTAATGTAACTGTTTCTAATCTGTTGATATCCTATCATACTCTATCATAGGCATTAATAACATAACAATAGTTACTCTGTATTTTAAACTAATTAGATATCCATGTTGTTTTATACTTAATGTATTCATAATACTTCTTTCTTAGGTATATTGTATACCTCAATATCGTGCTACATGTCATGTCATTACTCTCGCAAGTTATCGTACATACTAAATCTATTTAATATGTAGAAAGCAATTCATCCAAAAGTTCAATAAAACAAGTGAGATACTGCGTTTAATGGTATGCGTGTTATTAACGTAAACTCACTTACCACAACTTCTAGTCAGAATTACCTTACGGTCGAATTTGTAGGCGGGATTGGTACCGCTTCTGAACTTTTAAAATCACTAGTATCCTGACGACTTAGGCGTAATGCCGGTTAGTCAGGGAGAGAAACACCTCAATGCCTCCAATATTCACAATTACCTATCTCTTATTTGTTTTTATAATAATATAAACACTTTCGCTCCAAAACTCCCGCTGCTTACGTTCAATTATCCGTCATCCACTTGTCAATATCACATAGATTACTTTGGCTCTGGCCTCTGACGTTCCGTTTCAGGTTACATGATTAATGACTTTACCATTTTTAAGTAATGGTGCGTCACACGATAGTTAACATTTATTTATTTGGTAATAGTATTAAATACATTTCAGATTTCAGAAGAAAATAAACACGATTGCGAAGTTCCTCTTACATTTAGTTTCCACAAATACTATATTATCAGTTAATTTTGAATTGGGCATAGCAGACATTTTAGACTTTGCGCCTGATTTGTATATTGATATACCCATGATATATGAATATTTAGGAGTAATCATTGCGCCGCATATTGAAAAGAGGGTATGTATATTCACTTATTTGTTATTTAAGTTTTCTTATATCTCCTAGTACATTTATATCTTCAAAATATTGGCTCGTCAAAGTCTTAACTCCGCGGCATTTACAATAGAAGAATGGAGAATATACCTCTCACGCCTCATTTTTTTAAATGAAGTAACTTATAGTGACTCTATATCAAACTGTTTAAATCACATTGTGTCATCATCATCTGCTTCTTCCTTATTCCAATTATTTGGGGTCGGCGTAATATGTTAAGTCGCATTGTGTATTCTGAATTTGAGGCTGCGAATTCAGTTTAATAACAGAAGTATGACTTCTGTTATTAAACTGAATTCGCAGCTACGCTAACATTGTGTCACAACACAACATGTTGAAATATTTTTATGCTTTTCATTTAGAATTAAAATTTTACTCCAATAGTTTCTAATGTTCCAATAAACTTATTATATCTGAAAAGAGTATACAGGTAGTAGGATAATTATGTAATACCTAATTTGGAGGCCTAATTTGGCACTATTTAAGCGGGTTTGTAATGTGATAATTTTTATATTCTGCTTTTATGGTCAATGGAAGGAATTTTCTTACAGCACATTACACTTTTTCAAGTACTTATGATTTCTAAAAGTATTAAATCTGCAAAACAAGGTCATTTACTGCTTAAAACAATAATCAGACATTTGACAGATGACATGGGACCTATTTTTGCAAAGAATAAATGGCTAGAATCCAATCTTAAGTTCAATCAATGGATGAGTGAGGAGCAGGTAAGGTATAACTATATTAAATAAAATTTAATAATTTTGGTTATGCTACATTTTAATATTGAGATGTAACCTTTTTAGATACCATCATGGATAGCAGATAATAAATTTGAATATTTGGAAGGAGCTACAACATCTTCTGAAGAAAACAATAAACCATAAACACCAACTGAAACACAATAAATTACTTAAATGTATGAATTCAGATGGAAATTACTAATATCAATCCCCGCCGCCCGACCGTCGTTACAATAAGACGTGTTTCAGTTAGCTCCATATTTATAATTAAAAATCTATACCAAAAGTTATTAATTTGACCTTATTTTCATATTAAATTCAGGAATAAAGTGAAATCTATTATACGCATTACAGTTCATCAAGAAATATAAATTGTGAGTGCTAATAAATATACATAAATGATACGAAGAAAGCAAGTTATAACCAATATACCCGTTTATTCTATCAACAAATACAGTGGGCTGGACTTTGGACTTACACTGCAGTTCGTTGTTGAGCTACAAATGCAGCGCATGTAGATATTACACGTTGATTCACTTCATTACGTCAGAAGCTTATTGGTGTAGCGTATAGCCGCCGGAATTCTAAACGAATGACTGAAGATCGCTACAAAACGTGTACTTAAGTTTTTTTTTTTTTTTTTGATGTACACATTCATTTTTGTACATTACATTAAATAATATCGATATTTTGCTGGGTGGAATATATATATATATTTTCTTTTACACCACAGAAGTACCTTTAATTGCTAAATAGCTAGAATTGTCACGTAGCAATGCCGCTTAAGCGTACACCACCGCCTTCACCTATGCCTCAACACAATACTCCACTAGAACCAGAGGTAACCACTGTTTTTTTAAGAGATCATTCTTCTTCTACCTCGAACGTAACTTTAAGGTTGTCTCCTTCTGAACAACTTCATAGCTCCTCTTCTGAACCAAATTTAAATGAGGTTAAATTTACTAATACTGCTCGAAAACGAAAACATTCACTCTATGATGATGATAAATTAAATACATTTATGACAGAAATGCAACAAATGTTTACGAAGTTTAAGGAGGATCAAAATAGGAGGAGTGAGCGATTGTGTTCCATTGTTGAGGATATTCGGAATTCAGTGGACTTCCTAGCTCATAAATACGACTCGCGTCAGTCGAAAGTGGATAAGTTGGAATCGGATCCTAAAGCGGATGTTCAATATATGAGAACTTTGGAAGATAAAATCGAAAATTTAGAACGTAACAGCAGATCAACCTGCCTGGAAATTAGGAATATTCCAGTATTGTCTTCTGAAACTAAAAGCGACCCTGTTGAGACATTTGTTAAAACCTGCAATGTTATAAATGCACCAGTCCAGAATAGCGAAGTAAAGGATATATTCCGCATCAAAACTAATGAGCAAGCAAATAAAGGGAAGACAATTATAGTGGACCTTACCAGCTCTTTACTCAAAGAAAGGATAATATCAATGTACCGCAAATATAATAGAGGTAACTCTAAACTAACCACAGAATAAATTCACATAAATGGAACACCACGTCCAATTTTTATCTCGGAAAATCTAACGTCTAAAATGAAGAAATTGTTTTATTCGGCCAGAGAATTCGCAAAAAACCATGATTATAAGTACTGTTGGGTGTCTCATGGAAAAATTTATCTACGCAAAAGAGAAAATGGCGCTGTGATTCGAGTAACTGACGACTCTGTTCTTGAGAAAATTTGCGCGTCAATATGACTATTTATTGGAGTGGCGAATACGATCTTTGTGTCAGTGCCTGTAGTGATCATGTTCTTTAAAGTTTTTTATTGTATTGTTCATTTTATAGTTCTCATCTATCTTCTTCTTGAAAATGTATATTGTTACCTTGTCCACAATCATACTCGTTTATTCACAACACTTATACACATAAATACACAAAATACATACTACAATATTACTCAACATAATAGATCTTCATTGCCAAAAGATATTAAAACCTGTTTCGTGCTATATCGTGCTAGGGTAATCATTTTATACCATTTTATATCGTTGTGTTTGCTCTGCGTATTAAATCCCCTGTTTACTCTCCTCTATAATCAATTATGAATAATTCGTACCAAATTAATAATGATATTGAACAGATATCTGTGTCGGATTCGCTATCTTGTTCCCCTGAGGACATACCCGTGCATTTAAAATCTAATAATACCTTTAATATTTTTCATGTTAATATTCGGAGCATAAATTGCAATTTTAGTAACCTTTTAACACTGCTTTATAGCATAAAAATAAACATTGATATTATAATTCTAACCGAATGCTGGTTAAGGAAAACACCCTTCATTCCTATTCTTCCTGGATTTGAATCTTTTACATCTAATTATAAAAAACAAAATGATGGTGTCGTCGCTTATATTAGAAATGGTCTCGAATGTACAGTGGATGTCTCCGAGTTTCATGATGCAAATTGCATAATCGTAAAGTTTACCAATGATGTTGCCATTGTAGCAGTATACCGTTCCCCTTCCTATACAAATTTAAAACCATTTTACGAAAGTCTTAATAGTGCACTCAACACCATCACAAGCTATAAAACTAGTGTTATTATTGGAGATATAAACATTAATATATCTTCCACAAATAATGACCCGAATTCTGATGAATATCTCAATATGATAGCGACGCATGGTATGCTCCCAGCTTACACTTTGCCAACAAGAGAAAACAGTTGTTTGGATCATGTCATCTTACGTTCTTCTAATTATGTATCTACTTTTGTTCTTGACTCTCTAATAACAGACCATGCTCCTATTTTATTATGTTGCAATACAAATTTATACTCAATCTCTGCAAAACGTTTCACTCAAAAATGTAATATTTCGGCAGTCGTAAACGAAATAGAAAGTACAGACTTTACATCAGTTCTCAATTCCAGTGATCCCGAGATGTCTGCGAATCTTTTCGTTGAACTGATATCCAATATCGTTGCAGTTCATAGTAGCAGTATAAAAATTCCTAGTAGAAAACGCATTATTAAGCCCTGGATCACTCCAGGTCTTCTGAAATGTATACGTCATAGAGATAAATTGTACCAAAAATCAAAAAAAGAGCCAAATAATGATATACATAAAATTATATATATTAGATATCGTACCTTTTGTAACAATCTTTTGAAAAGGATTAAAAAGGAATTTGAGGAAAGTGAGATCACAAAAGCTAAAGGAAATCCCAAAAAGACGTGGAATGTTATCAAGCGAATAGCAAATCTTCAAAAAACAAAAACTGATGCTGGTTCATTATTAAAAATTAGTAATAATCCCATGTCTTCTATTAATATTGTTAATAAGTTTTTCGCTAATGTTGGTAAAAATCTAGCATCCGCTATTCAGTCTCAGTTAGACGGCAGTATAAACGCTCAACATAATACGAACTTACAATATATCCCTGACTCAACTAGTCAATTCTCAGCTAACTCTATGGCACTTTTTTCTGTGGACGATAGGGAGGTTGAAAATATAATTACCAATTTAAGATGTAACTGTGCTGTTGGATGGGATGGTATCTCCAAGTCAGTAATTAAATCTGCGAGCCATATACTGATACCTATACTGACCTACGTATTTAATTGTGCTCTCAATTTGGGTATTTTCCCTAATGTCTTTAAAAAAGCAGTAGTACATCCAGTTTTTAAAGGTGGGGATAGAGATAGTATCTCAAATTATAGACCTATTTCTGTGCTTTCTGTATTTGCGAAGATTTTTGAAAAAATTCTAAATAGTAGACTAATCAAATTTATCAATAGTCGTAATATACTATCAGATAATCAATTCGGCTTTAGAAATAATAAATCAACGGAAGATGCTGTTCTTGAACTTACCGATTATGTTATTAAAAAGTTTGACAATAAGAAAAAAACAATTGGTATCTTTCTGGATCTCCCTAAGGCTTTTGATACTGTCTCTATTCCCATTTTGCTTAACAAACTGGAATCTATTGGTGTTAGAGGCGTGTCTCTTGATATGTTCCGAAGTTACCTTGATAATCGTACTCAATTTGTAAGAATTGATGGTTTCGAGAGCAGTGACGAATATCTCAGCTATGGTGTTCCACAGGGTAGTGTCCTTGGGCCTACCTTATTTTTAATTTACATTAATGATCTTTGTAATATGAATATTCAAAATTGCAAAACTATTACCTATGCTGACGATACAGTTCTCCTTGTTGGTGGACAGAATTGGATGGAAAGTACATTCAGAAAATGCCTTAAAAAATGTTATGAATTGGCTTCAATCAAACTATCTTACTCTTAACATTGCAAAAACAAAATTTATACCATTTTCAATAAATCACGCCACCCAACCACCTTCGTTTTTATCTATTCGCCCACATTTTTGTACGACATTAAATCCCACAATGTGTAAGTGCATATCAGTAGAACGCGTTTCTTCCCTTAAGTACCTTGGTGTTACACTTGACTATTCAATAACATGGAAACAGCATATTGATGCAACTGTGTCCCGCGTAAGGAAATTGATATATGTTTTTAAGAACTTGAGAAGTGTCGTTGACTTTAATTGCCTTAAAACTGTATACTATGCACTAGTACAGTCAATTATTACATACTGTATTACCTCCTGGGGAGGAGCAGTTAAAACTATATTGTTGAGACTTGAACGAGCACAAAGATCTGTATTGAAGGTAATGACAAAAAAACCAATTCTGTTTCCAACTGAAGATTTGTATTCAATTTGTCAGGTCTTAACGGTCCGTCAACTATTTGTACTAAACATTACGCTTCGTAAAAATTCTCAGCTTCCATATGTTCCATATGTTTCAAATGATACAAATTTGAGATGTAGAACTTATAAAATATGTAAATTAAATCCTTGTCGTACTGCAATAGCTAGTCGTCATTATAACCACGTAAGTTCTATTTTGTATAATAAGCTAAATAAAGAATTGATCATATATCCCCTATACTACTACAAATGTAAGCTGTTGTGTGCAAAATGGCTTCAAAACTTATCGTATGAAAAATCTGAGGATCTTTTAAAACTTTATTAACTTGACTTGTTGCGTAAATATTGTAATTTCAAAAATAATGTATAGTAATCGTAGACCTCCCTCTCTCTCTCACATACACACACACACACACACACACATACAAATACACACATAGGCATAATGCTTACACATATACATATCAAATACAGGCATAGGTTCTTTTTGTTTTGTGCATTCTTTCTTTTTGTTTATAAGTTAAATTTTCTTTGTTTTTGGTAAATTTAAATATTTTGTAAATTTTTTAGACAATACGTGATGGGTAACGACATTGCATGTATTTTTATATTTTTTATTTTAGTTTTTGGAATTATATATACTAGGTGGAGGGCGTCGATATTCGCAACACAGTTTTATACTTCTGTGAATATCATCGTTTCTTTAGTAAATTAGTACACATGTTTTCTGTATTAAGTAAATAAATAAATAAAAAAAATATATGACAGGCTAGCTACAGGTAAATAATCAATAGAAATATTATATATATGGTTTTGATCTCTTATTCCCTTGCATTCAAATGTTACTTTAATATGAAGTGCTGGAAGTGCTAGAATAATCTGCCTCCTCCTATCCTTAATTAAGTGACAGTTGGTTCTTTCAAACATAAATTATTCACTCAACTTTTTAAAGAACAAAAATCATTGTAGCAGTGAACACAATGTAATAAGCATCAAAAACATATACCAACTACACCATTTATGTACATTATATATTTAAATATTATTAATAAATTTTATTATAACAATATACCTACTTAAATATTATACAAAAATTACTACATACATTAATTAAAATTGCATTTATCTTTACATACATTTTAATACCTATTTATAAAATGGTCTTAATTTTAACGTTTTATTTTCTTTTGTTATCTTTACGTACGCTGTCTCGTGTGTGGTGGCCCCACTGAAAATCAGCGCTGTGGTATATATATACTACAGTATAAATGCTGAGTCACATTCAGCGTTATTAGCATATTTTAGCTTTTGTTTAAGTTGTATAGTATATAAGATAGATACCATCTAAGAATATTGTAATGTTGAATAAATGTCTTTATTATTATTAGATATTATAACTTAAAGCCCATAAGTAGTGCTCAAGATTATCCCGAATACTGTTTATGGTATAGATCTAAAACCATATCAAGCATATACGATGACGATAAACAAATCGATGCTTGATATAAGAGAATATTTTTGGTGCACAACTCTTCTAAATTTTAGTACATGACTGCCGAGACCGAAATGCTGGTAGACAAAATACACATCTTATAGCTTAGCGCCTGCAGGAGGTAGGAATAATTCTTGACAGTATTTGCGTTTTAAAGGAGGTGACAGTTGCCACTTGGTAAGTGACCCGGCATATGCATTCTAATTAGATATAAAATTTTGCCAAGGAAATAAATACACCCTCGGCTGCGCTTGACCGTCACCTGTCGTTTAGTTTATTATAGAAGCAACACTTAATATATACTCCACTCTTTGCGGCGAAGCCTGAGTGGTTCTCTAGTTACACAATAATATAATATTTAAGTATAATGTCCGAACGAAACTGTTGTGTCCGTAATCAAAATTTAAATGTCCGTTTACCATTTTCGTCGAAATATAAAAATAAAACAACAACACGGCCTTAAATTATGGTGGCGTGGACATTTGGAGATGAGAATGATTATGATGATATCTATTGAAGGAGAAACGAGTCTGCATACCAGTACAGAATGATTCTTTTTTCTGAGGGAAAAATCTATATTATGGACTCAATTATGAAATTACAAATAAAGTAATACACAGCATATTGCTAAAAAGATTATTAAAGAATGTCTATAAATAATAATTAGTGGGCAATTCAATTCACGTTATAAATACTAATTTATTCCTAATTACCTTATTTCATTAGGTACATCTAGAACAAATCAGTGTTTTAAGCGATTTGACTTATAAGACTTAAAAGAAGCTTAGTTTAACTATAAATTAAACAAGTACCTAATAATGTAATTTAAATTTTATATGTCAATATACAAAAATTAATTTCACAAAGCTTCATTACTCCCGCAAAATCTTTATTAATCGAATTAACTGCCTTCTTCCAGTAAGATCTTTTAGATTCTTCATCTTGCACCTGAATATTTATTTGATTTAATTCTGTAATAAAAAATAATAACATTTTCAGTACCCATATTAAAAGACCTACATGTTAAATACGGTCGGTAACTTTAACTAATCTATACAAATAAATATATAGAAGTGTTTGTTTGTAATTTTAAATTAACAGCCTCTAACTAAATGCCTATGAAAGTATACGATACTTACATCAAAATGATAACTATCAAAATTTTACTCTGTCTGTCTGTTCTTGCTAATGCCTAAAACCGATTTCCGATCCGATCGCGCCGATTGGCGCGACTCACAGATAGTTTATGTTGTAAGAAGTAACTAAGCCTAGCCATATAATATAAAAAAATATACACGCGGAAGAAGTCGCGTGTAATAGCTACACAACAACACAACAGCTAGTCTAATATATAATAATAATAATAATAATAATCTCAGGACAATTCACACAGCGCCATCTAGACCCAAGTTAAGCTAGCTAAAGCTTGTGTTATGGGTCCTAGACAACTGATACAAATACATAGATATTTTTTTTTTCGTAAATACATACATATTATACATAGAAAATACCCAGACCGATACAAACAATCATACTCGTGAATACAAATGTTTGTGCCGTGCGAGGAATCGAACCCGCGACCATCGGTCGTAAAGCGGTAGACTAGACCGCTAGACCACCGAGGTCGTCAAATATTATATATAAAATTCTCATGTAACAGTGTTTGCAACAGAACTACGAAATGGCTTATCAGATTCTTTTTAATTTTGTGTTTACTACCAGTAGGTCAGAAAATAGTACGTAAACTATTTTCCATACATGTTAGTGATGAGGGTGGTCTCCAAAAATTGTTTCTTTTTTATTCATGACAATATTTCTTATTTTAATATTTTTATGATTCGGTATTAAAAATACTACCCTAAATTTTCATGCTTCTACCATCAACCCCCATTTTTTAATAGCAACATTCATTTACATTCGTCGCCTTAACATAAATTTTAATAAATAAATCAAGTATATTTGTAACAAATGGCGTTAGTACCATTCTAAATAGCTTATTAACATCATCAACAAAGAAAAGGTCGTGCACGTTTGTTGCAAGTAACGTAACCTAGGCATATATATCATGAATTATGTGGCAGGAACTAACTGTCGCATACGCCGCAAGCAATAATTTGCAACATTCTTCTCAAATCAACCTCATCTTCTACTTTGCCGGTGTAAAAAAACCGTACCAATCTGGGAAATAATTCGAATACTCTTCGCAAAGGGAACGCCGCGAACCTCCATTGGTGAATACTAAGTGTTACTGAAAGAAAGTATTAAACTTGATGATATACGCGTATATAAGAAAGTTAGTTAGTTTAGCCTATAAGTATTAAATACAACAAAAAATTCCAAAAGTTACAGACAAATAAATACATTCAAAATGTATGAGGTAAGTAAGTGCCACCGTATCTATATACCTATATACTTAGACAGCCGACAGCATTCCCTTTAATTAAAAACTAAATTAGAATAAGTATTTTTCTTTTAATATTTACTTTACCAGATGACTTTAAGCCACTTTACTGTAGGGAAACCCTATACGCAGTAATAAAAACACTTTGTACTTATATATGAAAGCGTAACATAGGCGAATGCGTAACCCACAGGCGAGAAATGGATTATGTAGTGAAAACTAGTAGCCTCGTTGCTAGCAATTTATCATGTCAGGTTAACCTCCACGTGGTGCCCTAGGAGACCAATTCCCTGATGGATTTATTTCGATCGGTTAACTGAACTGACCTCATGCTCATTTTATCACCAGCGGAGATTGCTGCTCCGCCCGCGTAAGTCGTTAGTTAAAAAGGTAACCCACACTATACATAAATAAAGTTTTGGAGGGCGGGGGGGTCGGATTGTTAGGAAGGGGGAAGGGATTCTTAGTAATGTAGAATAATAATCCCATTGCTGGCAATATGCTATGTCAGGTCAACTTCCTCGCGGTTCCCCATGGAAACCATCGTGATAAATTTCTGGTGAATTTAACTCAATAGGCTAACTGACCTGACCTCATACTCATCTAATCACCGTGCACTGGTACCCCGCCAGCGTATTCATGCGAATTTCAATCAAAAAATTCGAAAAACATTCAGGCAAATAGTTCATTCATCCTTTAAAAAAATCCTCCGCAAGTTGGGTTTGGAGTGCCTTCTACACAGGCTCTAATTTCAACCGGTGAAGCTACAACACCTGTGAACACTATCTGCGGCCTACGGTACTAAAATAGTGACCGTAATACAATTAGAACCACAACAAACGGATATTATAAATATCTTACCCAGTGTACTGCTGTAATGGAAGCCTAAGTAGCGAACGAAGCAACTAACATCTGAATCTTGTCTCTGTTCCATCTTGAGATCAATGCCCAACTGGAGATGCACTTCGCGTAAGGGCATACTTGGAGTCAAAAAACGTCGTACGTTATCATAGTCGCGTACACGAACTGTATATAGTACATTGATATCATGTTTATCTATAAATATTAAAGGTTTTTATATGATGATATTTATTGATACAGTAGATAGGTACATTTGGTATACACTGTGGTTTACGGATTTTTTGTTAGATATTATAAAATTCCTATAGTGTTATTGTTAAATATTGCTAAGTAATATGTTGGTTAAAACGATATGCCGATTAAAGAGATGAGACTGTATTAAATTAAATCTAAAATAAAAAAATATATTAGACCTAATTGAATGTGTAAGAAACAAATAAGGATTATATTGTAGGTAGATAAACCTACTAACTAAGGATACTAATTTATTAGCTACGCACATATTATTGATCCCAACCCGCGCTCTTTCTTATAGTAGGTAGGTATAAACGGCGCATAATCATCAATTGTTATCTTTTTGAAAAATTTAAGTTTAATCTATGGGTATTATGTATAAAAAAAATGTTTCAGTATTTGATAACCTAAATAATAATAAAAAATATAAATATATATAAACAGTATGTATGTAGGTACATATTTTAATTGGAATGGCAAACAACTGGCTACCTCTGATGGTAACTGGTAACGACACCTATATACGAGTAGCCACATGAACCATTAAAACTATCGTTCGTACAATGTCGTTATACCCACTTACTAGTGTAATAACAATTTGCTAACATATCCTTGGTCTGAATATTGTTAGTAATAAGTAATGACGTCGTTACGAATAGTGTACCTTTAAACAACAAACAAACAGTAACATTATTAAACTCTATTACACGTTTAGTCCATCTATTGATGGACTAAACGTGTAATAGAGTGAATACTCGAACACAAACTAAGGGAAAGATAACCTAAGAGACGATGGAGGGATGTCTTTACACAGTAAGTTGGAGCTGACTGGATGAAGAAGGCGCAGGAGCGGGTCTGGAAAGGTTTAGGGAAGGCCTACAAGAGGCAACCTTATTGCTGATATGAATAAATATATAATAAGGTTGTAGACAAAAGAATTAAGGGCTTTTTTATTTTTATAATATCACACTATCACACAATAAGTGCTCCATCATGATCCACACTAACCAACTTTATAGTATTATATCAAAATCGAAATTACCTACTACAAGTTGGTATTATTTATGCTATTATTTCTGTTGTTTTTGAATTTTTACAGTATGTATGTATGAAACTATTTGATACATTACATATTTTTTTTCACTACGACATTATATATATTTTGTAGTATACACGAACGTTATATATGAACATATAAATATGAATTTACTATTAAACGACTTACAAAATGCCATAAATAAGAAGAGGTTGGGACATGCGATGGTGATACGTTTCCAAGCTGTGTCTGGGATGTCACACCCGCCACACCCGAGTGCAACGTCAACTTGACCAGGAATGTGGTCTTCGCGGCATATCAACTGAAACATTACAATAAACACTTGTGCAATGGAAGGATGTGTGCATTAGAAGTAGTAGGGACTAGTCGTTTCATTCATGTACCGCGTCAGATTGACCTCCACGCAGTCGTCTCTGGTGGTTTATTTATTTATTTATTTACTTAACTTTAATGCACACAATATAAAATATAGTATAGTACATTTGGCGGACTTAACACCATGCGGCATTTTCTACCAGTCAACCATTGGTGGTGCAGAGAATAATTGTTGGCGGTGCAAAATTATAAACATAAACAAAATGCAACAAAATATAAATATATATACAATATATATATATATACTTAAGAGATACAATAATATATAACATAAATATATACAAATATGATACCTATATACACAAATACACACATATATATGCAATAAACTTAAATATATACCAAATAATCTGACAGTCACAGAACTAAAGAGAGTTAAATGGAAAAAAAGTGAATTCAGAGAAGAGAGAAAGTTATAAATTCAAATAATATTCCCGTAGTTTACGTTTAAAAGAAAATTTATTCGTAGCAGTTTTGATATCAAGAGGTAAGTCATTCCAAAGTTTGATTGCCTGAATGGCGAAAGAATAGTGGACGAAACCGGACAAATGAGCCGGGATATGAAGTAAAAATTTTCTGGATGTACGAATACAGTGATTGGTGTTGTCCCCATGGAAATGAAATTTATTCTTAATATAATCAGGAGAATTTGGATCGTATAGAATGGAATAGAGAGTACAAAGCATACGGACATTCCTACGATAGCGGATAGGTAGCCATTTAAGCTGAGAACGATAAGAAGAGATATGATCGAATTTGCGGAGATTAAAAATAAACCGGATAGAGTTGTTGATAAGACGATCCAATTTGTTTAAAAGATCTACATTCATGTCAGAGCAACACACATCGGCGTAATCAATGGTGGGAAGGACTAAGGATTGGATAAGCAGGATTTTGGTACTTATGGGGAGGAAATTTTTAAGCCTGTATAAGTTACGTAGTGTCACTGTAGTTTTACGACTGATCTCGTTAACATGTTTGTTCCAGCTAAGAGTACTGTCCATCAACAAGCCGAGATTTTTAACATGCGCACAGTAGGTAATAGTTTGATTGCCGAAGAGAACTGGAGGCAAAGTGCCAAACTCAATTTTGCTAAGTTGTTGTTTGCTTCCAAGGATTATAGCCTGACACTTGGAAGGATTAATAGAAACACCAAACTTTTTGGACCATTTGAGAATATGATCGAGATCAATATTCAGATGATCGATGGCCTCACCAACCTCAGAAGCTACAGCTTGAGAGTATACCTGAAGATCATCCGCATATAGATGGTAAGAGCATTTGAGATTTGTAGTGATAAAATCAATAAAGATAGAAAAAAGTAAAGGAGACAAAATTCCGCCTTGCGGAATGCCAGCGACAAGCTCACACCAGTCAGAAAAAGACTGGTTTACACGGACTGCTTGCTGACGACCACGAAGATAAGAGGCAAACCATTTCACGACTGATGATGAAATCCCAAGATGTGCAAGGATGGCGAGTAGGATGTCGTGATCAACCGTGTTAAATGCGTTGGAAAAATCAACCAAGACCAGAACAGTTAGTTTGGATTGTTCCATGCCCTCCCTCACATCCTCGGTGATTTTCAGTAGAGCAGTAGTAGTGCTGTGTCCAGGACGAAAACCTGATTGGTAAGGACTCAACAGTTTGTTAGTCAATACAAAAGCAGATAATTGTTTGTGGACAACAGCTTCTAAAATTTTTGAGAGGAAGGGCAGGATTGAAATAGGTCTAAAGTCCTTAGGGAGTTGTGGGGAGGAAACTTTAGGAAGGGGAAGCACAAATGCTTTAAGCCAGGATGTAGGAAATTCGGAGGAATGTAGAGAAGAATTGATGATGTGAGTAATGATAGGTAACAAATGTTCGAATAAGAGAATAATCATAATCCTACTCACATCATCAAAACCGATACAATTGGATTTAATTGAGGAGATTATCTTGTGGACTTCATCATCAGTAACTGGCGAAAATAAAAATTCATCAATAGGACGTTTAGGCCATGAAGTTATTTCAGCTAAAGAGATAGATTTCTGAAAATCATTCAATGTGGGAACTGAGGAAAAGTGCCTATTTAGGTCATTTAATGAGATAGATGAGGAAAAATCATCAGACTGTTTGCACAGCCCAAGTGACTTTAGAAACTTCCAGGTATTGGCCGAAGAGGTATTTAGAATGTTCAAGTGGATATGACGGCGTTTAGCAGCTCTTACCATATAGTTGCAACGATTGCGCGCAATTTTGAAAGCCCTCCAGTTCTCTTCACAACGATCCCTTTTGTAAACTCTAAATGCACGATTACGCTTTCTCAAAGCCATGCGCACTCCCGTAGTTATCCAGGGAGCTGGCTGTTTTTTAGCTCTGACAAGGTGAACCGGAGCATGCTTGTCAAAGATTTGGAGTATATATTGGTTAAAAACGAACACCTTATCGTTTGTTGAAGAGGCGGACAGCACGCATGACCAATCTAAATCAGTAACTTCCTTCCCTAAAACAGACGTGTCAACTTTAGCAAAACTACGCAGACGAACGACGGTAGGCTTGGGCTTGAAGGTTTTTATGTTGTAGGAGATATAAATGAGATCGTGTCTGGAGAATCCAGGAGCAGGAAATTGACCATGTTTTAATATGAACTCAGGTGAGGACACAAAAATATGATCAAGCCAGGTGTCATGGGAGTCATTGTTAGTGTGGGTAGCACTAAGGGGTAACACTGAAAGGCCCACCGACTGCACAATATCGCGTAGCTTACGAGATCTGTGAGTGTCTTTGAGCAAATCAGTGTTAAAGTCACCCATGATAACATGATGTGCGTGCTCCGCCATAATGTTCTCGAAAATAGACTCAACGTCATGGAAGTAATCAGTGGAAGGAGGACAATATATAACACCGAGAACAATCTTACTTCCCCTAACATCAACCACCACGAATAAATATTCAGCACCACCGGGCGCGGCAGAGGTAGCTAAAGTTTTATAAGGGAAGCCACTGCGTAAGTAAATAGCAACCCCTCCACCTCGCCTGTCAATACGATCGTTCCGTATAAGGAAATACCCCGGTAAACTAATAGAAGTGGACATCACAGAGGGTTTTAACCACGTTTCAGAAACCAAGATCGCGTCGACAGTATTCATATTAAAGGTATTCATCAATTCACTATGATGTTGGGGTAAACTTTGAGCATTAATATGACAAATGTTTAGATTACGGTGTGTGTTTACTAATTCATTGCAAATATTTGTAGAAAGAGATGCATCTAACAGGGACATATCAAGAGACTCAAAAGATTCATTAGAACTGTGGGCCGAGTAAAAGGATTCATTGTCAGACATTAAAATATGTAAATGTAAATAAATTAGAAATATATGTATATATATATATATATAAATACTTAATAAAATAAAAATAATATTATTACACTATATAAAACAAAAATAAATAAAGGTAAAAAGAACGCGATGCACCAACACTCATAGTTTGCACTAACCGCCGGCCAACTGCAATATAAAAAACAATTTACAATAACTGAGTAACGTCTTAAAAATTACATACAGAAAGCCCACATGAATTAAATATTCATAGAAAACTTTAAGCTACAGGTTTATTCATATTGCAACACTGCAAAATACAGCGGACTTTCGTTCATAAGTAGCCTATATGAATAATTTAAATAATAAATTATTTATTAATTTGAATTTGAACATATTACCTTCCACTGGTGCCATGCCGGCGTAAAAAAGTATTCACTTATTAAACTATTAAAAAACTATCGTGGTTGTTTCTTAGGTATATCTTGTTTGTTAATGAATATTAGTGGAAACGACATTTACACAAATATATGAAAGAATTTAACAATATTGAAATATGTAAATGAAGAAATATTTGGTACAATTCCTCGTGGTGGTAACTTTTTATCTGATCGTCCTCTAAAGTAACTTGAATGGAACAAACGACTTCTTCAATCCTATGATATGAACAATGTTTTGCTTCTACCTCACTAAAGTACATTGATTTTATTTAAGAATGAGAATGGTATAGTGTATTTGCCTGTGCTATGGTTTTATACGTTGGCGTAACTGGAGGATGAGAAGGTAAAAAGAAAATGAAGTCAGGTCAGACATCCTGACAAATTCCTGGTCAATTTACCCATCGTGGTAAATTGACCAGGAATTTATCAGGATGTTTTCCAAAGGTGGAGATCAACCCGCCGTGGTACATTGCTAGCAAAGGGGTCATCAGTCCACATTACTAACAATTCCCTTCCCCGAATATAGTGATCGTATTTAAAAGTCAGTAACAATCTTATAATTATTACCTGCAATTTAAAATGTGGGCGTTTAAGTATCGGGAGGAGAGACACGAGGGCACTTCCGCTTCCATCCGCAATATGAGAATACTCAAGGGCAAGAACTCGCAAGTTTCGCAACTCGCTAAGACTACGAAGGAAGCATTGCCTAGTTTCCGGTCGTGGAATGTATTGACCACTCCCTGTATAACACAAAGAATGAAAATTATTTATTAAGGCAACACACTATCGGAGCGAGGATTTTATTACATTAATTTTCTACTCGTAAATAAACAAGTACATTTGCAACACTACATAAACATTGAAAAATTAAGTATATTTTTAAGCGGTTATTTATAAAATATAAGATATGTAATGACATTTTTTACATGCATATTAAAGATGCATGCAAGTAAATAATTGCGCACATAAGTTGCTACGTGTGCACATACTTTTTTCCAAAAAAGTGAACTCGAATTTGCAAAATAAAAAAAGAAGAGGTATAATAAAACAGTATCTTCAATATAAAAAATTTATTTAGAAGTTTTTTATGAAAATTTAAGTTAGTTGTCCTCTGTTTTCAAGAAATCAGAGCAATTAACAGGTTTTGTGTCAATTATATCATGAGCAATAGCTAAAATAGCAGTGGCTGTATTATTGTTAACTTTTCTGTACTGAAAATTAGGTAAAGTTTTCTTCGCTGCATCTACTGTATCACGCACACGTTCGACTGTAATTAAAGCTGTTGTGTCGGTTTCTTTCTGACATTCATTTACTAAATCTTTCATATCGCTTTCAGCTAACGGAGTAATCATCTGTGTAGCCTTCTCATAGTGTCTTTTGAGCTGACTGTCAATGCGAAAAAGTTTTTCTTTATTTGAATAGGTTCGCCAGGGTCTCTTCGGATCGGAACCAGTCAATACGACAAGTTCAAAATGATCTTTTTTTAATCTGGAATGTAAAAAAAAAAACAATTATACCATACGGCACGATATGTACAATTACAGTTACGATAATGTATTTTATCATTACCTACATAATATTCTTAATATTAGTGAATATACGTATATAGGTATGTATCTATATAATTTTGTGTCTATGAAACGCTCGATTAAAGTTTTGCATTCCAAGTAGGCACCTATAATGTTAGAACGAGGTTTGCAATCGATGTCTAGACTGGCTGGTATGGCAGATAAAGTATGTTTTGAATATTTGAAAAGAGAGTGTGTTTTGTCGTCTTGTCGTCGTATTGATGTATCCATATAACTTATCTGTTTTATTGTATATTGTATTAAATGTGTTTTTATATTATTTTATCTTGATTAGCAATTTATTTTGTTAATCTGTTAAAGTGAGAAGTTCAGAGGTAACTTCCCTCACATATATTGGTACATAGTGTATAAAGTGATTGTACAAATTTAGAAAAGACATACCGTTTGTTTTCGTACATTAATTCATGTAGTTTTCTATCAATTTCATCGACTAGTTTTCGATCAACTTTATATGGATTATCATTGAGCTCCTTTTGAATTTCCGTTGATTCATCGTCCAACTCCTTATACTTGTCATGAATTTCTTTAACTAAATCTGAACATCTTTCTGATAATTTAATGTCGGGCACATCTATTCCCTGTAGAAGTTTAGTTATTTTCGATTTTTCTTCGTCAGTCATCATACTTTCCAAACGCAATTATTTTGTTTATGTAACCAAGACAACGACAAACCCCATTTTGTTCCATTTCATCACAAAGAAGTATTATTGACTAATGTATTCAATGTTATATACGAAATATTAGTGAAATGTGAAAATAAGCCACCCGTGTAAACGCCTAACACGCTTAATAAAGTTACACAAGGCACTAGAAAACAGAATAATTTTAAACACGGAGTTAATATGAATAATGGAACACAGTTAATCATTATATTTCCGAAAATCTTTTTTTGTAAACTTTCTAAATTTAGCCTGACGTTTTAATATGTTTATATTATATATTTCAAAAAATTTAAATAATATAAAGTATAACTGAATGTTTTGTTGCTATGACACAAACATAGACAAACACTACTAAGCAGTATAAATCACTCATCGCCAGTTGATGATGAAATGTGCCGTAGAACATGTGGTAATTTTTCAATTACATTTTTTATTGTTCTATGTCTAATAATTTTTTATTGTTATAAGTCGAATAAAAACCCACCGGTAATATAACTGTAGTTGATCAGTAATGGATTTTCATTGGGCAAAACAAACCGCCAGAGAAAGAGATACTTAAGTGAATGAGAATTGAAACATGCGAGTTGCTGGATCAACCGCACCCCTTCTAACCGTTTGCAGCACAAATTCTCAAAAGACACTAGCTGCAGTTGATCCTGGAAACTTTAAAAAAATATTTGGATTTCTTGATAATACCTGCAGCTTATTGTATAACGAAAAATCAAGACTTCAGGAAAAGCTACTAAGCGACATTTGTGGCCTTTAAACGAACTACAAAACTACGAAAAAGGATAAATGATATAATAATATATGTAGATAAGTACATTTTTTCCAAGCGAGATATACCCAACGTTCTATTACAAGAAGTCTTGAAGCATTGATTTATGTTAGTTGATTATAAAACATACAGTAGGATTAGTACATAAGATTGTCAGAAAACCTCGATTTTCTGACATTATAGATTTAAATTGTCGATGACAAGGGCAATCATTGAGATCTAAATGAATATAAGTATATACCTACTATATAGAGTAAAAGTTATTAGTAAGCAGAACAGCAGCGCCCTTTTTTTTATAAATGCTACCTTATGTGAAGTAGCGCTCATCTTTTGGATCATCGCTTATTGCTGCCTCTCGGTAATGGATTGTTGATATGCCTTCGTATAATAGTGATATCAAATTTTCTCGAATCCCGAAAGTTATTTTAGACAATTCCGTACGCGCTGTATGCATCTACTGCATGTATCGGTACAACCATGAACGAAGCTTGTGAAATATCTACTTGTACCTTAATTTAAAAAGAAAAAACGAGCTATGGTGCATTCGGAAATATAGATGAATCAGATGGATAGATAAACCAATACCGGCGTTGTTATATTATTAATCATAACTGAAGTGATTACTTAATACTATAACATTTTGATGTCGACGTGCATCACAATGCTACCATGCAAAACATTTAACAAGGACTGACATTTTCAGACTGAGGAAGCAACTAAATAGCTTAATTTAGATATGTAACTCAATAAATTTATTTAACCTTAAAATATTTAATATAATACGAAAAAATGTTTTTCTTTTAAATTCATCTAAACGTTCAATGTTTATTAGCTGATCACAGATAATCAAAAGATCCATTTGCGTTTCATTTGCTTCCATTTTCTGCAATAATAAAAGCAGTAGAATTATTAATCATAATATCAACTGGTTAGTTCATATATTGATGATTTTCGAAATTTGGTAAAAAAATAATGTGTTATATCCAGTACTATAGATTTAGATTTGTAATGTTTTAGGTAGTAATTGACCATGTATCAGGACCAAAGGGCCAAATTAACCATGTCGCGATCAAGCAATAAATACGGTTTATAAAATAAAAGAGGGTGGGGTGTTGTGTCCCCCACCCTCTGCCAGGTCACTCAATACTATTTTATATCTAACATATTTGCAGGAATATATATTACTATGTAATATTATGTTATCTGTGATATTACTAAATTTTCATTGTATTGTGTTTCTTTGAGATCTTTTCTCATTCTTTGATATAATGGTTAATACGATCCTACTATGTGTATCATAAACTTATTTCGAAATATAAATATGCAATGATAAAACCTTTAGTGTTATTTCTAAACACCGGTTAAGTTCTTTCTGATATTGCGTAGAAGGAATTTTTAATGCAGTGTTGCTCTTCCAGGAATAATTTCCCAATTTTGTGGGCATCCTTATATTCGGATATTGGTACGTAAAAAGAACTTGTTCGCAATGCAATTGCCCGCAGAAATAGCGTTGTACATCATGAATGGACCAGAACTGGGTATCTTTACTGCTGTATAAAAAAGTTAGAAATTGTTATCTACTACTTACCGATATAAATCCAACAAAATTATTTTAGTATAACATTAAAAAAATATGCCTATATTTTTAAAAATAAAATATTTGAGCAATTAGTTTCTTGGATAATAACTTTTATTAATTTCCAAACGTACCTACCCTATTAAATTGTAGAGAATGATTTTCTAATCATACTAATATTATAAAGAGAAGTTTGTTTGTATGGAATAGGCTCCGAAACTACTGGACCGATTTGAAAGATTTTTTCACCAATACGAAGCTACACTATCCCTGAGTGTCATATACATTTCCAAAAAAATTAGGGATCAATAATGTAACCCAAGGTGTGAAAAAATTACTCCAAAAATACCTAACACCGCATGCGCTGCGAAAACTTTTGATGATAGTACAAAATGATGTACTACAACTTTGCAGAGCACACCATTCGATATCTATAAAAAGTGTCACGACGGCATATGTCTATCTGTTATAGTTACATCACAATAAGTGTTTTTTTTTAATTTTTGAAAGCCGCTTTATTTTGTATCTTGGTATTAATCCTTATCAAAATAAATTACCTCATATTAACTACAGCTTCAATACCTGTATATAACTTTTTGAATTATTCAATTCGGAGATTCCATTCGAAAGATATCAGGTATTTAACAATCTAAGTATTAAAAAAAATCCTGCTCGGTTTCTAGACAAAATGCGATGTAGGGGCGTCACTGGGGTAGGGGGATATTTGCTAAGATAATACAATGATAATATATAATGAAGGAATTTTTTCCACTACCAATTTAAACAGAAATTGTAATATCTTTCTGGATGAGTCCCTAGGTCAAATCGACCATAATTTAGAACTTTTGATAGATGCTGCATACCCTGACATCGAGAATTGGCACTGGCACGAAAAAGGCTTTCATTGGTTGTCATCTAGTGTTACCTAAGAATGATACTGTCAACGAAATAATCTGATTATTCAAAAAGTTCCCGGACAAATAAACAATTACAAATCAATCGACAGCGTGACTAATATCGAAAACGCAGTTCATTATCCAAAGGAATTTTTACTAAACCCTTCTGGACTGCTACCATACGATTTGACTTAAAAAATCGGAATTTCTCAAAAGCATGATCCCATCATGATTTTAAGAAATGTAAACCCATCAGAGACTGCTTACTAAGGAATTGAAGGACAATTTAATTGTAGCGACCATTACCAGCGGCACGGGCCAAGGCAGCCGGGCAACTAGCACATATACCAAGAATACCGATGATCTCAACTGATCTGCCAATACCATTTGAAAAGGCTCCAAATTCCGGTTAAAATATCTTATATGTAATAGACCTATGTATGTTTAAATCTTAAAAAAACTACGTGGATTTTGATGCGATTTTGTTTAAGAGACAGAATAGAGTAACTTAAGAGGAAGGTTAAGGATATATAACGTCCCACTACTGAACACAGAATTTTACACGCGCGATAACCTACATATTCGATGTCCGCGCGGGCGGATAGCTAGTAACTGATAAAAATTGTAATTATTATATATTTTGTAATAATAAAGTTCAATATTTATTGTTTTTATTATTAAAAGAAACACCCAATATTTTAGAGACGCTAGACCAAGAATAAATAAAATTTAATTGATAATGATAAGATTTCAGTGAAACTGTTGTATCAATCTCAATAAAATCAAAACAGAGGTCAATTTCACTCCTCTAAACGATTTTGCAAATAAGAAAGAATCAGTACTTAATATGTCAACGTACAGCAACACGTCATCATCTGGCAGTAATCCATCTGAACTTTCCACATAATGTAACCATATAAAAGGCGACTTAGTCCAGTCGCCGAGGGAAAGATAACCAGGACTATTGTTACAGTTCCGTGGCCATAACTGCCACCTAACCGCTTCTAAGTGTCCACATATGCTTGTATATTTCCAGTCATCTGAAATAGACTATTTAATGCTAACTTTCGAATACTTTTGTACAACGCACTTTAAAAAGTGGACTATTTGAATAGGTAGGTATCTACTCAAACAATACTACACATTTTTTTGCAATTTGGGGAACTCCTATATACTGTAAGGTACCAACTAATTTTTCATACATATTTATTATATTAATTTCAATAATATCAGTACATTAAAGTACAGTTAAGTAGTACAATAGTTAGTACAGCCACTGATAACATTATAGTACCTATAGCCAACTTATCTACTAATTATGATTTGCAGTTGTTATAGAGCCATTGCGAGCGATCTAAGGTATATATTATAGGTAACTTGCTTACCTTCACCGACCATATTACTGGATATACATATATAAAGTAAAAAATATAAATTTTATTCAAATATAAAGTAAAAAAATATTGATTAGTAAGTTTTTTTCGCGGTTTAATGGCTAGACAACCAGTTTTAATTTTAATGAACAGTGACTTTTGATGCGTATAATTACGTAAAGGAGTAATTCATCAATAGAAATACTGTCTATGATGCGTACAATGCAAGATCTTAGAGTAATAGATACTTGAATTTATTTAAAGGTTAAATCGTTGGAGAATGCAAAAATATCTCGGATGTATTTTAAACGAACGGGAAGATCGCTTTACGAAAATAAAGTGTCACATTGATCAGGCTCGGAGTAGATTCTAGATGTGTTGGATATCTACTATAAAGCATAGGAAGTTGCAGTACCTTTGACATATAAGGCGAGATATAAAATCTTTTAGAATTAATAATTCTAGGAAAAATGTAGTGCCAACGAAAACCGGGCAGGTGCCGCACGTCATGGCTAAAGAATTTAAGATAGTGGTTCGGGATTAGCAACAGATCCCTGTTCAGAACAGCGGTGGACAAAGTTAAGATCGCCAAATCCAGTAGGAGACGGCATATACAAAAGAATAACTTGATACTGACGACTAAACCTTGATACCTTCAGTACAATTTATTATTCTTAGATACTGAGATGGATGATTTTCCTACCTAAGTTTTTGCGAAGGCTTAATTGAAAATCTTACTGAAACATGAAGGAATTGAACTGCAGTATTTTTTTATTTAAAGTATGAGTTTTGGTTACATGGGGACACAATTATAAAGTATATAATAATATATATAAATTTATATTTTGTACGGGTAAAAAAATATAACTTGTCCATTTTCTAATTTTGGTGTCGTATCCACAATCATTGTTTCAGTACAAATTCTAGAATATAACTAATTAAATGACGTCATACAAGTAAGCAGTTAAGTAATGTTATTATATTTATGATCCAATGTTACATCAATTTTGAATACTTTACAAGTATTTATTACACCCTAAGTTATTTAAACTGAACGTCTAAAATTGTCCATGGAAAAGTTATAATTTCAGTGGAGTTTATGTAAATATATATATATATATATATATATATATATATATATATATATACCTACTAGCTGTACCCGCGACTTTATTTTTTTTAAATAAAAATAGTAGACGTTGCTCCTTCTTACATCAGCTACCTGCCAATAAAAGTCCCGTCAAAATCGGTTCAGCCATTTCCGAGATTAGCCGAAAAAAATAGTCAGACAGACAGAAATTGTAATTTTTTTTTATTTTATTGCATGTACCGTATTTATATTTATATGCATGTAGTAAGAAACGGTTATTTCAATATTACAAACAGACACTCCAATTTTATTTAGATGTAGAGATGTATTATGGAACCATTTTTGCACGTGCCAATTATTATCTCATTCAAGAGTGGCACGCCAGGAGTGGTTTTTGGATTTATATATAATACGCGCTAACTCGCGCAACTTCGTCTATGTTTCATTTCCCCGCCCTTTGCAATATTTTTCATTGCAGCTCCGCTCCTATTAGTCATAGCGTAATGTTATATAGCTTAAAGCCTTCCTAGACAAAGTGACTATCCAAAACAAAAATAATTGTTCAATTCGAACCAGTAGTTTCTAAGATTAACTCTTCAGTTTTATAATATTATATTAATAATAATAAAACACACACAACCTGCAAAATACGATAGCCGAAAAAATAACAAAATATAAAGAATTATAACCTGAAATAACCCGACTCTGGCACTTACAAAAAGTAACAATAGTCCCAATCGTCCTCTCAACTACAGGTGTCATACCGAAACACATACATCAATAAATAAATACCCTGAACTTGCCTCCTAATATCAGAAGCCTACCAACCACAGAAGGCTGTTATCGTAAACACATGCCGCATTGTCAGAATTATTTTACAAACAAATTAGACCGATTATATTTATAGTATATTCACTTAAAAATATAACATTGCTATGTAGTTGGCTTTGGCCATAAACGACCGGCGAAAGCCGAGAAGAAAAACAATAAAAATAATAATAATATATACCTAAGTATATACCTAGATGTATGTACGGTATTAATAAAATATACAATACAATGTGCAATAATTATTATCTTGTGATTACATTAATGTGATTTCGGTAATCTTTGTTCAATATGTATTGAATTTAAATATTATCAGTTTTAATTTTTGTTGTAATCTTATAATTATGTTTTTATTATATTAGTCGTCACAGGCGTCATTTTGACATACATTATCATACATATGTCGTATGACAGTGCCATACTGATTGACATCTTCTATCTGTTTAACGTGTTGTACTTCATGTTAACACAGTGATAATTGTCTTTTTTGTGTTGCGTTTTATTTCACCGAATTTTACAGGTAAATAATATGGACAGAGTTTCGTATTTTTATAAATAAAATTTGTTAAAGCGAGACGGAAGAATGAATTATGGTATCGCTGCACCATCTGCGGACTGTGGGCTCATGCTACATCTTCAGGGTGGGGTTCGCACATAGATACATGTGATTTATGTATCCAAAGATGAAATATTTTTATTTATAATTTGTCTTACCTCTAATAATATTACAATAATTGAAGTTGATTTGACATCTAAGCCTGTACTATATTTATTTAATTGGAAAAGGCTAATTTTACGTAGAAATGGGGATAATTGGGCATTGTAGATTTTACTTTAATTATATAAGATTATATACATATATTTTACTGGTTATTAGACATTACCCCGTACCCTGAGCGGCATTACTCATAGTCAGGGGCAATGCCGCTCAAACATGTTTTTTTAAATAATGTCTTCCTACTACTAGTAGAATAAAGTTATATGCTTTTGTTGTTAAATATTTGGTTACTCGATAATTAAAGACTTTGTTAATTCTTAATTTTTATTTGCAATAAATAATTTATAAAATACACCATGTTCTCTTTAAGTGAACGCCATTCATCCTTCTTCCCCTATTATAGATTCAACGCCTTCACACAACGACTCATTTCATTCATCATTTGATAGTAGTCGTTTTTAAATACATTCTGGTGACTCTTCTAATGATAACATCAGTATTAAAAACTTACTATGTGATAATCTATTTTTTTAATATATTAATGCGCAAAGTGTACCGACTCACTATACTGATTTACTCAACTCTTTTTCTGAGCCGAATCTCCAAGCTTTACTTATATCTGAATGGTGGTTAAAACCTGCTTTGCCATCTACCATATAGGTAAGAGTGGACGCGATGTCGCGAATTACTTGCGTAGTCATTCCCTATAAAATAATTTTATCTTCTCCTCCTGAATACAGGGGTTCGGGTGAGCTTTTATTTATAGAGATTGACTTTAATGGATTAATTCCTGTTGGAGTTGTCTACTGTTCACCTTCAACGGATTATTTCGGAGACCTTGACGATGCCATCGATATCCTAAACATTTTATAATCATGGCATCATCATGGGTGATTTTAATACTAACCTGATGAAGGACTCGACGCAATCACAAAAGCTAAGATCAATCTTCAATCCTGCGGATCTGTCTATTTTACCTTTAAAACCGACCCATCGAAACATCGACACTAACGATCCTTGGCTGGACTTTATTAGTATCTCCTTAACAGATCACGTTATTGATTATGATCAAATCTCGGCTCCCGCATCTTTCTCGTCATGACCACCTATTCCTTTCATACAATATAAAAACATCTAAGCCGAAGCCGAATATTACCAGCGTACGTAATTTTTACAGAATCAATGCCACTTTACTTAGCCGCGATGCCGCAATTATTAACCAGAAGCCGCTAGATGCTACTGACATAAACACTAAAATCTCCTTTTTCAATGGACTAATCTTATGTTTATCTGATAAGCATGCACCAGTTCATGTTGTGAAATTACGACGTCCTACTGCTCCATAGATTATGGACGAAGTCCGTAAAGTAATAGTGAAAAGAGACAGGGCTTTCCGTACTTTCAAAAGGGAATAAAAAAAATGCAGCAAACTTCCACTTCTTTATACGCGCTAAAATCGCAGCAATCAGTTGGTAAACGCTTACATATCCACAATAACGTTTTCAATTCTCCTTCAGTAGGTGTACAGATATTACTGATTTGAATTGACAGGTATCTCATATAAGTAGATAGTATTCTTGGTTTCAAATCTGTTCTTATGAATTGAAAAGAATGTAAAATATGACAAATATCGGTTTATTCTAAGTAGCTTATATCCTTAGGATTCTTTTAGACTCTTATCGTTATCTCTAGGAAGTTAGGTAGGTTCTGAACCTGACATTAGTGGACTTATTTATACAATAAAAGACCCATATTTATTTGGAATTTCCTTATATTTGAAAAAATATACAAAGAATTAATGTTATCATCAATTTGTTCTGTACAATTTAAACATAATTACTGAAATAACTAATAAATGCATTAAATACATTGAATGTCAAATAAATTTTCAGGTTACACTCAGCATCTAGAACTTAAAGAATGCACTATCTATATAACTATTAATATATCAATTCAACCTGCTATGTTGACAGTTAAGTTTAGTATTAGGTATTAAATATTCATTTAAGTTAGAAAGAGTAGATACCAGTATTAATAAAAACTTAATCGATAAGATGAGTTTTTATATAATTTTTCACCCCTGTTTAATTCTCTTTCAGTTTTATTTACAAAGCAGTGAATATTTTTACCATTTTCATGTTATTTGGAGATCTTGTGGCTAAATAGAAATTATATATATAAGTATAGATTAAGATATATAGTCGTCTCTGCAAATATGCAGAGGATTTATTCGTTAACTTCCTGTTAGTATACAGTACCTACTAATGAATAGGTACTGTATACTAACAGGAAGTTAACGAATAAATCCTCTGCATATTACATTATATCGTAATATTTAAAATCAATTTAAGCATTTGCTATTTTACTGAACTTCAATTTAAGGAGCAAACTATATTGTTAAGCTTTAAACAAGTTTCCAAACACTTTCAATTACCATCTTATACATAATTTCTTTTATTTTAGAAAAATAATGTTAAATTCCACGCGGACGAAGTCGCGTGTACAGCTGGTGATTAATAATTTAAGAATAGATTAATAAGAGTTTCGGTGTGAAACTGTATCTATCAAACTTATTACACAGTTGGTCTTTACAGTTTTATCTGTAGAGTGCAGACAGCATACTAAAACACGGAAGAACTTATGAAGCGGTTGAAGGCCAATTCCTGGCTGACGGATTCGACTTTAGTCGGTTGAGTGAAAAGTAACAACACAAAGTATTTTTTTTACTACTGGACGTGACATGCAAGTATAGAAATTGTTCTATTAACACAATATTATATTAGGTTATTGCAAAATTATTGGATTGTCCTATTTCTAAAAATATCTCTCAGATTATAGAATTGTAGATATTTTAGGGAAACCATACTTTCTAAAATATCTACTATTTTATTTCTTAATTAAGCCTATTTTTGTAGGTATTTTGTTATATTATAATTATTTTATGTGTGCACACAATCAGAGATTCTGAGATCTGTCAAAATGTGTTTTTCCGTTACCTATTTTACACACTGTATTATCATTACAGACATGTATATCAGAGTTCTAATTCCGTTCCATATTTAGTAAGGATATGCTATAGTTAACCGCGGAGAACATTTTATTTCTACTATTTTCCATTACTTTTCTGTTATAATTGTTATGTACCTACATTAATTACATAAGAAAGAGAAATAAAGACAATTCTAAAATAATAAATTTATATTTTAATAAAATAAGTAGGTACCCATAAAACATAAATATATATCAAAAGTACCATTTATTTTTACATAGAAGAATGTAAAAAATAGGTCATTACATACTTAAAGGCGCGTATAATGACAACAAATGGGCTTTAACTATTATATTAGGTCATTTTTCTAAATATAGTAATGTTAGGGTAACATCTATAAAATGTGTATTAAATTAAAGTCAAATATTTATACTATTTTAGTAGTTCTCATTGTGAAGTTGTTACGGGCAGTAGGTACGAACAAGACTCCACATAGATGGATCACGTCTTTGCCGCTTTTGTTTAATATATACTGACATTTTATACACCTAACAATAATCAGTTAAAATTTGTATTTATATGTTATACCACAAGTCTCCTTTCATATTACTATACAATAACTATTATTGGATGCATATTTTACCCATCTTTTTTTAAGAAACTGCCAGTAGGTATATGTGGAGTTGCTGGAGTAATAGTATAGGTGACCATTTTTTTTCTGGGTAAATATTATTGACATTAAGTTGCCGATCTGAGAAGCAGGGTATTATTTGTGTTTACGGTTAAATCATAAAAACAAGCAATTCAATATTTCTTAAAGCTGTCTAAGGCTGGCCGCATCGCTTAATTCTGCTTAAACACACTCGCTGTCACAACACCTCTCGCTGTTAATATTTTTGAGAATTTTATAGTATATTCAAATACTTTTTCAAAATTTTATATTACAGTATATTCAAATTTCGAAAGTGGTAGGTACTTACTAAGTGATGAAATAACTATACAGAATCTCAGTTTTATTCAATATGGTTTATTTGTGTGTAGTGCCTATTTTAAGAGGATGCAACCAGCTCTAAATTTTTGCTCAGCTCTAAATTACTTAAGACATACCTATTAAATTTTACGTACATCTTGTTTACAGACTTTGCCTTCAGTAAGTACATTAACTATCACTACAATAATATAGGTGATGCTTAGTAAATTGTAGATATACATGACCATTAAGGAAAGTATTTAATATAATGTAGTATACCTGTACAGTAAGCACATTACATAACAAGCTCAGGTTAAGAGATAACTTTAGAAAGTATGTAGAACTATAAAATAATCTTAGCCTATGTGGAATTTATTGGTCGTTCTACAGCGAGTTTAGAGATACTGTTTGCTGAATTGTTGTAATTTCAGAACTCTCAGTTCTAATATTTTAAAAATTTAAATAAAGCATTTGCTTATATGATTAGTGAATTTGCTAATCATTAAAATAGATAAAAATATTTTATAACAGATAAAATAATTGTCACGGTACGGTTATATCATACATTTAATATAGGTACATATTAGTGCAGATAGTACATAACCTATGGTTTTTCTAGAGATTTCATTAGTAGATAAATTTTAATGAATCCAAAATTAATACAATATACATTTATATCAAAAAGAAATGTGAATAATTACTAGTAATAATAAATTTAAAATACATACATGTTCGCCCAGCTCTGTTTTGGACGCAATTTTATTGTCAAAATCGGATTAATTTTTAAATCAGTCTTTGTTACCCGAATATGTACTTGGATGGAATATCTTTATACTAATGAAATTGCTAAAAATATTGAAAAAGTGAAAAAAGTAGTAAGTATATAAAATAAATATAATGGACAAGGTAAATATTTCAATAGCTACTGCGATAATAATAAAAACATTTTTCTTCTTGGACTCGATCATTATTAAGTACGAGTCTATAAACACCATCAGATAATAATGAAACACTATTTGCATAGGCTTAGTTAATTATGAAATATTACATATATGTTATTACACACTATACAGGATTTTAATGTACCTGCGACTTAAAGCCTCTTTTAATTATAAATGTAATGGTCTAATAAAGTTAATTTACCAAAGTGTTTCGTATATAATTACAAAATTTAACCTAATCAGGTATTCGAAGCTTAGTTCGCTACTTGGATTGGGAACAACTATTTATCGCTACGCTCGCTCAGTTGAATGTACCTAGATGTTGTGCAGATAAATCAAATAAATGCCTGCAAATAAAACCAGACGATAAAATCACAGCCCAAACATAATAAGAACGCTTAACGGATACAGTGAGATCAGACATATTGGAGTTCTGTATATTTTTATTTTGTCCCCTTCCATTAACTACTGTCAATTTAAAATATATCTGTACATTTATAAAATTAAATATTAATTAAATAATGCAATCCTAAATTTAAAATACAATGACATTATTTTTGAAATTTTATACTTTAAATATGTCACTAAATATGTAAACTCTAAAAAATAATATAGAGATGTTCAGAAATAATATCGCAAAGTTACTTACGCGTTTAATTAATCACCGACTGTAAATTTTAATTATGCGAGTAATATGATGACTATATGTATAACATATCATAAACATGGACTTCGTGGTATAGCAACATCGAACATTACAAACGACAGATAGAATAATGGATTACACCTATAAGTATTTTATGTACAGATATTTTTAATAAGAACCTGTGGCAAAATAATGAACAATGAACCCATACAGATACAATCTCAGTATGAATACGACTATGGCACATATAGTTTCGAAGGGGTTGTTTCATTAATGTGTGCAGTCACCCAACCATTTGAAAAACAAGAACTCACTTGTATATAACAAACTCTTATGTATTAATTGTTACTTGTCCGACTTACAAATAATGTGTAGCTCTGAGTAAAAATATATATTTTAAAACAAATTCAATATAATAGTTTGCGATTATACAACTGCAACTGGAATGGTTAACTGTCATAACCATTTGACAGTTATTAGTGTAGCAAGTTGTGTGCAAGTAATTCATTTAAACAACGTACTCTTGGAATTGAATATTTAAAAGTAACATTTATAGTTTTTGATTGTAATGTATAGAAATAATCAATTAACTGCACATTATTGAAAATATTGATTATAATACGTCGAATTTTATGACGGTTTTGTTAGGGCAATCAATAGCAATTTTTAAACACTTTTCAAATATCTAATTCTTAATGAAGCAACCCCTTAATATTACCATTATAAATAATAAATAATTATCTCTTTAAAAGTAACAGTATAATGTAATAGATACATTTAATAATTATTATAATATATGTATTAATATGTATACGTAGCTGGTATAATAACAACTTGCATTGCTTTTTTGTCATTTCGGAAATATAAAACGGCACATCAAATGTCATGTATATAAAGCTTTGTTTATATTTGATTAGGTATATGTCATATAGATTTTAAACTAGTCATATTATATCTTAATTTCAATTTAACACATTGATTATTAAATATTTGCGACGTACACAGATTTATCAACACGTAATATCCCAATACAGAAGGGATCAATACCTACATAGATAACTTGACGGAGTTTAGATGTGTCGACCAGCGCCCAAACATTATTTATAATAACACTCAATAATTATCTAGGAACATAATATAAAATTGACAAAACTCCAACTCATGCAATAAATATATTGTACTGTCTACTAGTTACCTTCCTACCTGCTATATATGCTTGTTTTAAATTGCTATTAATCATAGAGTATAGAAATCATGTAAGTGAATGTCTATGTATCGATGTAATATCTAGGTATATCGCTGGAGACAACTCATTAGTATGTGTAGCCCGTTTTTTAATGTCGGAGACTAAAACAGGTTTAAATACATAAATTTTAAATAATGTTACCAGTTGTATCACCTATAGCGATATTGCGATTAAACTACAAACATACTATAGGAGTTACAATCTTATATATAAATGATAGTATGTATAACAGTGGTTAGACACCACTGTTATACATACAATGATGAAAGTTGCACTGGATGTCAGTGACAGTGACAGTGTTCTTATCCGTGTTTTGTAATTTGCGATTTATACCGCCGATACATAGAAATTGAAATGTATATTTTATGTTTTGATTATCTGATATTCAAAACATAGAAGTAAATACGATTTAATGCCGCCTAAAAGCAAGCATATATAAGCAAGACTATATGAGGTTCGCACCATTCAGCATAATAATATTATTTCCATACTTGTAATCTAACCTACACTACAACGAACAAATGTCACAAGGTACAGAGTACAAGTAGACAGACAAAAACCAACCACATTCCTTAGTATACCTTTTCAAAATAGCACCGCCTTTCGAATTATAATAAATTATTAATAATAAATTTTCTTTGTTATGGTCATAATTATCGAAATTGGTCACGTTAGTACAAAATGTTAAAAATAATTACTATTACCCTCCGGTCGTATAAAAGTAACAAGCCTTATTATAAATTAAGGGGGCTTATTAAAGATTACTTTTGTATATTCGATTAAACTTTTTTATTACACCCAGAGACCGTACGATATTATATTAAAGGCTTTTTCATTTTAAATCTTATCTACTATTACAAACGTCTACACATTTATTAAATATAGCCAAACATCAGCCTCAATGGGCTCTACTGTTATCGTAATTCGAAACAATATTTTACAGTATGACAGCTATTTCCAAATATTGTTTGCAATATCTACTACATTCTAAAAATGCATACTAATAGTGGTGAGTTATTCACACGATAGGTTGCATCGTGGAGGGGTGTGGATGTGTAGAAAGATGTGTGGACTCGCTACGTCGCGGTGGAGCAGGTGGAGGTCGTTTTTTAATGGGCTTAGGTTCCTCTCGCCGTGGTTGTGGTTCTCGGCCATATATATTTTCATAAAATGGATCCTCAACACCGCTGCCATAATGTTCTTGTACCCACATGGACACACTTGTTTCCTTATAAGCTTCCGAAAGCGGATATTCACGGAAACCCAACACTTCATGAGGCGTCGTGGCTGGTTCTAACTTACACTTTTGCGCAACTTGCCATTTTTTCCTCATTACTCGTTGTAAATCTTTCAAGAATTCTTTAGGTGGATTGCTATTGGAATCCGCCAATTTTTTAGGAGATGAAAGTCTTGTACTCTCATTTCTTTTGGGCGGCGGTGGTTTTCGAGGAGATGGTGGTAGTGGTTCCTTAAGATTGAAGGAAATTTTCTTGTTCTTTTTGGCATCGGAACTAGTAGGTAGATCATCAGCAAAGTTAACTTTCTTTATCGAACTAGTCCGCTCCTTACCCGGTTCTAAAGTCAGTTTCTTTTGAACTGATGGACTTCCGTTACTTATTTTTTTATTCTGAAGTTCTACGAGACACGCCCCATATGCGACATTTTGTTGTCCATATATACTTTTATCAGAGTGTAGTGATGAGGTACGAGATGTATCAGAATTAACACTGTCCAATGAAGGCTGGCGTGGGAAGGTTCGACTCAGGTCTGAGTTTCGGGAACTCGTTCTAGATTGGGAAGCTCGGGATGTTTGTTCTATTTGTTGCGCAGACAATTGACTTACTATGTCATGAACACGGCCACTGTGCTGGTTCACGGCTTCTATAGCATGCTCAGGTGGTGGTGGTGGGAGACTTAGTTGCGATCCAGATATATCTTCTATGGGTTCAAGTGGTGGAGGAGGTGGAGGAAGAGAATCCAAACTTAAAGTAGAACTAAACATTCCGTCTGGTATATCTTCGCTAGGTGGAGGTGGCAAAGGAAGATCTTCCACGGTACTTACTTCTTGTGGCCTTTGTATTTTGTCATAAATTGTAGTGTAACCATACAGAGAAGAACTATTGTCTGCGATATTTCGGTAGACATTATCGCGAGCTATACTTTCGTAGAGTCCAAAAGAAGGCGACGGAGGTTTGTGTTGAACAGGGCTGCTTGCCGTACCAACGTGACTAGTATTTGCAGCGCTGTACACGACGTTGTCTGAAGATTCTGAACAATAAGAATTGTATGAGAAAACATTAAATAACATATAATATAATTTACATTTTTTAAATAAAACAATAAACTGAAATTTTTTATTATCTTGATATTCCAATTTTTTTTTTTGTTTTACTAACATTAACTATATTTTTTTACGACATTGTAGTAAAAACGAGACAAAACACTTGAGAGTAAATGAACTATGAGGTATATTAAACTAGTTTAAGTATAAAACTATAGTCAATATGCTATACTAACCAAGTGTGTGATGCCTTTTGAGTGTAGAATCCTCAGTCCGAGACTTTCTTGGCCTTCGTGTGAGGGTACCACCATCACCTCCCCCATCATCCTCGCCCTCACCTTCTCCGCCTTTCTCGACCATCTCCTTTAATTGCCGGGTCATCCACGTTAAAGGAATATTGGGCTTCATCGAAGGTTTGCGTTTTATAGTACCTACGATTACATTTATATTATACATTACAAACAAAATACTCTTAAGTCCAAAATTATTGAGTACTTAATAAAAGTATAAATGATATTTATTGTTTGGTAATATGAAGAAAATATTACTTTCATCTTTAAATACAATATATGTTATATTCTTACCCATTGGAAATTCACAATCAAACGCGCTTTCTGAGGCTGTGCCGCCATCGGAAAGACAGCCGCTTGAACTGGATGACGAGGCGCGAGAGTGTCTGCCGCCAAATATTATAAAATTATGAATCGTTATACACCAACTTCACATAATTACAATTACAGCTCATGAGCTAATAACTATGCTAAATCTACGACAGTAGCCATATATAGCTACTGTCGTGTAGTATCATCTTTTAATATTACAAATAATAAATAAGGAGTCATATTGAAAAATCGTTTTCTACATTAAATTTCCTATGCCAATACAGCATTTTGGACCCCTTCTATAGATATAAAATGAATCCTCGTTTCCCTTAATCATAGCTTATTTAAGAAGAGTTTAATAGATTCAATTTATTTCTTTCTTGTTTCCAAATATTTTATAGAAGGTTCTTATTGAACCAAAAAAAAAGAAGATTACGCAGAAAATTGGGTATTTTAGTAAATGTACATGAACAATTTACGCATTTTAAAGCTAGTTCTCGCATTTGATGACAGTTCGCGCATTCACTAAGATAAGGCGTTTGTCGGATTACCTAGTCAGTTTATTCATACTTAAATTTCTTTTTTATTCTGAATTTTCCACGTCACTACAAAATGTTAACTATCTTCTCATTTATAAAATTGAATACTCCTTTTCCTTGGTAACGGCATAATATAAGAACAGTTTAATCGATTTAATTATTTTTTCTTGTTATCTAATATTTTTTATAAGATCCTGATTGAACAAAGAAATATGAAAGACCAATAGAGCTTTAGAAATTTTAAAAAACTTAACTACCAAATAACGTAGCGCGTCTGATAGTTCGCATTTTAAGCTATTTCTCGCATTTGATAACAGTTCGCACATTTGATGATCGTTCGCGCATTCACTAAGAGAAAACGTTTGTCGGGTTAGCAAGTCAATTTACTAATATTTAAAATGCATTCTATTAGAAATTAATTGATCGTTACTAAGGCATATTAACTACCCTATAATAATAAATCCTCCTTGGTTACGGCATAATTTGAGAACAACTTGATCTATTTCCTTAATTTATTTCTTCTTATCTAATACTTTATAGAAGGTTCTTATTGGAATACAAAATTAAGAAAATTAAGAAACTTAACTATAATTTAACGTCGCGAGTTTGACAGTTCGCATTTTAAGTTAGTTGGCGCTTTCACTAAGACAAGACGTAGGGTTAGTTGTTGTCTTTTTTTATCTCAGAAACAAATTTGACATTACTTATGTTGTCAGCTTTTTGCGGAACTTAAATAGTGTTGTTGCACAATTAATATCAAGTACCTATTTATATTGATTAAATTGAAATAATATGTGCGTGTTTACTTAATGCGCATTAATTTAGAATTAATAATGTAATAAGTATTAATAAATATAGGTTTGTTCTATCATACTATATTTTTTATTGACATATATTTTATTTAAGGATAGATTTTTTCAGTTTACAAAACGAATGATCTTCCTTGATATCATATATTTAATAAAACATACATCTATTTAAAATATTTTCATCAAAATTACTCAAATATTTGTGCTTCATACAAAGACAATAATGGAAACACTAGTGGACGAACGTAAATTTTGAAAATATATTTTTAAAACTACGTAGTATATACAATTGACTAAAATAGAAAATTAAGATTAAACATATTGGTATTACAGGTGCAGCACTACTACGCTACAGCTGGTAATATTATTTGAAAATTTGACTTTCTATAGTTATATTTAGATTTACATTTTACATTGGTTTTATCCGCGTGGAACTAGTTTAGTACCCATACCACAGAAATTTTGCCATATATTTTGTATTGTTTTTAGTTGAATCCTTGTGATAATTTTATATTTCAGGACCCAAATACCTAAGCTGTATATTAATGAATGAGTTCGAAATTCAATAGAGATCTCCATGTTTTATGCATTGTAATAAAAGGATTAATCTGTATCTCGTTCTTTTTTTCGTATATACAGTACGTTATTTCTTTTACATTTGATGGTAAAAAAAAAGTGTTTTTTTGTATGTTGAAATGTCAATGGTATGGACAGTAAATAGCGTAACAGCGTAACCGTCATTATGTTAAAAAAGAAATTTATATATTCGCATGGAAATTTCAATTTCGCTTTGCATTAATTTCACTAGACTGTTACACTATTCTGTTTAGAACAAAAAATAGTCATTTGTTGTTAACATAAATAAACAACAATGATCAAATTTTCTAATGTTTTGATTATACAAAAATTTGTTATGAATATTATGGTATAATATATTTTTATAGAACACCAACCTTCCACTGCTGATGTCGGAGTTGGCAACACTGGCGTTACTGGAAGTTGATTGTGCGGGACTGTTAATACCCACGGCTACATTGCCGTTTGTCTTTGTAGGTATTGATGTTATCTAAAATAAATAATACAATTTGAATTCAAGTATAACATAAATGAATATGGCTGGTTTTTTAAATTATTAACCGGGTCTTAACACGAATAATTTTATGGCAAATAAAGGTATTTACCTCTACTCTCCTCTACTACCTCTGTTACTCCAGTCAGCTCGTGACCACGGCCTGTGCAACCTAGTCGAAACGTCGAGAGAGGTAAATACCTTTATTTGCCATAAAATTATTCGTGTTAAGACCCGGTAAATAATTTAAATAATGTATATAAAACACGAAAGTTTAAAATTACATATGGTTGGTTGTTTTAATTTTAACTAAATATAAACGGTATTACGGATTACACTTACACACTACTTCATACGTACTTCAAGGATCTCCAGAGTATCCCTATCAGGTTTCGTGAAGATCTTTGCTATATTTTAAAATATTATATAATATTTGTCTAATATTGAATGATATTTATTGACAAAAAGATTTGATAGTTTAAATTTAAAAAATAAGTGTTTCTTTATAATTAGTTTAGTAAAATTTTTTTGAGTAATATTAAGCGTTAGTAGACTTAATTTTTTTTATCCATAGATGTTTAAATCTAAGCTAGATTTAAACATCTATGGATAAAAAAAATTACGAAATCCTACAAACATTTTAGATTGTTTTTTCTACATGATTTCAGATTTTTTAATTTCATTCCTCTATTTTCGTAGAAATTAAAATAATCGTATACTAACAGAACAAGAACGCGCATGTGCTAGATGGTCTATATCCTCTTGAGTGAGCTCTTCTACCAAAGCTCTGTAATTTTCCAATATTTGTCTTCCATGCTGTAAAATATGTGATAAATAAATAGTGATTCTTTTTTTAATTATAAATTAACAGTTTTCTTACTATGACGTGTTTTGTTTAATTACCTTAGCTATCCTCATGGCAGTGACCCATCTTTCTAAGGTTTGTTGATCATCAGCGCATAGGAACTTAATGAATTTTACACTCTTTGGCTGTTGCAGTCTTGGATGTTTAATTGCGAAGCAATAGTCAGTCGGTGACTTATATTTCTTTTTCCAATTTAATCCTATGTACACTTCATTGTTGTCGAACGTTGCCAGGCAGACCAACTCCTTCAACGTCTTCACCTTATCTTTTGGCGAGTAATACAGACCTAAATAAAGAGACAAATCAAAGCAATATAGTAAAGAATATGGACATAATATAAGAAGAGATAAAACTCGCATAGGCCAATTCGCAATGCTTTATCAGTCACATAAAAAATTGTGTGGCCACACGGTCGAGCTTATCACTTGTTTACTTACCAGAAGGTCGAAGCACAAAGTGGAACTTCTTCCATCCCTTTTTGGCGTCGCTCTTTAGATAGAGAGGACCCTCCATTGGAGGCACGGAGTGTCCGGACACAGATGGCATAGTACTTATAGTACCACTGCTTTGACCGAAGAATTCTTCTATTATTACTTGTCTTGAATGTTCATCATGTTCGGATGACCAACCTAATTAGAGATTATAGCTCTTAATTAATTTTATTTTATAAAATAATTTTAATACTTCTTACAGACATTACAAATGTACTCAGAGTCACTCCTAGAGTCTGTACTCAACTTGCCAGAAAAAATTCTAATGTGTTTTTAAATTTCTTCTTTGTAAAATAGCTTATTATAATATTGAAGAATTTATAAACGCTGTAAGACTTCAAAGAAATAACAAAAAGGCTAGTCGACATCACAGAAGACCGAAGAGCTGGCAGCTACCTTGGGCAAAGAATTAGTCTAGCTATTCAAAGAGGAAACGCTGCCAGTATCTTCGGAACTTTGCCTAAAGGGGGTCTTTTTAATAATATATTTTAGTTATTATATTATATTTTTTAAGCTTTTTAATTTTAGGTTGTAGTTGTACAATTAAGTTATGTTAAAAATTCAATAAATAATGTACTATGTTCATATAGATTTAAGGTCTGTGTAAAGTCAGTTCTCGTTATGACTCTGCGTCGAATGTACTCGTTACTAATAAGCCATTTATAATCGATAATAATGTTTTTGTAGAAAATTTCTAACTTAAAATTCATAGCGCTGACAATGTTATCTGATTGAATAGAGATTAAGTGCGTAGCGGTTTCTATGTTGATTATTGCATGCCTAATCCTTGTTAATTAAATAAGTAAATCAATATTTATTTAAAAGAGCAACACACAAGTTTCTTGCTTACTTCTTGTGATGAATCTGCATTCCGAATAAGCGGTAGAATAAAAAAACTTGACTATTCAAAAGTGCTTATATTAGTTTATTTGAATAAAGATTATTTCTATTTCTATTACTCTTACATAACTCTATGTACGTACTATTAATAACATCATATGCTGATAATATGTTTTTACAATTAGCACATCTTGACTGAATTGTTTAGTAACCAGTCCAGAAAATTTAGTACCTCATTTTGTATTTTCGAGGTTGATTTTAGATCATGGAGGACTCTTAAAAATCATTCAAATTTAAGATTTCTAGATATCTGATTAATTTATTCTAACACTTATTTATGTTTTAGTCATGTACAGATGGCCAACATAACTTATTTTTAAAGTCAATAAAAGTGGTGTGCCACCATCAATGTTTTTGTTAATGTGTGTAGTCTTGAGAATACATTTTATTATTATATTCTACATTTGTATATTGTTACATACCTCTATCATCTTCAGATAAAAGAAACTTTTCAGGTGTTTGAAAGAGCATAATTTTATCTGGACGTTCAGAAAATAAGATTTTATTCTTTGATTCTCTAGTCCACAGCATTAGGTTATCAACTAACATTTCATGATCTTCATATACACGTTCTGTAAAATAAATTACAAATAAAAAAATCAAGTTTTCAAAAAGGGTTTGCTACTACTTCATACTAAATACTTTGCTCAGTGACTTTGGTTTATAAGAAGGTTCTCTTCATAAAATATCTGACAATATTTATTTATTGGATACTAAGAATAATTGAAGTGCTTGCACTGACAAATATTTAAAATAAATTTATAATAAAATATTACCAGTTACTTTCTTACAAGTTAATAAATATAAATAATCTAATATTCCACATTATAATAGTCTAATATCATGTCAAATTTCCCAGAAATGCTTCTAATTTAGTAGAAGGTCACAGTATTGTTACTTAAGATCAATAATTATATATACAAACATGCCTTTTATATTGTTTGCAATTCAAAAGAACAAACGTTTGGACCATGGAACTTGCAACTTAAAGTCTCTAGGGAGGGCCATTTCATTCATACATAATACATATGTTGTTAAAAACGTGACTTTAGAATTTTATGTACATATATATAACATTTATTTAATACCAGTTATCGAAAAATATTGTACCTTGGTATTTTAGTCATAAGTAATTATTCCTGTTTATAAAGATGATTCGATGGATGTACTCAGAGAATACGCACCGGGCAAGGTATAATTTAAAATTTATCAATATTGTTCTCTTTATATATAGATATCTACTAAGAAAGTATTGACTAAGTCCGTAGATTATGACATAGTTAAAATGTAACAAAAAGATAAAATAATTTACTAACCCATATACAAATCAGGTAAATGTTCTACAATTGCCCATTTCGGCTCCATGCTAACGTGGTTTTTATCGGCCAGGAGTCTTGTAACGTAACCACATGACATTTTCTCATCGACCATAAGACTTTTGGAAGAACCATCCATAGAAAATGCTTTGATAAATAACTTTTTGATGTTGGCCTCACGCATTCTCTCTAGTGCTAACTTAATTTTGTCCGCTTTTAACTGGAAGGTAGCATCCTAAAAAAAAGTAACAGAGCAGTCAGTGACACAATTATTTTAAATTATTCGAGGCTGCGACTTCGATCTAGTGTCGTAATATAAGGAATAACAATAGTTTATAATTTACTTGTTTCATCGATTTTAAAAACAAATACAAAATTGAAGCGAATCTTATCAAAGTACATTTGTGAAAACCCCAATGAAATCGTTTAACTAGTTTCTGATAGTTGTAACTACAATTGTTTTGGGATTTATTTGGTCGATAATAATCGTTTTTATCATTCATCTTCCATACAGACAGCGATCATTTTTTACTATAATCGTCAAGGCTTAATTGTTACATTGTTGCAACATATAAACTAGAATTCTTTATTAATAATTTTAGCTACTTTTAACAAATCCAATATTAGTAAGTATTAGCAGTTTCTGAATTGCGTGATTATTACAGTCAGACTACTTGGTTACGAATAAGTACTCATAATATATTAAAAATAATAGGCACATTTAGTATGTAATTGTCGGTACTCATTATTATGGTAAGTACTATCTGTTGATTAAGAAGTAGGCATATTTATTATTATAAACTACTTTATTGTTACAAACAGTATTAAATACTAGCTGAGCCCGTGGTTTCGCCCGCGGTAAATTTCAATATAGAAATTTTAATAAAAAAATATAGCCTATACGTTATTCTGCTGTATACTTTACTATAAAATAGCTTATATTACAGTAAAGTTTCAACAAAATCCGTTCAGTAGTTTTTGCGTGAGAGAGTTACAAATATCTATACTTCCACACGTTTCGTGTTTATAGATTAAGATTTTTGTTAATTTTTAAGCAATAGGAATGGAAATAAGCTGCCAGCTAACCTGACGGTGAGTGGTAATCGTCCCCTAAGTACAAGGATATATTTGTACATGTAATATATGAAAAACACAATGTGACAAGCGTTATACCACTCATGTGTTGTCATTCCGCAGGATTAAAATGCGGCCGTATAAGAATACGGCCACATTCTGTTTTTCTTACCTTTCAAAACACAGCTTAGAAAGCAAATACTTAAAGAAATAAATAGTAATGTATTAGTTTTCCTGTCCGCCGACTAAACTACTACGCGGTTCGTAATGAAATTTGACGTGGAGATAGATTGTGTCATGGGATCAAGGATACCTTTCATTTAGATTCAAAGTCGCCAGTAACGACTACTGTTACATAATTATAATTTATATTACATATATATACGATTTAAATATCTGTATGAGAATCTGAATTATTCATATAACCATTGCACATAAAATTAAAAGTTACATAAATGTAAGTATGGTATTAATAATATTTATACCTTTTGATTTTCATGAAGATTTAATTTTAGCGCTTTACATTTAGCACTAGCACTACTGGATGCTGATGATTCACTTGATAGCATGGATACCTAGAAACACATTACAATGACTTAATATACATTAACAATAACAAACGTCATACCCGTTAGTCTGCTTTATGGGTCATCCAGAAATTACGTCACAAATGGCGGCCGGCAAAGTGTCTTACGAATTATTTTTTTTGTTTAATATCCGTGTTTTGTTCAATCAGTTTAAATTGAAAGATAATATTTTTTTGGTACTGGTCCGATTTGTTCTCTAGGCCTCTTGAGTAAGTAGGAGGAGTAGTTCTTATTACTAGTAGTACCACTAAGTCAAACACACTCTCAAGTGAGAGTCGTGAGCATATTTCTGTTAAATGTAGGTACTTACAGTATCACTAAATGCGGAGTCATTGTCAGGTGAGTCGGTGCGAGTCAGGGGGGCGCCGTCACCGCACTCTTTGCTGCAGTCGGTTCTCTGAGGACAGCTCTCGGTGCTCTCTTCGACTCTCTCTTTTGAAACTGAAGCAAAACCTGTAAAACGACACCCATTTTATTACCTGGTGTTACTCCTCCAAGCTATTTTATTTAATAAAGCTATTTTATTTAATATTTGCAATATTTACTAGATGAATTGGCCGAAATTTTGTATACAACCTTATTTCTATTCTAAATGATCAATTAAACAGCGAAATTGTTACTATTGCAATTAATCGCAAGAAAATTGTAATTTTGCTTTATTCCTTCGCCATTCAAAACGTATTAGTTAAACCCATTGCAGGAGCAGACATGGGAGACTCGACGAATACAATCACCATTTTTTTCTTTTATTATTTGAATAAACGCATACTCACTAGCAGATACTCTTGATATTTCTTCATCATACTCCGAGTCTAAGGCGCACAATTCCCCGAGAATGGCGTCCAGATCAGCGTCTTGTGTTTCTTCTAGGTTTGCCATCGAAAATCGGTAGGTGTCGATACGCGGCGCGACTATCTCCAGCGGCCGCAAACCACTTGATGCTTCATTTGATGAATTTAAACCCTGGAATAGACAAATAGAACATTGTACAGTTATCTTTACACTAATTTTGTTATAAGAGGGAAGCAGAGTAAAGGGCATGCTAATTAAACTTATGTTTTAATTATTTTTCATAATTATAATACAAAAAATGGTGAATATATTTATATACATAAATAGTTTATTTATTTGTCACTATGTGACTGACGAACACATGCCTATATACCTATATCATCGGGGTTACAGCGCGTAAATTACTAGTAGATATGTATGTATGTATAACTTATAAATTTACAAATAGAATAATAAAAACATTAATTAAATATTAATTTTACTTAGGTATACCTATACCTACAATTACTTTATATATATATATTATTATTAAACTATTAATTATTTTACAATAAATCTTTGAATCGAATAATTCACTATGGAAAAAATGTAGCTGTAATATTCATTGTGGTGTTTCTATAATTACAGACACAACAAGTACAAAATATAAGTTTGTATAATAGGTACTTTATTTAGTAAAATAAATACATATCGACTTAAGTATATACGATAAAATTCCGATTCAAATTAAGTGACTGGCATAATAATGATAATAACATAAAAAATGTAACAGTTTAAGTTCATACCAATTGTTCTCAACAGAAGTAGTAAAACGATAAGGATAGTGTTAAAAATATGAAGTAGATAAGGGCCTAAAAGGATCTATGTAAATAAATTATTTCGTGTTTGAATTGTTACAGTAAGCTTATTGCTTTATTAACAAAACGGGGGTATCTGTCAGTATTCCAGATATGATTTTAAGGTGACTCAAAATTATGTACTTTTTTATAATCAAGTATAACGGTGTACCCGAGGAATTGGAGCCAAAACTGTGTCGTGAATTGAATAATACGTATTTATTGTAACATTATGTATTGTAAAGCTATGTAAATCTGTCTCATCTGTATTTATTATGTATAATATATACATATGTACACTTAATGAGCCCCAGGAAATTAATCTTATGCCATAAAAGTGACCAGGATATGTGTTATGAATATGAATGGCAGACCCTATATGCGTGGAATTAATAATTACATTTCTACGTGCACATGTCTACATCCCAAAACATAATCGGTAAAGGGAAGGTATGCATTGTCTTCAAACAATGAAGTTTATAAATTAAAACAAATCATTATTATTTATACATTACAGTAATCTATGGATATATTTTAGTAGCAGTTTCCCGTATATTTATTGATATATATAAAGCCGAAGGGTTTGTTTGTGCAGACAACACATGACTTAAAATATGTAGTAGGCCGAAGACAGGCCAGCCGCCATTTACTTTAAGTTGCGGGCCAAACAGTGGTGCACAGCTAGTTAATATGTACTTACTTACATGTAACCAAATAAACCTAGGTAAGTACATTATATCATCATCGTGTAAGTATAACATTAAGAACCTTTTAGGCTGTGACAGCGGTATGTAGTAGTAATTAATATAAATAGTAAATAAAGGAACGAATGATAAAAGATAATCAGACAGATTAATAAAAACGAAGAATGAGATAAAAACTCAACTGTAAACAATAAAAAAAAAGTGAGGATTAAAATAAAAGTCAATAAATAAACACTAGGTTCAATGAAGTTGCTTAACAATTCATACGTACCGTCTTCATATTAAAAGTTTGTTCTAACGAGGATTTGCTTGCAACAGGCGAACTATTTACGCTTCTAGACTTCGCATTCGGTAGACGGAAACTTCTATTAAGGGTTGACAGGAATCCACTGCGATGCCATTTACCCGTTTCATTCAGTTGCAATTCCATTATTTCGTTTACATTGCAACTTGGTTATGTTATGACTCACTCACGCACTAGTGTAATGGTTAGACCTCACATTATAAAATTATTAGTAAAGTATGTCAAAAGGTCGGTATACCTCATTGATATTTTAACACGGCGCATTGGTCATGGTCAGCAAAACAAATTGCGGAAAAGGATGTTAATTTGTAAATAGGTTTTCTTACATTAGAAATACCACACTAGGTACTTGAATGAGTGAGGAGTTTGTTATTCCATTGCGTGTGGAGTTTGCGCTGTAAGGTGCAACAGTACATGTATAATGCACCGTGGTGGCCTCGCCCGTTCACTTATTTGAAAACTTTGTTTACGTATACGACAATTCATTTAGAAATTACATTGGACAAAGAGCGCAGGCGATGGCGGCTCACGACACGCGTAACGCGTACGCAGACTCAAATACAACTAGTATAAAGTTGAGTCGAGTAGTATTACAAAATGTGGCAAACGGAGTCGACCGCCTGCACGGCCTATAGAACAGAGCAGGGGGGAGGCGAGTAGACAAGCGGCAGGCAACCGCGTTTTGTAGATTGTGCACGTGTGCGCCGCGCGTTGTGTTGTTTGATTCCAGAAAGACGAGATGAACAGGGGTGCGGATGTGTGCGTGCGAGTCCCCTCGGTGTAGTACAGTACGGACTACGAACATACCCCATGTGGCAGGCTGCCCGAGCAGGCCCGCCGTCGCCGCTACTACCGGCATGCGGTAGTGGGCACACACTCAGCCTTACGCCCCCGCTGCCACGCACACACGCAATGCTCGGACGTCGACCGACACGAATCAACCACCCGCACCCAGGAAACGAGCCTCGGCAGGGTGTTAGAAGAGGATTTATTACAATTACAAACTTAAGACGAAATTATTAAAATGAAAATGGCATGACAATCGTCGAATTATTATAGTCCTACTCTATAGTACTTCAATATTATTTGATATATAAGTATTTTACATTAGCGAGACCTACTAAAAATAAGGCTGTATCTATACTTATATGTATATGTATCTAAATTTCACACGACACAGACAAAAACTTTTACAGAGTAGGCGACATTCCATCACTTAACATCAATTAGGCTATTGTTAGTAGTATGCTTAATATTATAATGCCAGTAGGCTTAATATTATAATATCTGTACTTTATAGTTTTCTATGCTATTAAATTAAAATATACTTCGAATTCATTTAATTATTTCATTCCGAAAACTAACATAAAATAAATTTTGTATTATGTAAGTTACATAACATAAAATTAATTTTATGTTAGTTTTGTCCTAAACTGTAATTTTGTATCAGTTTGATTCATTAGTTTTATATCATCTAGAGCATTTTGTAAAATTTATTCTATATATTTTTTTTTATATTATATATGTACATACTTATACCTAAATATAATTAAAGTGGCTAAAGTACCTCTTATGTCTCTGATATTTTTAAAAGTACATGAAAATTATCAATAAGTGCAATTAAATAAACTTTCTTAACTGATAAATGACCTAGCACAGTGACCTATTTTATTTCGTCCTAGTTTTGTATCATTGTAACCGCACCCTAACCCCAGTTTCCACTACTCGGGGGTAGATCTTTTCCGGTTAATACGGTGGAGGTAGGGGATTATTAGTAACGGAGACAAGTGCCTGCTGGAGAGGTTTATTAATAATGGGAACATTATTGCTATTTTTTTCCTAAGCCCACATTACTAACAATCTAGTGAGCGCAATCTTAGACTTAAGAAAACAAAAATCACCTCAATAGATCAAATCTTTTGGTCTAACATAACTTATTAGTCCTCGCCCCGTAAGAAATATAGTCTGTTTTTTAATCTCGTAGACAAATTTGACGTTACCGATGTTGCCATGTTTTTGAATTTTTAAAATAGGATTGTGGTACTATCGGAAATTAATATTAATTACATAAACGACAAATATGTCTTTTAATGTTGTATAATACAATAACGGAAATGGAAACACTAGTATACAATCCTCAAAATGTGAAATCAATATCGGAGAGCCACAGGTCATTTCCGGTCCAATATTGTTTCTTATTTCTATACATTATTTGCCAAACTATTTACCAAATGACACATTCAAAACTACAATAATTTGTATTTGATCTAAAAGTAGATGAAATTGTAAAAACATTGGGTGAATGGTTAAAAGAAGAAAGAAAAAGAAAGGTATTAATGACATACTCTACCAAGAGGAATAACAGAACAGTTAATAAAAAATAACTAAATTTCTATGACATTATCTAAACAACACATCCATAAGGAACAAGATCAAAAAATCAAAAAAGTTTCTAGCGAAATGGCCAACAAACTGGGTTTTATTAAAAAAAGCCTCTATTTAATCGACAGAGTTTAATATCAGTATATTATGCTTACATCCATTCAATCTTAACCTATACAATAATTGAAGTATGTGGAAATGCTGCTGATATATCTACAAGTTCTTAGCTACAAAAATGATCACTACGCATAATTAATATCAAAAGTCAATAGACGTCAGAAAATACGAGTATATTGTCATTAATAAAATTATAACGGTGGTGTCACTCATTATATTTCATTCATTATTAGACAAACACGAAAACAAGGAAAATCTAAAACAAAATCGAGGTAAGCATAATTATACTACAAGAAATAAAGACATTTATTAGACCAAAAAATTACTAGTAAAATCTATAAGGTAAGTAGAACTGAAAAAGTACCCGATTTAACAATTTTGAATTATTAAATTAAGAAGAATTCATTAAAATAATGCATTTTGTCACACTAATGAATACGTCAAAGCTAAATTTAAATCTATTTTTATCTTAATTATTTCCTATTTACTTATAATCGTAACAAATATACAAATCTGAAATTAGATTTCTTTTGTTAATATCTAAAGTAAACTATATGGAATCCATTAAGTAAGCTAATTAAATCTATTTCTATGTATCTAACTTTATACTGTTACGAGTTAGAAGGTACAAGTAATATTTATTTTATTTAATTCTATAGTAATGCTTTTCCCGTTGTGATATTACAGTGACATCACTTTTAGTCGTTAACTAATGCTAGTAAACGTTAAGTCATTCTATACGTCGTAAATAATCATAATACAAAATAACAATTGATTCAAGTTACTTTTGTGGTAATTTTTTTCTGTAAGTGAACTTCTAACATGTCCTTATTAAGTTTAAGTAATTAAAAAAAATAAACTCGTGACAGTATAATTAATTAATTACTTATCGTAGTTATTCATTGTTGTAACTGGCTAATAAAAAATGTATTTTATTATTCTAAATTTGTATTTAAATTTAAAGTTCTTTGATTGTACATTCTTGTTTATACTTTCATTCTTACAAGTCAATACTTTCTGAATATGTTTTCTCCATATATCTAGTCTTTTTCATTTTGCCTATACACAAATAAAATAAAACTACAACATTCGTATATGGCATATATGAATGTTGTAGTTTTATTTTAAAAATAGTATCAAATCATTTGCTAATGGTGCCTTATGGTAAAATGTTTCACGATCGATTTCATTCAACTGCATTGAAATTGGTATATTCATTTATGCACCACTGCTACTACAATTTGTATAATCAAAAATTCAAACACAAAACTGGATAATTTCAAAAATTTTAACTGTTATTATCTTAAAACCAAACCTGCAATTGAAAGTTCCACCTGTTGCCGCCAATAAAATATAAAAATCACAATTGCATATTTAATGTAAATTTATAGTTTCTTCCGTCATTAAATATTTTATATAGTACGGTACCCGCCCGCAAGTGTACGGATATAAGAGATGCAGAAAAAACAGTGAACAGGTGGTGAGCGTACGCACCTGCTCCAGCGCAGATGCGAACACAACTTTATTGATCTCCGAGTTGGCACAGATACATGGCCACTAAAACCATATTTTGTACCTGCATATTTTGAGAAGGCTCTGTTGTTTTTTTTCAACAGGATTTGGCTAATAATATGTTAAATACAAGCTGTAATGCAAAGGGTATATTAAGCCAAAGGAATCAGTTTCTGATTAAATGTAATACTTTGAACATATTTTTTTTAACTAATTTAATGTTATCTGAAAACAAACGTATGCTACAACTATGCGGTCATTAATCTCATCGTGAATTCAATATCACTCTTTCCATGCGCTCCTGCATACTCCTGCACACCTAATACTCGCCACATGCCATACAAAGCTATGCCTCACACGTGATTACTCTTTGTATGGATGGATTATTGCAAATTAATGTTAGTAAGTAGATTTACTTACTATAATATTTCATATACAAAGTGTAGCACATTACTAAATATAATACGGTAGCAGGGTAGGCCCTGCTGCCATATGTTAGGCTGTACGCTTGTACTATCGGCAAAAGGGACGCCTGACCCACTTAAGGATCATTTTTCTGTGCTATATTCAACACTACTCTTACTTTTGTCCACCAATAGCATTCAAGGATGCAAGCACAAAAGGTTTTTGTTAAGGTTTATAATTATGTTGTCTAAGACAAGGAATGCAACATCTGACCATTTTAAAAAAGCAAGCAAGTAAAGTAAAGTAGTGCAAAATCAAATATGCAAAGAATTTCTACTGTTACTTATATTTGTTCTGCTGTAGAATTAAGCTCGATTGAACTGCCCGTGTCGAGCTCAAGTTGATATACCGTGTGGACGCTATTTTTTTTTTTTGAGGGTTGATAATGGAATGGTGCACCCGCCTGCGCTAACCGTTTACGCTGACGGGGCACCAGTGGAGGATAAGATGTGCATGAGGTCAAATCAGTTAGCCCATTGTGACAAATTCACCATGAATTTAACACAATGGTTTCCAAGGGGAATCGCATGGAGGCCGACCTGACATGGTACAATACTAGCAATGGGGTTATCAATCCACATTACTAACAATCCCCTTCCCCCTGTGGACGCTAGTTTGCCCGTGGCAAAGTAAATATTAAATACAAGACGCGCTTTAAATGGCGCTATCTCAAAGTTCAGTGAACATAGTCATATAACAATGTTTATCTAAGTTGTAGTCAACATAAAAACATAACACTTAGAAGTCTTACAAAAATAGTTGAGCTCTACGAAACGATTATGTGAAATGTAACGTGCATAAACGAAAAACTGTGGGACATTGCGTACTTCATACATTGTCTCACCGTTTTTCGTTTGTAGATAATATATTTGTTGAAGATAATTAATTCCTCGCCTTTACCGAATTATAGTCTGAAGGTAGGTTACCCTCGGAGTAAAATTTTCTCTTATTATTTTTTAATGGTATACCATTCGTCATAAAATGTAAACGAATATGTTGATGTTTACTAAAAATGAATCGTTAATAATTATTAAGTTTACAATGTAATATGTATGAATATAACCTCGGATTACTGTCGTCATCTTATTAAAGCAATGTTTGCATTTTTAAATCTGCAACTCACTAACTAAAGCTGAACTAGCGTTAATTAAATAATTGGTATAATCTCAGTTCATTCGAAACAATCCGTTACATATCTTCAGTACCGTGAAATAAGTTAAATCCGAATATATGGCGGTGAATACGATTAGTAATGATTGAAAGTATATCTATACATAGAAATAAAATTGGAGTGTCTAATATTACAAAATTGAAATATCTGGAAGAGACGAATAGCAAAATAACCATACACCGACTCCTGAGTGAGTCAAAACAGCAAGAGCTAGTTTGGTTGACAGACGGATTCAAAATAGGAGATGATGGATATACAATATGGACGTGAAATACGCGCTATAAACCCTAATATCTGCAACTGTATAGGCTTAGGAAAATACGCCTCATTCTTTCAGGCTGAAACTTTTGCCTTAATGAGATAACTGGAAGTAATTCTATAACCAAACAAGAGGCACTGAATCTCTGGCAAGAAATACCAGAGTTAAACATTAAAAAGCCCTAATATTAGGCTACTCGAACAAATACTCCAATAGAAAATTGCTATTGAGTAAAAACAACATATGCAAGATAACTAGGGCCCCCACAGGACTCTGCAAACTGAACAAACATATGCCTGTGCACAACAATAATCTGCAGATTTTGCTAAACTGAAGAGGAAATGCCACTACACATCCTATGTGATTGTATCCCACTCATGCATAAACGTAATAACTCCTTTGGAAAGTTTACACTCTATCCTGAGGAGATCAAAACCGTCGCTCCTAAGAATATTCTTTATTATTGTCCCTAGGTAGCGAACTCTGAAAAAGGGCGAGCATAATAGATCTATGTAGGTCGCAGTGCTACAGGTCCAAGCATCAGATAATAGCTCAAATAACCCAATAAAAAAAAAATATCTTCACCACGGTGATATGCGTTAAATCAGAATTTATGGCGGTGAATACAATAATTAATATATGTTATATTTGAATACAATGTACAATAGAAAGGGCTAAACCTAAGATTATTTTATGGTTTGTTACCGATATTTCCTTTATCAGAGAGTAATATAAATAGCAACGTAAAAAATTTTTGGGGTGTCGCCAGATTCTAACCCACGAGCTTTTGGGTGTAAGTCTGATTAGTAACCCACTAGGCCATGACATAACGTAATTTTATTAAAACTCAGGGAATATCTCATAAAATTAGCTTCGCTAATATTAAGGTTGGAGACTTAATCAGACCCTTGTATATTCCACATGGTTGTTGTTGTCAGATGGTTTTTTATTTCGTTGTAGTAATTTAGAAAAAATAATAGCAATTATATTAATTATTAGAACTAATAAGGGAGTCTAGTAAGATTTATTTACTCGCTTGTAAATATATAATTATCACTTCTAAAGCAATGAAAATACGACATTGCTGATTTACAAATCGGGACACTCTACAAATGATTCGACAATGGCATTAGACTGATTGGAATCATGATTCAATGAAAATTGTATATAATTATATTACAGAGTATTTGACGTTATATATCATATACATTGTTTATTTCCCAAGCGGAATAGTTTCTCAGTATACCTACTTATATTATATTACAAAATGTACATTTCTCATTGGAATGATTAAAGCTCCAGCCTGACTTATTTTTTCTTTTCTTTGCATAAACGATTTTCTATGTCATAATTATAAAACCGTAATTATAAATTGTTCACGTTTATTTTATTAATTTATGCTATTAGAAACCTCCTATTATTTTTATTACAATAATTGTATACGTAATAGAAACAAAGGATATAATTTGGATTATTTCTTAAATTTTTAAATGATATTAATTTTAAATTTTGTTTGCAATGTATTAAAAATATTGTATTGTATAATTTAACAATTTGTGATAATTATTTATATTTAGTAATTGTTAAAATTTAAGTCTAACAATCATACGTTCGTAAGAAACCCCTAACAAGTTACAAGTAATTAGGACAGTTCAATATATTTAATAAAAATCATTTCAGTATAAATACTACACAGTTTTTTTGCTACATTAGTTAGCCTACTATATGTTATTGCGTAGTATATTTACACCTTTATGCTTATACAACAAATATGAGTATATGATACTAGTACATGCGCGACCTTGAAAGCATTTTATATAATAATAAACTTCTGGATAGGGTTTCCAATCTTTAACAATAATAACTATTAAATATTAATCTATTAAATATTTCAAATCACAGACAAAGTTTGAAAGACTTTAATTTTATATTGATTATTTAACATTATTGATACTTTTCTATCTATAAGCACAGTGCAATAAAGTATCTATATCTATATAATAATATAAATTGGTTTTATAATATATTAATATATTTTAATTGATAACGATTTTTCTATCCAGACTTCAGTTTTTTTTAAAACTTGATAACACTTTTGTGAAAAGATATCATAACGATATTGGATCTGTCTACATTTAACGATATTTAAATCATAGTGATTCCATTGCTCGTGACCAATTTATATTAATATGTACTGAATCTGACTTTTAATCTATATTATAATATTATTTATTATTACAAGTAAACCAGGCTGCATAAATTATATTAAAAAAACTGCATTTACATGTTATTGTTGTCACGTAATGTTTCTGAGTATCGAGCGATAAGATGAAAATAATAATGGGTGTCGTCTAGCATTGCTGGGATAACATATTATGCATAGGTGTCCTTTTGTAACGGAAGTATATCATATATACATTGCAATAGGTATCACCACCTGATTACGTAAAAATAAGATGTTCTTATTTCCATGTTTTTTAGTACCTACAGTAGCAGTTGTTAGATTTTATTTAGTACAAAAACTGGCTTTTATATTTCTTAAAAACTATCTATACTATATTGATTCCGATATCTTGTAATTGACAAAAAAACTTTCTATCGGTTGTTTAGTACCAGTGCATATATAAGAATGTAGCTCTGGAAATTTTAGGGCAAAATGGCGTTGTGTTTGATTAATATTATTATTGATGTTTAATTAAAATAAAACAAGTATACTAGTAATGAATATATTATATTTTTATTTAAAAAAGAAATTACAATGTTATAACTCTAATTAGAATTTGGATAATTAAAACACAAGTAGGTATGTATTACATTTAATAAGTAAGTAATATGATTAATAAAAGTATCTTCTAACAACTAACAAAAAATAATAGAAAATTACATTTATTTAGTTTACTGAATAAATGTTTTCATATGTAATAAACCTTTTGAGAATCTAACAACATAATATGATTTCAAATGAAACAATTGGATAATAGACATTTATATCTAATATATTACTTGTCTGAAGATAATTAGTTACAAGAATTACAAATTTTGAAGAATTTTGAACAGCCATGTATTAGACTTAATTGATACTTACGTAAAATCTTTGAATAATAAAATATTTAGAAATGTATAGACGATATTTTTTTTTCCCGGACTTGATAAACTTTTTATTACTAAAGTTTAGGCAAATATAAAAAATGGCAATTTACCCATTGAAGTACGATCATTAATTTGATTAATAATTTTGAATATTGTTTTAATTAAATGGTACAAATCATAATTTATAATCATCAGAGATCATTGGAAAATATTTTATAACTAATAAAAATTATTTTATCACTGAAAAATATTTGCCAATGCAAACTCCAAAATGAAACATAATGGGTATACTTTTTAAAATTTCAACACACTGAATAATAATAAGTTTCGCATAAATCCAACGTAATAATCAAGTACATTTTTATACTTAATCATATAAAACAGTAAAAAGATCTTAAAATATTTATGTAGTTGTAATTAAAAGACACGTTTAATAATATGATATACATATTATACGCGGTACAATTAATAAGTAGCAGTGATTAATAGGTACTGAATAAAACAGCGGCACGTGCATGAACGCATGACACGCAGCGGCACCTCCGCTGTTGAGAATTAAGTGGCGGATGCGCTGGAAATGCTGGTGGTGGAGTTCGTAGACGTGGCGGAGGTGGCGTGGGCACACGAGGCGGTGGTGGCTGCGGTGTAGGCTGGGCCGGAGCTGGTGGATGCGCCATCGGCCCCTCGAATCTACAACTACACATCATCGTTGTAACATCACACAATTACGTTGAAAATCAACTAATTGGGGGATTGTTCTGTCATGTTTAATGGTCCACCAGACCACTGGTAAATTCACGAGGAATTAATGATGACGGTTTGAAATGAAATATTGAATATTTGGAGTTAGAGACACAATTATTTGAAAAGTACACTATCAGATACGCCTTCGTGCTATCCTCTAGTAACGATAGTGGATTGTAAGTGGTCAATTGACCGATGGGCTAATTTAAATGACTTGACTTCATGCTCATCACATCTACTGGTACCACGCTGGATTATACCAGTTAGCAAAAGCAGAGAAGTACTATTCAATGCTAATCCATTAAAAAAAGTGGCACTTTAGAGCCTGGGCAAGTCCCGCCCTAGAAGGTATTTGTCTAATATTGTAATAATGGCTAGAGTTAATATATAGTTGTATTTAAAATATATTGTACATAATAGAATACTTCTTTCTCTTACATTGAATGCGTAGCCTAGTCACCTTTAACGATGATTACCTGAGAAAGAAAAGCTGACCCACCCTATTCCTACTTCGTCACCACATTAAGGAATAATTAGATATACTACGTTCATTAAAAAAATCAATTAGATAAAATAACAGACTACTACTCTAATTATATTATCAACATTAAAACCCGCAAGCATACATTTTAAAAATTATTTTGATTCATTATTTAGAGTCAAAAATCATTAGTTACCGAGGGCACATTAATATTTTAGTAGAAATGTTAAAAACAACTTAATGGTCTTATTCATCAACACACCCTTTCATATTTTGAATTCGAATATTGGCAAAATAACGGGCATTAAATATAAAAAACACCTCAATCGATCATTTAAAAAATTATCTCGGATTAAAATACACAATGAATTTTAAAATTAATATCGTCTGATGCTGATCATGCTTATAAATAGCCAATTTTCAATCACTTTTTACATCCGCTTGTGTACCATACATATAGTAAAAAAGACAAAAGCTATAGCACTAATTTATTAAATTTAAATTTAATATTATTATGTCACGGTGTATCTGATGAATATATTTATAAATTGGACCAAAATCTAGTCAATATAATATTTTAAAAAGACATATCACTCAAGAATTAAGAAAATAGAATCATAAATTTGAAATCCCCAATTACCCGTGGGAATGGCCACAAAAGGCTCAGGTATAGTCGCGGAAAACACTTAAAATATTAGTAAAAAATGTGAGAATTACCTGATAAATAAATATCTGAAGCAGGACAGGCAGCTATGCAGGCATCCATAATGTAACCCCCCACTATAAAATAAAATAATAACTATAGCACTTTGTCTGTATATTAATAATAAAATAAAATATTATTTAATAAATAATTAACTCCACTCACCCGTCCATGTTGTCTAGATGTGCGTCTATGATTCAGTAATCAAAATGAGAGTCACTCGGTAAGAAATGTTTATGATATCAAAAATCGCCACCATGCAAGTTTTTGGGTTCCATGGTAATTTTACACCGACGGAAGAAGACGACTGCGACTCGTGTAAATAAACACTTATGAATGATCCAAAGAAATTAAACAAATACTAAAGTTAATTTGTTGTAAATATTAATCAATATAGTTTAATAAAAATAGAAATAATCGACTTTAATATATTAAATTAACAATAAATCAACTTGACTCTAATGAAATATTACAAGTGAGTAACAGTACCGCCCAGCTCGTTCAATGTGAATGAAACTTATACAGTCGACTACGCTTAAGCTGACTGAAATGGATTGTTTTCTAAATAAAACAAACTGATAATACTACTGCATATACTCGTGTGCATACAATGTAGCAAGGCAAGTAATATTGTATACATATAAAAACATTGCTCATTACTAATACCTAAAAACAGCCACAACGAACTACTTATAGAATCCATTTGTAAAGGCAAGTACTCTCTTGGGCCCCCCACGCCTCATTTTAGTTAATTCTTGCGAATTTTCCCTTTATAGAACAACGGACGTGATTTTATGCATATACATTAATCCTTCGCTGGTACTGTAAATATAAATATTGCAATATTGTAATAACAGTATGTAACACCCGAAACGGTTAGCTCTCTTACAATACATATAATATGAAAAGTTTATGCCTACCAGTTTTAGATACTAATTGTGAACAAAGTTACACAGGATATCAACCAATCAACAAACGATATTTACGGATAACGATAACAACTTTTGACTTTCGTCTAGATTCTAGAAGATTACTTACTAAATAATGGTGATCATTGCCTTTATAACTTTATGACATTCCAGAAAACTAGGTAGTTTTACCTAGAAATTCCAATTCTGTAACAATTTCATCATCATCTGCTTCTTCCTTATCCCATTTATTTGGGATCGGCGTAATATGTTTTTCTCTTCCACTCATCTCTGTTCGCAGTCATCCCGTTATTTACTCCCTTTCTCACCATATTATCTTTCACACAGTCCATCCATCTCTTTTTTGGTCTTCCTCTACCCTTATAACCACCCACATTCATATGTAGCACTGTCCTTAGGATATGATCTTTATTCCTACGCATTACATGACCATACCACGTTAGACGATAGACGCTGTATGTATCACTTTAAAAGAAAAAAGGTATATAGGTTAAACGCAAAAATGTTTGCCGCCAGTCACAAGTGAGACATTATATTATTGAGAGAAATACATGTCATATGATAATTTTTCTATATAATTCTGTGTATTCTTATATATAATTGGAATGGCAAAGAAGCTGACGACCCACCCTAATATAATTTACATTTTATTTATATTTATTAACAGTATCAATTATATTGATAAAACGCGTTGCTACTTAATAAAAAGAGGCAGGAAAGTGTTTATGGAAAATCTGAATGCAGCAGCCGACTTTTCATGTACCTATAACACAGAGCAACATTTGTGAACAGAATTGATAAATTCGGTGTATAGTACATTGAATATGCTACTTATGAAATCTCTCATTCTAGATTGTAAATTCCGGTGGATTTGTCAGCAATGGAAATATAGAATGATATTTTTAACACATGAATAGGGAAATGTCCTTACGCATGCGTTCACATTTCCTAATGGGATATTCAGGCGAGGTAACAGTGGAGAATAATAGGATGTGATTGATAACAGGTCCAGGTAGCCCATCTAGGCAAATTCACTAGCAATTAATCACGATAGTGTTTAAAGGGATCTGGTAGTTGCTCTCTTGTCTGTTAGTAATGGAGCCACTACTACCCATTAATAATAATCACGTCTCTCCACTTACGGATGAGGGGTAGCATGGACGTTCTTGGTAGTGTTCATGTATATACGCCACGGTTGCTACTTTTTAATTTCATTGCCGTTTAAGTTATTAAAAAAGTGGTGTAGGATTCCAGCTGTATTACAAGACGACAGCTCGAAGATGCAAATTTTTTATTGACCTTCTTTTTAAATCCTGAATAGTTCAGTAGATAGGTATAAAGTACAAACTAATAAAAACTGACAATAGCCACGCCCCAGTAGATTACGTGCAATAATATTTTATAACATGTATGTGGTCCAGATGTCGTTAAGAATAACAAATAGCTATAGATAATTGCAATAACGCCCATTTGCATTACGGCTTATCTTATGTCGTATAGTCATTCCAGTTAATGCAATATCACTTAGATGGCGTTAGCTTTCTTAGTAATATGTGGGCAGATCCTTGGGTAAATATAGTACTATATGTATAAAGTATATTTATATATATAGTACTATATTTAAATCTATACTTATATAAAACTCTAGAATTTATGTCTTTGTTTGGTTTAAACATATCGTCGGATTTTAAAACGCTACTTTAGAGAAAAGTTATAGTTTTAATAAAATTCACGCTACGAAGATTAGGATCCTTGTAAAAGAATAAGTCAGAAAGTATGTTAAGACAAAATAAGTCACAGACGAGGCGGGTAGTACAATACGATATAACATGGCTTTGATTAAGGGAGGAGTTGGATCTTTTAAAAATTAAACGGCGGTATATCTGTCGAAGCACAGATAATTTTCTATATTATATTTTATTATTTATTTAACAATTAGTCTGACAATGCTTTTATGGAGTATGAAAAAAAAATACAATATATAATATTACTATCTGTACCCACGCCATAGTATGCACACATTTTCATCCCCTATTTACTAGATATTAATTATTCAACTCAAAGTTCTTTAAGATCAGTTTTGCAGTTTACTCGGGAAAAGGTCTCCTCTTCTCTTCTCCTTTTCTATGTTTAATACGGATAAGAAGTATAAATTGAATACAATAAGTATAAATTGCTGCCTATACTAAGTAGGTATTTTTAATATTATACTGACGCGTGCCTGTTTTTTGTGCGCCTCAGAAATGACACGATCTTTATATCCTTTCCAAAGGTAGTTGTATTTTTCAATGCTAAATCATAATAAAATAAAAATATACAATTAGGGGTGGATCGCTTTAAATAAAGATCAATTCTCAAAAAAACCTAGGCCTGTCATAAAAATCGGTTATATTGTTTCGGAGGAATTTAGTGACGAACGCCGCAATATAAAAATTTTATGTATTAGAAATTGATAACTTTTTAAAAAGCACATACGTGTTCCGTCACACGTTAATGGGTAATTATGGGCTGTTTACCTTTGATTTGTATATACGTAAGTGGGATAGCAAACAATATGATGGCTTATCTCATGGGAAGTGGTAACTGTCGCCAATACACCAATAGTGCCAACGGTCATCACGTTATCATGTGACGCCCTCGACACAAATCATGCTTTTGGATTCCCGGAAAATATATCATGCTTCTTTTGTGATTTAACTGTTTCATCTCACTATTCAACCGAGTGACAGCTAAAAGCACTTTACTTGAAATAGGTGAAACTGAGGTACTATCACAGAGGCCTTTTTACAAAGTCTACCTATAATTCTACCACGGTAACTGGAAACATATTGATTTAAAATATATTTCCACTCGTACATAAGATACGAGGTACAATGATGATTATTTCCGGGCTATTTATTAATTTAACACTACACTAACATATTTGTCTCCATATCACATAAACCTCGTTTATTGGTAAACAGACAAGTTTAAAGTATTAATAATATTTAAATAGTTCATCCTAGTTATAATAATTAAGTCTTAGCAATCTATCACATATGAGAATTGTATTGAATGAAGGATATTTATTTTAAATTGTATATTATTATGTTAGTTGAAAATGTTGAAAGTCGCGTCAAATTTGTGTAAGCACGCACGTGCTCTCGAAAGCTATTAATTTTTTGCCCAAATGTTGAGATCCTCCGATGGGATGCAGCTGCCGATATCTTTAACGGGTGTTGAAATGAAAAAAAATATACCACAATTGTTGTCTGGATTGAAAGACTTGTTCGAGAAGGGAGACAATGAGATATAATTTAACCTTATTTTCATAATGAGTTTTGATGAATGAGTATACATGAAAGTCTTTTGTATAAATGTTCTATGAAAATATACGGTGATTATCTTTTTACCACACAAAAAAGATTTAACTTTTTATGATTATGTAGTTGTATTAGTAAGTAAAATATTTATTTATAATATTGTATTCTATAATTTAATTTTTAATACTCACATTTATAACAACATATATTGCTCATACTGTTTCTATTCGAAGAATGCAGTATACAAGAAAACTTCTTGTTGAAGTTGAACAATAGTATAATATAGAATATTACAGCAAAAGGAAGCATATTTCCTGCAAGTACAATAATAAGAAATATGTAAGTACATAGAAATAGCAAGATTCTATTTATACAATTATATTTGTTTTATTAAGACTTCCTTTACTAATAAGATTTCCGGTCTTTTCGCCTCGGTTCCAATAGGTACAATATTATAGTTATTATTTCTGTAAACTAATATAAATTTATATTTATGTACCTTTGACCGTGTATGTATATATATGCAGGACTATGACTGTACCTACTTGACGTTAAGGCTTGCTCTGATTGCACTCATCAGGTTGCCAATTATAAAAATAATAAAAAAAGAAAAATATAGTTTTGAGATAACCTTTTATCAATATTTGAGCAATTCGCATGAAACAAAGTACTAAGAAAAAAACTACTTATGACATTTTGAAAAAAGTAGTAAGTAAAGTTTTTACATTTTTTACCAACTAAATTACATATTAAATACGTTTTCTGTTATTCGGTCCACAGAGCTATTAATTTTCTCGTTTCCATTAAAATCACCCTCACAAATCTCTGAAGAGTTCAGCTTTTATCGGGTAGAGTAATTTTCTCATTTTAGGAATTGAATACGTAATCGAGTTTCCCATCTTCAAATGTTGAGTTTAGAAATCACTGGAGAAGAAATTCGATTTCATTTGCAGTGCTTCGATTATAATCGAATGAGTATTATTATTACATAATATTGGGGTCAATTATAAAATTACATTCATAAAATTTAAAATTTTCACCACGTTCTATATACCGTTATTTTGGACACTCGTAGCCGAAATTTATTATAGTAATGAATAAAATCTAACTTAAGAATATGTATAATTATTTTTTTTTATTATAGATTTAAATATTGTTTTAGGGAAGTGCGGTTCAGAATTGATTCAAAATTCTTTTATTTATAATCTAAATAAATTTTGTCTTTATAAATAAAAATGCATTGCTAAATGTACATACCTAATATCCTAATTCTCTCGTATAGCTGTCATCCATTTAGTTAATTTGTTTGAAATGAAGGCAGGTTTTATTTTCTTCAAAGTAGAAATGAAATAAGAATTAAATTATGCTAAAGTGATTGTAAAAGATTTAACAGTTTACGCAAAATTAAGGAACAAGTAAACGCATATGCTATCGAGCACCTGTCCCTCACCGCGACGGCTGCAAAGCACACGTGTTGGATTTTTAAACGCAATCCTGCATCAATCTTCCGTTTATAAATTCGAAGAACTTTTTCGTTTTATTTATTTAATTAATGAAGCTATATTGCGACATGCTATACCATTTTGTTTAGCCGTTATTTATAAATGGAGATTATGCGACTAGGATAGTTCAAAGAAAGTTAATTTACATCATACGGTATGTCGACTCGACTGATTGATTTTCAAATTTGTGGTAGGTCGTGACTAAGTAGGTGAATAAATTAAAACAGTAGGATCTTTGTATATCTTAGTAATTGAACTAAAATAATAAACTGCATTATCTTACCCGAGAGAACATGAGCCGCAACTATGTAAATATCTTAATAATTCCTTTATCTTTTTTTAAACATCATCAATTTATAATTATATTCGTACTTGAAGTATGTTCTTTTGGAAAAGTTTTTCTGTTTAATCTTATCGCTGGCTCCGGCTTCTGACCTTTTAATAATTTAAGTTTGAATAAACAATGATATCACTTTTACCAATACATTTTATTACTATTGATAAAATTTAATATAAAATAGTACATTAACAAGTCTGTAGTTATTTATAATAATATCCAGACAGAATCAAGTGTGACTATAAGAAAACATCTTATAAAATGGTCAGTTTCATCGTTCAAGGTGCATACGGCGTACATATTGGCTACCTACTTTAATAAAATGGTATGAAATTAATTAACAACAATGTTGTAGATATGTATGGTTACATAATCTTATAAACAATTTTCTCATATAAATTATATAAATTGTAATCGTCTACTCACACATTACACACAAACATTGAGTTGTTTTCGTAGAATTTCAAAAGAAACGCACTATATAATAAAATCATATGGTTAACAGATGTAATTATTATCTGTAGAAATAATAATGTTCACTTCTTATATTACTTTGTAGTCTAGTGAAATTAATGTTATCGTATTGGAGGTATACATATATCGCTTACAAGGTGACTGATCTGGAATATTCCAAGTTATAGACTTCTTCTTGAATTTATACTTTTTTCTTCTCCTATGTATTAGGTAGTAGGCACACTAAAAAGTGTGTTTGTGTGAACGGGACAATCTTATAAATTATAAGTAGTATTAATAAAAACACATTTGTAATTTTTTTTCAAATAATTGAGAATTAATGAGGATTATAAGTAATAAACATCACAGTGACTCTTGGGAGCTGAGTTAAAAGAGAAATATCAGAATGAACACGTAGTCAAAAATGACTTAAATAGTGCCAATGATGTGATGTTTACGGATGAGAGTGGTCGCCATTTCTTATATTTAAGGCATGCGATAGTGGGCCGTATATATAACACGGGCTACTCACCGCTGTTAGGACAGTAAGTTCACCCAACCACTCGTTCAGCAGGGCCTCGGGGTCGTCGGCGGCCGCGCCGGCACCTGCTTCCTCTACTAGCGCCATCTGAAATAGACAACATTCATCACATCAGAATACAATACAATACAACAACCTGAAGGAAGGAATTGATAGTAGTAAGAGCTAGTAATTATTGGCATTCGAATCTATCAGTTCAACCTCCACGCTTTCCACCTTGAAACAATCTTGGTTAATTCCTTGTAAATTTGTCATAATAGTCTAATTGACTTAATGCTCGACAATGCAGGAGGATATGGTATTCCAATCGTTATCAAATAAAAGAAAATACAACAACTTAGTACCTAGTTGTTAATGGTAAAGGTATGTTATGCTTGTAGTATTACAAATTGTAGGACAAATTTACCTTATACAAGAATTGTACAGTGAAAAGGCATTGTCTTATGTTTATAGCTTATACAAATTTAGTGGACCTTTAATACGCGGAGGACAAAATTCTATATGAATAATAAAATATAGTCGTACATGTGTTTAAAGCAACGTGCGTTATATATGTATAAGGCCGGCCGCACACATCAGCGCCGGGTGTCGACAGATGGGAGGGCGGGACGTCAGTCAGGTCGACCCGTGCAGTTAAGGCCGATTAGTCGTCAGATTACTCGCAAGCGAGTAGCGTTTTGATAGACTCCAATTAGCGTATTTAGTTCCTACTATTCGCTCTCGCTCTTGGCTGGCATAGTAAATGCGTTAATCGGAACATGAGTTGCATTGCTGTAATCTAACCAGCCTAACGACACAGAATTGTTACCAACCGAGAAAATCGCTACCTGTTTTTAAATAAATATTATGTTATTCTATCGAAAAATACGTAACGGAACTTTTGCTATGTTAAAGTAATCTGAATTTGAATGATTTATAGTACATTATTATATTGTTTTAAATTTTATAAGTACGTAGTTATTAATTATCATTATTTTATGGCCTGTAGAGTAGGAACTTAATTTAATTGGTGTAACATTTATCTAATAAAGTAAACTAAAAATAATTTGAAGAAAACGTTTCTCACTGTCTATTTAACAAAGTTTATTAAATTAGGCTAAAACAATTTTTAGTTATATCAACGTTAATCTGCAAACGTTATAAGAATTGAAAGAAACACAATTATCTGCCATGCCGTGTTGTGAACAATAACGAATTATCATAAAAATTACGCACAAAGCGCAAATGATCCATGTGCGTTTAGGTAAGAGTGGAATTCAATTTGGTTGTGAGTCTGCGGCTCGCCTAATTCTGTATTACATTATGGCGGACAATAATGTATGCCGTCGACTATATCTCGTTGTAACCAAGTGCGTATTGAAATTGTCGTAAAATTCTATTAGGTAGATTGGTGTAAAAGAAAACGAATATTATGGATATAATTTTTACTTTAATTAAATTATATAAAATATAGATTAGTATAAAAGTATCTTGGCCTCGTGACAGTGATGCCAAAAAATTTATCGTAATCGTAAATTATTTAAAAAATAATATCTAAATATAATCATAATATTTATCCGAACATAAATATTCGGCTATTTGTAAAAATATATCGCTTTCGAATTTGCGATAGCAAATTGCCTGGTTGTAATGGTCTTTAGCATTGAAATGATTGAGTATTTAAATAGGCAGTATATTACACAATTTACTTATTATATACGATCATAAGACGATATCTCTAGTCAAGCAATTAGTTCCGGTATTAAATTAAGGCACCTGAAAATGGCAGTGCTTCGGATAGGCAAAGAGCTGGGGTGAAATTTACTAAACTGAAAGTATGTGTTATTATATAACATACTATCCACAACACATCTTCAAAAATTTCAATAATAAATAGAAAATTTCATCAATCAGATTTTGAACTATATTTTTTAATGTAACTGGTATTGAATACAAGCCACCTGACTGTAAGCCGTAAACATCACCTACACACATGAACAGCATTACGTTATCACGTGACTCGCGTGGACCGCGCATGCCTTAGCATTCCAGAGGAATCGAGATGACTTGCCTCTAAATTATTTCTTGCTCTGAGAAGTAAGAACTAAAATTATATCACATTAGTTTTGCATTCAAACAAAAACAATAAAAATAAGGCGGTTTGACAATTACAAGTACTTTTAATAATGTTAAAACTTGTTCAAATTAAATTTTGTCTACTAATTATCGCCATACAAAAATTGACTTTTATTTTATAATTATACGAGTTTTGTCCCTCTTATTACCGTTACATCAAAATAGAATTATTTATAATGCTAATTACAATAATAGGTAAAATTCTCTTCAAGGAATTTACTTTAATGAATGTGATATTCAAGGTGATACGCTTAATTCTTTTATGAATCTCGTTTAAGTATAATAAAGATACATAAAAAATTTTTAATGTAGAAATTATTTAAAGTAGTAATAAGCAATTGTCTAGAAATGCCCTAAAAAGTATAAAAAATAATGATTTTTTTTCTGTACGTTTATAATAGAAAAAAATATATGCTGACAAAAATCATTCATTTGTTACCCATTTCGGTTAACAAATGAAAGGAAAGTTAATAATGTTATTGCGAATCGGTGGCGCGCGTCGGCCCTTATACTCATACCTTAGGTTTTTGTCAAAGTACCTTTCGTGACCGGGAAGGAAAGTCGGTTTGACATAATATTTACGCAATTCAATAATAAACACATAAATATGTTTTCGTAACTAGTTTACAATAGTGAAGTTACCTATTGTCGTGAATCTAGATTTAATACCATACAATTGAAGTGAAGGGCAGTAACATTTATTTGTCGCTATTACAAACTCTGATATAATATTTGGACAAAAAGAAAATGTGGTAAACATTGTTTATAAAGATGACTATTATTAGATAGTAACTTTTGATTTAATATTTTTTCGACGATCGATATGAAAAGGATTCCACCACCTTCATTGACGAGACTATAATTTCAATTTATTACTGTTAATAAATAACAATCTATTTTATTTCTATTAAGGAAATATGATTCAATGAGTTCTAGAAACTTTTCCCAATTCCATTATATTCCAGTTGACTACTAAAGTTTTCTTATTAGAACTTTATGGTACTATTTTTTATAACATAGAATAGAATAGAAAATCTTTATTCAAATAAACTTAGGTAATTTAAGCACTTTTGAACAAACAACAATTTTTTTTTAAATCTACCGCATATTTGAAAAGCTGTCTCATTACAAGAAGAGTAATCAAGAAACTTGTGTGTTGCTCGCATAGTGAAGAATAATATCTTTTAGTATTATTATAATTGATTATTTGATTGTCCATATTATAATGTGGTGTAGCAAGTGATTAGAAACTTAATTCTATCATGATTGACATTGTCTTCTATTCTATAAATTCATTCAAATTATTAACTCACATTTATGCGTGATAATAATATTGGGTGGGCATAAAAGCTTTCTCTGAAAATAAATAGTCCCATTTCGTCTGGGGAAAGTGCAGAGTAGTTGTAAAGATAAATTAACAGAGTCAAATTGACGTGAGCGGCCATCAATAAAGAGATGCGGGTACAAGCGCAATGCAACTGCCGCCGCGTTTCTACCAAACATACATCATAATTGTGTGCGTGAGAATAATACTTTACATGTGGTGCGTTTATACATTTCGTGATGTCACATTCACATACATTTTCACCATAAAATTATATAATGCTTTTTTAGGTAATGGATATAGCAATCAAGCTGCTTTACCATCAGGTACGCCTGATGGTAAGGGGAACCATCGCCAAAATCGCCTAAATATACCCTATTTAGGCATCTGATAAAATATTTTGTTTAAGGTTTGTTACTTTAAGGTTGAATACTTTACTACCCGTAAAGTATTCAACCTTAAAGATTTTTAACATTTTAGGTTATGAATTCCACTAAAATATGAACAAACGGCAAATATATTAATATACTAAACGTAAACATATTAATAAACTATTTTAATATAATGCGCAATTACTAAGCAGTGACACACCTAAACCTTGGTATCTTCAATGTCTTGTATCGGCTCTTTCCAAATAGATATAATATATGTATTGTTTGTATTGAACACAAAATCGCCTATTGAGCTTTCATAATCATCTAACTATTAGAAAACATTTAATTGTTAAAAGAAAATATTTACTTCGTGCTTCTTTAATGTAATATTTTTGCTAAATGTTAATAGATAATATCTAAATCAAAGATAGCCGAGATCCGTTCTTGTAATATAATCTATCTTCAAGTCCAATAAAATGACACAGCTAATTTTACAATACCTAAGATTACAACAAAATACCCTAAATATGCATACATACTTATATACCTCCCCTAAACTAGCAACTTAGTAAGGAGCGCCAGGAGTTGCCGGAACCGGTCTCAATACACAAGACGAATTATGAAATTGGATTAAGCGAGCATATATGCATGCAGTAATATAAAGACCATTGGCAATCGATTCTCTCATTACCTATCCCTTTGGGAGTTGCAGATACAGAGGCGGATAAATAGAGTATATAAAAGTAGATATTAAGTTTCAGAATATTCTGTACTACAATAATAGTAGTATATTTTTTAATTCTGTAAAGATCACAATATTATAGCGTTAGCGTTATAGAGTTAATACGTGCTAAGTATTAAATATAACGTATATTACATTCTGTGTTTAGTGAGTTTAGGTAGGTACTAATTTGGATAAAATTTGTGCAAAGAGAAAGCATGTACTGGTTCCTGCTTACTATAAATACTGTTATCATAAATTTTTATGTGAGAAATTATGTACTCATACACTGTAAATGTACTGTCTAGGTCATTTCATTAATTACGAAAAGCTAGTATTTTAAATAATTTAACAATTTTTGTTTATTGGGTCATAAAACATATTTAAATCGAGCTACATACAAAAGTAAAGTGAGACGTACTACTTATATTTTGTCGTCGAATGGGTTAATCATGGTGTGATTAATAAATGACGTAACTGTGTCTGAGCGCCTGATCAAATACAAATAGCATTCTTGTATATAAACGGTTTGATATAATTATAAACGGCACTAGATTGGATCTTACTTGAAATATAATATAATAATAAGAGTTGCGAATAAGTTATTTATTGAAAAATAATACAAAGATTTAAGGTAAATATTATGAATAATATCCCCCAAAAGTGCGCATTGTAACCATCATACACTATGTAGGTAACCAACCAGTTTTGTAAAAGAATTACACAAGTACCTTGTGCGTGACATTCAAATGTAGGTCTCAGCCGGTGCAGATAGAGTATCTTCTTTAGGTTATCTCACGACATCCAAGTCCACATTTATCACTAACAAGGTTAAACTGGCAGTCCAATAACCGTCAATTCGGACAATGCTGCACTTCATTTAACGCTCAATGATAACTAAAGGAATGATATGCACTTCATTTCGCTCACAATACACAGTATTTCAAACAAATAAATTAACGTATACTGCGTTGGCCCGAATAACATTGCGTTATTATAGGATGCGACCATCCATGATTAAATGAATGAACACTGTGATGAGAACGTCTCAGTGACGCCATCACGGTTATGATAAATATAGTAAAAACGTGAATTACGTCATGTATTCATATCTTACCAATAGAAAATCAAGAAATTCATAACTAGCTGCCTATTTGCAGTTTTACTTCAGACATGAAACCTCTTTCTTTGATGCTTTTCTAATGTAAACTCCCTCTTAAAGTAATGTAGGTATATTTTTATAAAGCTGAAATATGCCAAAATTCGGCTCACAAACATCTTGTTTATGATACGGTGTTGGTGCGGCGATGAGTCTCCTTCCGTTTCGTGCCAGTTCTGGATATGATTCATGGTGGTATCATTGTTTGCTGAACCATCCTATTTTGTCATTAGACAAACCTTCAACCTCGTACTTAATACTATCTATTACATGTGTTAAAAAATAATATATGTATATAATGTTTGCATATAATTTGTGAAGTAACTTTTTAATATTTTTGATAAAACATTATTTGAGTATAAATAGCCTAATATATATAGGTCTAATCGATTGCCATAAGCATTGCCAGAGTCCCGTATCTATTAAAATGAATTAGAGCAGTTCATTCCATCTAGTGAATAGTTGCCCGCTCTACGATTGTATGTTCAGATTCACCATTCCAGATCATTCTTTCAAATTCTTTATTTATGGGTTTTTCGGTTGCCATACTAATTTATATAAATCCTTTGAGGTACACTCTGTCACTTGTACATTACATTACATCATTTTGCTTTTTTTAGAAGAGAAGAACTGTAATTATTTACACATATATGGCCCTGCGTTTGCAGTACAAAACTTTCTGGATTTGTGGTTAGCATGTATCTGCATGTAATCAATTAACTGATTAAAGAACGATTATCGATTGCGTAGCCGATATTGAACGCAAAAGTATAAAACAAATATTGTCGATATCAGGTAGTTCCTTGACCTTGTTTCCATCGAATAGTGTAGTACTAACAAATATCTTAGACATTGCTGTTATTAATGTGTCGCAGGTCCCAATAAAGCTGGCATTAACGATCTATCTATACTTGATGATACGAAATTTGAACAGAATTAGTATGTACATTAAACAAAACCTATAATATAATTCTACTGTTAACAGCTGAAAAATTATCATCAGTATTATAATATATTTCAGAATGTAACTTTTTAAATCCACAAGTAATACAGTACTTTAGCAGGTTAACCTTCACGTTGTCTCCCTTGGAGATCATCGTCAATTCCAGATAATTTCTCATTCTACCATCCCAACAGTTGCAGTTGTAAAAGTAAACCATTACTATGGGTGCAACATTTCACTCTTATACGTCTAAAAGGTTTATTGTTAACTAATGCTCATTTATATATATATATATAAAGACCATGGGTATGTAACCCATTTGGGTTACCTACCCATGGTCTTTGTTTACTATTTGGTATTTTGTAAATAACACTCCGCTCATTTGTTACATTATTGTGTTACAAAATAAAGCTCATTCCAATAATTTGCAAAACAAATACAACATTAGTTTACGAAATTCATCACGTTTCACTACTAATAATAATGGATTGTTTAAAGGCCGAGAGTCATAACAATTGCACCGTACCGTAGAGTTTATAAAATTATTATTTTTTCAAGTTAACATAAACTTTGTAGTTACAATCTAGAGCAGGTCAAATAGGTACAAGGACATTGTACACAACAAGAGCACAGAATATATTATTAGGTATCAGTAACCATAGGTCAAAATGTCAACAAATATTGCAATAACACTGTACCTCATTTAATATCCCCAAATTTTAATATCTTAGTATACAAATTCGGATTCATAAAGTTAGTATTCCTGTACAGTATCATTCCTATATTTATAGATATTATATTGTGAAATGTTAATTTTATACCTACCTATAATTTTTGTAAATAAAAATAATAAATATCATATAAAAAATAAAATGCCTTCATATTTTTTTGGTATCGTATTTTTTTCCTTACCTGACGTTAAAGAAATTTGTCCTGAGTTGTAAGCATCAAAGTAATAAGATTTTATGCATACAATATCCAGAAAATTGGTGCACAGTAATGAGGTTAACGACTTGTTAGGGCTCCATAAAGCGGCAAACGTCGGAAGGGAGACGTGCATATACTGTGTACATAATTACATTTGGTGACACAGAACTGACGTGATCGACTCCCTCCCTCCTTCTTACAGTAGTCTTGACTCCAGTTAAATATAAAATGTCAAACTTGTAAGTAGATTTTTTGCATGAAACACAAAAAAGTGACGGTCATGAAACTTAAAAAATCACGTTTTTACATTTTGATATTTTGTTTAATATGCCATATTTTAATAATGATCGAAAAAAATGTAATACATAGATAGATGAAAACGTAGTCCATAGAGTTACGCAGCTCCTTCAACATTCAACGTTAGCACGAAATATTGCAATGAAATACGTGAGAAATTTAGCTCGATCCTACCCCAACTAATAAAAGGATGCAAACTACAACTAGTGTGCTTGCTAAAAATATCGGACAGTATTCAGTAGCATTTATTTCTTCCAATAAAATAATCTATTGAAAAAATAACCTACTAAAATTATAATCGTATATTTATTTATAGGTATCATAACTACTCGTACATTCTTGAATTAATATTATGTATATCTGATTTATATACACAGTGTTTAGGTATTATAATACTAGATACATTTTATAAATACGGAGTACCTATTTAATATTGAAATTTATAAAGACTATTCAAAGTTTTGTATAGAATTTCGACATACAGAAAAGAAAATATTTTAAATCGATGGTAATTTGGGCAATGTTGGGGAGCGAAGTGGTTTCAATAACTCACCTTTATGTAAATTGTCAAACCGGGCAATAGGCTCCAACATTCTAAATAAATTAAGAAAGGGAAAGGCACTTCAACTATATACTGAAAACCGCAATCAGGTTTGTCTGATTATATGGAATAGTGATATACTAACGTAACACTGCATTAAGACCGTAATAATTGAATAAATTCATTGTCATTAATACTAAAATAGTTTTGTTTATTTTCTTAGTAATTTGTTTTGTCTAGACTTTTAGTAGAATATATCGAGTTACTTTATCAGATTGTTATGTCTGGAATCTGTTTTACTGTTAAAACACTCTCATTAATATTATATGTAACCTATTTAAAAATGGAACGGAAGCAGATTGTTAAATCATAGTCCTAAAAACTAGAACATATGTATATTCTAGTTATATTCTGGTTTCTAAACACGCATAAGTTTTAGTATGAAATTGAGATTACTAAATTTCCTACACACTTGTTAAATAAACATTTTATTTATGAATTCCTCAGCCTATAAGCACAACAACAGGCGTAACTCACTCCTTGCAAAATTTAAACAAATGTATGTTTACACGTCCTGTTTTACGAAAGATCCAAGAGAGTTAATGCAACATGGAGTCAGGTTGCTCTTAGGCAAAGCTCTAAATAGGCATACTCTGGAACATGAGCGTGCCTGTGAGGGTTCCCAGAAAAACACTGTAACAATAACTTGCTTAACCCGCGGATAAACATGGTAATAACATGCAATACAGCGGTCATAACAATACAATGTAAATATTAATTGTTTTCATTATTATCCAGTACCCGAAATAAAATATTCTTTAAGTAAGAACCCCCGGCGAGAAACACCGGGCAAGCCTACGAGTAAAATATTCAGTGTGTGTCTACATTTTTTTATGAAATGTGAGAATAATTTATTATTAATATCTGTAACAAGAATATTTATACACATTATAGTTAATAATGTATATAAATAAAAGATTCCATTCATCGTATACCTACATTTTGAAGATTCTTTGTTTTGAGGACAGTATCTAGGTACAAACAACCATCCAAAAAGGAAAATCCAATTCACCCTGGTACCCTCCCAATCTGAAGAATTATGCAATCCTGCATAATTCTTCAGATTGGGGGGTCCTCCTCCTCCTCCTATCCTCATAAAATGTATGATGTGTCATGAAATAGAATAGAGTTAAGTAATTGTTTTCTAATTTAATAATTTAATGAAATATTTATGCGAGGCATCCATGAAATGTATTACTCCTTGGTTAAAATGTGGAGGAACATGGTTGAATATGTTATTGAAGACCTAGATCCCCTAATAACTCCACAATCCTGATTCTTTCAATTTTACACATACTTTCTTTCTTAATACCATACATTATCTTTCCATCGGAGGTGTATTTAAGGGTGCAGACAATAAATTACCCCTAAATAATAAAAGCAATTATGTTAGTACATGGTAAAATTTTCGGTGCTTTTATTGTCTATTCAAATAAGCAACTGCGTCTGATGTTCAATATTGCGGTACATGTCGCGCCGAAATATAGAGCAAATTCTAGTTAGATGAAAATGCGTCCCTCCCATTCACCTCCCATTCCCAATCGCCTGCATCAGATAGCCCCCTCGCCTTGTTTACAGGACATAAAACACTCTGCGAAGGCAATGTCATTTCAGATTTAGTTTGGATATCACAGATTGCCACATTTATAATTATCAACGTGAAAAGGGATGTGTTCTATTATGTAGACAAACAAATTCTATAGATTATCTAAAAAAACACAATGATCTACCTACATAAATCACTTATTAAAATGTATAATGTATACCTCTAGAAAGGTTTTATTGCAAGGATAGATCATAGAATTTTTTATTGTAATTAACGTAAAAAAAACACAAAACGTATGATTTTGCTTTTAAGAAACAAAAGCGCTAATAGTTATCTTTTTGAATATGTGTTACAAAATTCTAAGGCCTCATTCTATTTTATAAATGTTAGTGTCATCTAATTGAGTGTTAAATTAGAGTAGTATAGCACAGGACTGGTTTCCCTCAGACAGGCTAACCCTTTGTAGATTGCTAAAGCAATATACGACAGTTTGTGAGTACAAGTGAGTTAGACAACAATTGAATTTGTTTTCCCATTAACCAACGTATCTCTCCGTGCTATAGAAAAAACACATTATATATGTTTCTAATATTGTATATGAATACATTAAAATGACAAAATAAACATGGATATCCCGATGTAGGTACGAGCAGATCGGAAATTATTGGTACCGTACTGATTGTTACCCAACTCGTTTCGTTTTTCGTATATGATTTTTCTATTTTTTATATTAGGTCTCTTATAAATAATATACTCAAATATTATGTAATAATAGGAGATAAAGTTTTTGATACATCCATATATAATAAATTATTAAATATATAGGTTCTTTCAGTTATTGTTACAATCAATGTAAAACTTTGGTTTTGATTTGTACCAATCTGTAGAGCACTTAGTGCCCTCCGGAAGAATTAAGGGAAATAATCGCATCAAATAGAATAATAGCGATCATAAACACCAAACAATCAATTATAACAAAGAGACAATTTTATCAGAAGTTTCGGGAAGTTTGTAATGTTTATTTCTATGTAAACCAGTGTAAATGATAAATATTATAATTATATTTTTGTAAGAATTGACGTATTATGATTGGGTTATTTTTAATATCAAACACGTAATAAGAAAAAATAACTAATCCCATTTAAGTATATAAACCGATTCTTATATAAACATCGAACAATATTATATTTGTTATTATGGAATAACGAGCTCTATGTACAATGTCACATAGTTACACCGTTATCTTTGTTATAACTCATTAAATATTTTTTGCATTTGTCTATAGATAGTTACGGTCATACGGTCAATGAATAATCATTTATTTCAATGTAAGTATCAGTAGGCACGATACAATTTATAACTAAAATTTATTTAAAGTATCTGTATTCTGTAACTGTTATCATTTTCCTCACTATCTACCACTGTTTTCGTAGAGGACAAATACAAAAACGAAAGCAAGATATTCTATACTAAACGTATAGTAAACAACAATGTATGTATATGGATTCAAATATAACCTGTGAAATGTGGGCATATTTTGCGTTCACAACAATATAGACATTAAATTTTTAATTGTAATTAAATCAATACATAGATAGGATATGTATATAGTATATCTTCTTCCATCTATCAATAATACATATAATATTATAAATAATAATAACCATGATCTTCGAACAGAGCGAGTTAATTCTTAGCAATATTAAAAAATATGGTGCGTGTTAAACTACTATGAATTAAAAATACAAACGTTTGTATAAACTAAATATATAAGGGAGCGTGCCTGCGTAATATTTCTGTTAAGGCGATTGCTATATCGATATCTAATAGCCCTCATAATAGATGTTTATCACGTATCCCATTGTACGAGTGGAGTACATCATCAATCGCTATAATGTCAACGTTACTGTGCCTACAATAGACGAAACTTTTTTACCAAACAATCAGGGCTCAGGGCCGTAGCCTAAACTGAACTTATGATAGGGCTAAATAAGCTTTCGGTTTGTAACAAAAATCGCGTTTCAATTTAAAGAGTGGACTCTTCGTGTAGTGTCGATGAAAACGAAATAATAATTGTAATAGTATTTTAATTTATATAAACTAAATGTTCTTTACGCAACATAATAAATTTGAAAAATAGGCAGTCGAAAATTTTTTTATTTTATTTTACTGCTATCATTTTTATTAACTAACTACATGTACTAAAGAATAAAATGGCACGAAATCTTTGCTCCATAGTAGGTACGATAATGTAACGAAAGAAACGTCAATCTGTCATTATTGTATAATTTTTATGGTATTTGTTAGCTGAAACTTTTTATGTTTCATTTATTCATAAAAATACTGCAATAAGGTATCATTAAATATGTGCAGCAGTTATTAAGTGATTTGATTATACTGATGATACTCGGACCTTGATTAAATAATTCAATATTGTTTATACAGATTTCAAGTTTCATTAATTATATTAGATTTCTGATTGATTTTACTTGTTGTGAATTAAATAAACACGTCATTCTAATGTCTCACTTGTATTTTAGGAACACAGAAAATTTGTCCTCCTTGATAGGACCGTGCAATAGCCCAGTGCTATCGCTTGCAAAAACTGAATAATAAATAAAGCACGTCAGCGCTGAAATGTAAAAATGGAATTGCCTGTAGCTTGGCAAATAAGTTAATAATGTTATATTCAGAAATATTACACTTCCATATGCAGCTTTGTTATTTTCAAAACAATGGAGGAGAGTTTGATTATCCATTATAAAAGTAGGGACCATAAGTCACTGCTAACAATCTACCATATTAAGTCAATCTGCTTGGAAACTATGTTTAATTCCTGATAAATTCTTCACAGTGAGCGAACTGACTTGACTTCATGCTTATCCTATCCGCCACCGATATTCTCCGCCAGTATATACCGTTAGCACAGGCTGGTGTATCATTCCAAACCCATGGATTAAACAAAAATAAGTCAAAACAGCGTATATATATACATTACCTCGTACACAATGATTGACAGACATCGCATGATGTAAAAGTAATTAATACGTACATTGTTATGCCGAGCCGGATCTACATGCGGTATACGTGGTTATTTACAAAAGAATGTCCAACACAATACGTTCGAGCCAATTAAATCGATAACATTGTATTCAATACAAAACAATATTTATAAAGTTGTCAATAATATCATTTACATATACAATTTTCATACTCTTTTATTTTCCTTTATTGGTATTAAAAAAATACTATAATCAAATATTAAACGCAGCCCATGGTATTCACTGATTATGTAGCTGTCTCTATTTGAATCGTGTTTTTAAAACAAGTCTGTTTTTTAATCATACTTTGCTTCTACAGGTTGTCTGGAAGACATTGCATTAGCAAAAAGACTATCTTTAATATATTTGCTTCTATTTTCAATATTTTGTTACTTCTTGTGTCTCCCTTTAATGCTGGTGCAATAAAGTATTATAATAAAAATAGAGGTATAGTTTTTGTCGCTGGAAGCTTGCCCATTATTCCTTATATATTATTTTAACACTCTTATTTTACATGTAATTTTTTATTTATTGAGTTGTCATTTCTAATAGTGAGGCCATTCGTCATAAAAAACACTTATAACTATTTCCTAATAGAATATTAAACTTGTTGCAGTCACAGATTTGATATATTAATTACTTGAATTATTTTTATACGATTTTTGTTTACAACATTAAGCGCAACCATTACAGGTGGATGGTAGAAGGTAAAATACAATAGTACCTAAGTGCGATGCGTGACGTCGCATATTTTAAGGTGCGAGCGGCTCTCCCATTTACGAAAAACAGAATAAAATACTCCTGCACTCTTTGGACATTAGGTACACAACGTGATGTTGCACCTATATAATGATGAAATGATTTCATGCATATATTGTAATTTACGTGTAGTGTAATTTACGATGTGTTGTATATAGTATGGTTTTATTAATAAGAAACAAGCCTAAATATATACAATTCGTATCTATATAATACCTCTCATGTCACAATAATAGTTACATACTCCTCCGAAACGGCTAGACCGATATTTATGAAATTTTATATGCAATTCAGTTGGTCTGAGAATACTGTATATTCAAAGCCTGAAAGTGATAATGTTATAAATATTTGTTGCCCATTATAAATAGATCCCTTAACAATTCTTTTTTATAATATGACATTAAAAATACATTCAACCCAAAATTGTCACCCAATTTTATAATAGCGATTTTAATATGTATGGCTAAACAACGTTTGCGAAGTCAGCTAGTATAATGCTATATAATACATTATATTGAATTATAAATATTATAATGTAATACTAAAAAATACAGTTGAACTTAGAAATATGTTTTTTTTAATCAGTTAATAAATAAACGTTGACAATTAAGTAAGAACGTTACTATATAGACATAGCTAATAGAGTGTCTGGGTCTCGAACAGTTGAATTTAATCACCGAACAGGCATCCAGTATTTGACGTCAATATGCCAGGCGTCAAGACGACAGGGAATTTCACAAGTTCAAAAACAGGGGCTTAATTAAACTGAATTTCTCGGTATGCTCTGCACAAAGTTCGTTAAACGATTTATCTAAGTTCATTTGTCAACTGCTCCATACCAAGCAAATTGATAGGTGTTTATCAGATAAATTTCAGAATCTATAAATGTCCTTTAATTTTCTCTTTGCTTTCAAATAACGCTATCGGTTATTTGATGGTAAAGAGTTACAGTAGCCTTTGTATGTCTGAAACACCAAGAATGTCAAATACACGTTGACGATGCATATACAGTCTCAATATGATTATTTAATAAATAAATAATTATTTAATAACAAAATACGCTGTAGTAGATTCTTTTCGGAAAGTAGATTCTTTTCACAATTTGAGTGAGAAATTAAGAAATGTAGCTCAAAACACGTTTTAATTAAAATATTTGTAAATGTATCGACTGACATTGTAAGTATGTGATTTTATTAAACATTATGGGCTATTACTCAAATAATGTCCCTATGGCCATTTTTGTTTAATGAGACCAGACCCTTAATTATGCAATACTGAAACTAACAATTCTTGTCCGAAACAGATTAAAATCTCATATTTTGTTATTGCTGTTGTTGTTTCAGTTCCAGCCATTCCAGTTGTAATTGCGAACCGTGCAACTTAGATTGCACCTCCAACTCTCAAATGGTTCAGAGAAAATTGCAAACACATCAATTTGAATCTTAAATGATTTCTATTATTTAGTTTTAATCCTCAACAATTTGTATATAATTTATTACTATCAATTGCTTCGTAATATGGATGTAGACTCAATAACGGTGGGATTTTGATCACCTTTAAAGAAGGTCGTAATGGCAGTAATTTTTCCGCACTGAATATTTTTGAATTAAACAAACTAATAATTAATAAGTAGTGAAATGGACATCCGAAAAATAACACCCAATTCGCTTAAATATAATCTGTATCAATTACAATCTGTATCATTTAGGAATAGGTAATAGCTTTTTCTATGCTTAAATTGTAAGTATGTCTTACAAATATTTTGCCGATACACGGGAGCCAAATAATGGTATACTAATGGTAAATTAAATACTAAATAATATATGTGCACTATACAATTACTGAGATGAGATTCTTATAAATGCTTCCAAGATGACAATGTACTAATGGACCCTTTATAAACTTAGGTACCAGCATTGCAGTACAATATGATCGCCCAATTCTCCTATTCAAGGGCTTGATGACAATGATGCGATACGGCATCCGACCATTACTAACCTAGACAGACGTAGCAGTCATATTCAGACATATTATGTTCACTGTGATGAACTTGTAGTCAGGAATATTACAAAAATGAATCATCACGAGAGACATTAACCCTCAATAACTTGCTAGCTTTATATTCACAGTGAAATCCTATTTCCTTTCCCTGTAAATTGAAGTTTATCTTTTCTTATAGACCCTTTCTTTGTGTCAATCTTTTCATGGTTATGGATATATAAATAATATATTTCTGGATTTAGTGCGATAAAGTGTATATAAAAAATGCATATATTATTCCCTAATTGGACATACATTACTCGGAGATATACTAAATTTTAGTACGTTTATACGCATTTATTTTAAATATATGCATTTAACGACTTTAGTTATTGAATATATTTGTATGTATATTAGTAGCAAAACTCATGGATCAAAATCTAACGATGAAAAGAAAGTAATATGGCAACGAATCAGGCAAATGTTGTTTTGCCCGGAGAAGCAGAGCCACCGGGTCCTATTTTATTTTGAAATCATCCCAGATACTCATGGAAATACGTACAAATTTCATTAATCAAAAACTATATTGGCCCAGCTTTAGTTTTAAATACACTAGTATAATAGTAAAATATGTATTAAGGTAAACATAGTTCAATTAAGATCCTTCTTCTTTTGTTTATTTATTATATATCCAAATAAAAAACCTTATCAAAATACTTCATATGGTGTCAAGTAACAGATCAATAGTACATATTAATGTTAGACAACGGGAGGGAAAGGGATTGTTACTAAGGGGGAGTAATAACCCCATTTTGCAAGCAATATATGTATATATATATATGGTTCCACTTGGAAACCGTCGTAATAAATTCATGGCGAATTTACCACGATGGGCTAACTGACCTGACCTCATGCTCATTTTATCATCCTCCACTATTAGCCAGCCAGTGTAAACTGTAGGCGCAGGCGGGTGCACCATTCCATTAACATCCATAAAAAAATGGTAGACAACGAATAATGAATTTAGAGCACAACTAAGGGAGGGACCAAACTATGCGATCGATGGCTCACCCTAAACGTCTACCGCAAAGAATACAGGGTTGTCAGTTTATTTAGTATAATATTCCTGTAACTGACATCAAAATATTACGAAGTTTTTATGTATATAGTATGTAAAACAATAACATTTTATTTAATATGGATTTTAAAATGTATTTGCACTTGTGATTTTTTTATACAATTGTTGTTACCTTTAAAAATGAAAATATTGGCAATAAATTAACTATGTTAATTTCAAATGAATAAATCTGATAATTTATTTCGAACTAATTAAACTGTATCTCGATAAAAAGTGAAAAAAATTTGGAACTATAATGATGATTTATTACTTGTTTGACGTTAATATGAGTGAAATGCATCATTATAGTATTTTATTATGATAAGCCGTAATGTGCAAAATGGAAATTTAATATTTATAACTTCTACGTACTGTATTTTATGTAAGTGAAATCAGGTTAATCATATATAAATAATAACAATATTTTTTTTTATTTTCGTACAAAAGAAAATATTTTATAGTGACTTAAACATCAGAATAAGATATATTAAATATCATATTTTCAATACGTATCAATAATTATCACGACCTTTCAAACGGCAGTGTTTCAACAGCGTTACAATACTCGTAACTAAAAAAATGTTACCCAGATCTCGTGACAACCCTATAGACTACGCAAAACACGCTCGAGTATGACTCACGCTGATAATCGCTCCGCTTGCCGACTATGATGGCATCTGGTAGCACTTGGGACATCCTTTAAATGAATTCTCATCATTTAAATATAATTAAGCGTAAAAAAAATTGGAAATTGAAATACAAGTGTATTTGCATTTTGTACACAAAAATTATAAGTGATGCAATCTTTCGTTTTCCCACAAAACCTAATAAATAGTATAATCAAATAAGTATGCATTTTCATAATCAATCTAAATATGTACATTTCACCAGAGTTTTTTACAAGAAAATACGTACAATAATTATACTTACAGACGGATGGATGCATAATTGGTAAGCCTAAAGTTAAAGCTATTTGTATTGCAGCCATATAGTTTATAGGTGCCGATAAACTAACTGTATGGCTGCACAGAGCGCGAATTCAGTTTACATTTTGGTCTCCGCAGTGGGCGGGGTAGTTTTTATTTTTATGAACAAAATAGTGCCACCGTCTTCTTGAATGGTATACGCTAACTGAACATTATTAAAGGATGATACGAAAATAGTCAGGTCAGTTAGTACTTCGAGACCAATTCTTCACTAGCACTCAACTCATTACTAATAATCCCTCCTGCCGCAGCGGATGTCGTGTCTCTCCCTTCATGTATCAAGTTTATAAATAATTATTAAAGTATTTAAATTTATATTAATTATAAAATATATAATTACTTATGATGTATCTATGTATGTATATATATCACCTCAATAAATAAGTAATTAATAGACCGCGCTTTAATTAAAATTCATGTAGGGAAAGTGATAAATATATAAAAAAAAATACTTTGTGTAAATTCTTATGCCATTATTAATTAACTGTTTATTTATACAATAAAAATCGTTTCTCGCTATAATAAGATGCCAAGCTCGCTGCTGCCAACGGCGGAATAATTAAAAAGGGAGAGAGAAAAATATTATGTTTAAGATAATTTGAAATTGAACCAAAATATACCTGCCTTCACTGGTTTAAAATATTTATATTGTTACCCTTCCATTAATAAATTTACTAACCAAAGAAGGTTATTAAAAAGAGGTTATTTGTTTGTATGCTATTTTAAGCTGTTTTTTAATAGAATATATGATATGTTATGAATATACTATCATTTAGATGCATCACGTGGCCTCTTGGAGGTTTCCGCCCACGAAGTCTTTGTTACAAATTCAATTGTATTTAGACCGCCAGGAAGGCGAGCCGGGTTGCGGATCGCGGGGCGCCATTATCGATCCACGCAGGCCAATGCACCACCTGCCGGTGCAACGCGGAAAATTCGCTTTCCATGTGACATTGTGCTCTTTTGCCCAACTGACGTTTGTAGCTATGTGAGTGAATCCGTATGACTCATTGTATTCTCGTAGCGAATGAACAGCTGGACCGTGTTTGACAAATGAGCTGTCGTTCGATTGGTCGTTTACGTCGTCCACTCTTTAGATTAAGCAAATATTGTATTTTATAACAATGTTATTGTCAACTTAGCCCTGAACATACATATCTTCAGGCGGTCATGAATGAAATATGCGAATTAAATGTTTGCTAATGTTATTAAAAGTTGCACACCTAATTTTTAGCTAATTATGGTTTTTAAATATTATAGACGTTAAAGGAAGGTAAAATATGAGGAAATGCACGGAAAATAGTAAAAATAACAAATTCATTTTCCGATAAAAGTTTGTACCTTTCAAACTGGGTACGTTTTGAAATTAATTTTGCAACCAGACAGATTATTGAATTCTGAGGCGGTAAGAAGTTCGAAGTAAGAATTTTACAGTTTTATTATTATATTTAAATTATAGGATATAACTCAACATTTATTCATATACAATATAATATGAGTGACGTTGTGTGTTGGTATACCATCCATATCCCTTATTAAATTGATGATTTATCTTCTTAATGAATAAGTGAACACTACAATTGCATAAATAAATGTGTAGTAATATAGTATAGTAAAGTAGTTTTATTACATAAGTATCTACTTAATTTTACCCTTGGTGTTGTAACATGAACGTAAAGGTGTGGGCAGTAAAAATAAAATTTAGCAATAACCTCTTACGAGCTATTATACATTAAGTAATTAATGTATCAGAAAAGTTTTTCAATGTTTGTAACAATAATTGCTATTTGTGTGCTTCAGAATTACATTTCTTTAATTGTTGTTTTGGGTATTACTGCAAAAAGTGGTAACCGTTCACCTCGGTCACAGCTATTTCAATCGTTTTATAGCTATTATAGCAGCGTTTTATAAACTCTATTTCGATTATAGACTCAAAATTTGGTTGTGAAATATTAAAGATAAATGTTAAAAGGCAAGACTGGAATGAACTAGCAACGGGATATCTCGTGATAACGTGATATCCGTAGAGCTGTTCATAGTAAGATGTTACATCTTACCATCAGGTGATCCGTTTGTTTGGTTGCCATTTCAGTTACATAAAGAAAAACTAAAAACAGAAGCCAGGACATTATCGACTACAAGAGACGTATATTGGTTGTAACAGTATGTCTCAATAGTCAGTTTGTTTGTTTCAACATGTTAATTTCAGAAATTATTAGTTTGAATTGGACTGGTTACTGCTTCGAATTGATAAATTAGTTTAGTGTCTACCCATACCATATACAACTATTAAGATATAAGCTATATAACATGGCGCTATGACCAATAAGTGCGGATCATCTATGAAAATGTTACAAAGCGGGAAAATTTTTTTTTAGAGAGCTGGCCAATTTACTTTCGTAAGACAGTTTTACTATATTCATAGTGACGATATACATTCGTCTACAGGTACAGTTATAAACTTATCAAGTTTATAACTTTAAACACAAAACATAGAGTCTATTTTTTATCGTAGTTATTTCAGTGAAGCTAGGTTATATAGCTTGTTATATACTCTTATCTGTAATATTCTACATCTACAAACTACATCGATCCATGAGCGATGAACTAGGTAGAGGGAACTTTAGAAGTGCTCCGGGCCACAATAAACAGGGATGATATTTTGTTTGCGAAGGATAACGGTGTATGATAATAACTAGTTCCAACTTTCCTGTGATCCTACATTATAATCGTATATTTCATCACGTGTGAAACTATATTTATACAAAACAATTATTTTTACTATAATACCAAATAAATGTTAAATCTAGCACATTATAGCGATAACGTCGAATAATCACACATAAATGAATAAAATAAATATAAAGTAAAAGTACTATAACTCCGTTAATACATAAATATGTATTAGACATGTACCGTATTCGTAAAAAATAATATCCATAAAATTTTGTTATGAAGAAAATATATAAAATCGGTGGCTTAAACGTTAACACTTCCTAAACCTTGTTAACTAGAACTCAATTAACCTAACCTCGTCATTCTCTTGTTTACAGTTAACTGCCAAAAGGAGGTTTTAGATACGACGTTAATTTAACAAGTATAGTAAGTGTCATATAACATACGCAATATAAAAAAATGAACGTATTTGAATAACTCTTTTTAAAATCGTTAGGGCACACCTCTTTGTTACTTGCGTGGTTTTATCATGACCGGGTAATTTGTCTACTTTTTATGGAACCTAATATACTTGCCATGGCCATCATAAATAATGCAATACTTGTACTAGATCGTCAGAAAAAGTTATACAAAGTAGCTAATTGCAATGTTTTTCTATGGGTGCCGCATAAAGTACCTACTCTATCTCTCCATTTTGACCATACTCACATATGTAAATTAGTTCATCAAGTGATTTAGACAGAGCAGTTCTTTATCTAAAATGCATATATAAATCACATTTTACATCGTCATTACTTGGAGATCACTATTAAAAAGATCTGGTACATTATTTTCTTTATTTGTAATATGTTGTAATATATATTTTTATCTAATGTAACAGGATGTAGCATTGAACTAGAATAAAAGATATTTTAATTATCATCACAGGAAGCCATAGTGGATTAGTAATTCAACATTACATATATTATTACATATATTGTTATCATACTACAATTAAACCCAACTGCCAATGTTAAAGTTGGATGAAGTTTCTCGAGAGTGAATGTGTACGTTGGCAGAAAGTGCAACCTGTATGTAATATGTATATATATATTAAAGTGCCTATTAGTCAGGAGATGATTTCAACTTGAAAATTAAAATTACCATTCTTTTTATTGTCACAAAACTGTAAATCGGGATGCAATTTGGATCTCTATAACGATATCCAGGCATTTTTTATGCTTCTTCTGTGTAACAGATTTCACTAGAGTACCCCTTTACTGTTAGGGTAGTAGGTGCTCTAGTAAAGTCTGCACGGGTGGTTACCCACGAGTTACCTACATCCATGGGGATATAGGTAACTTGGAAACAACCCGCGTAATATACATAACAACAGTGCGTGTCGTAGTGCGAATGAAGGAACAGGTCTTACTACTTTCACTCTCATTAGATATCACGATATAAGCGCAATGTCGATTTCATGTTAGGCGGCAAAGTTGTTTAAAGCTATTTGTACAAAGAATCAGGTAATAATAATAAGGAGTTTGTAAAGAAAGCAGAATTCAGGCCGATGATGGTCATATATGACAGTGAAATAAAGTACATTTCAGTCCTTAGGAATGGCAATCTTCACGTCACATCTGTGGCACTGTTCAAGTCTAAGAATAGGAAACGGAATTAACTAAAACGGACTATTTTAGGAAAACATGTGATTCCTAAAATTGTAAAATTCCCAAATGGTTTATAAAGTTTTCAGTTTAAAGTATAATGACAAATATTTGAAATATTTGAGTTATATATTTATTAATTATATACATACATTAATCTTAAATAAACAAAGTATATTGTTATATATACATTAACTATACAGTTTTTATGTCTACAATCATCTTCTGGAACTTAATACAAGTTTCTTTGCAGCAAAGGCGACATTTGAAGCCATTAAATGTAGCCAGTAACATTTAATTGAAACTGCAAATATGAAATGGAAATAATTTAATATTCATTTTATCTACTACAAAGGCTATTGAAAGCAGTCCTGCCTGGACCAAGTTCTTTTGAATTCTACCTCTATTGACCAACGTTTAACATTCCTTTTAATATTAAAATTATATTCTAGTACTCTTAATTGAAATATAAGCAACGGCCAAGTATGCAATATTCTTAAAATATTTAATAGGAAGCTGGTATTTATATAATGAAGTAGAATATTAAAGAATTACTATATTTACTTGAAGATTGGTCACTTTTTTACATGACTACAATGGTAAACGAGATAGTACACACAGATATAATATAATTCCTTATGGAGGATAATGGAATGGTGCACCCTCCTCCGCTAACGGTTTACGATGGCGGGGCACCAGTGGATGCTATAATAAGCATGAGGTTAGGTCAATTAGCCCATGGTGGTAAATTCGCCATGAATTTATCACGATGGTTTCCAGGGGGAACCACGTGGAAGTCGGTCAACTTGACATGGAACATTGTCAGCAATGGGCTATTTGTCCACATAATTAACAATTCCTTCTCCCCTATATAAAATAGTAGTAGTGTACTACTACTACTATTATATGTAGACCTCATGATAAATTCCTGGTAAATTTGCCATGCTGGGCTAACTGACTTTACCTCATAATCATTGTCGCCGCCATCGTAAACCCAGGAAGCTCGTAAGGCAAGATTCACATATATTAAGTATTGATAGAGCAAAACGAAAGTGAAATGGGGTTATATGTTCCGGGATATGTCAAATGAATTGTTTCTATTTTTCTTAATTATTAATCTCATAATATTTAGCCAACGTTATATATATGGAAATAATGGCGAAACTATTACCATCGCCCGTTGTCTCTTTATCTAAGAACGGTGCAGCATAAACTTCCTTTACCACAGATACATATCAGCCAATAAACAAGTACAAACTCTTTTATGCATATCATCTTTGACACTGTGCATACATATTTCTTCTAGTGTAACATTTTTTTATTGACTTAACAACACGACTGCAATCATTATAAGATTTTTAGTACGATGCATACATAAATGTAGAGTATAAGTAATAATAATATTGACTGCTGAAATTATCAACGAAATACAGTCGTAGTATTAATCATAAATATCAGGCAATGTAAATTATAAAGAATTTGGATTCGAATTTTAGAGATTTTTTTTGCTATGATAAAATATGTGTCGCATAACTTTAATTGCAATGGGATAGATAAATTAGAATTCAATTCGTGAACGTTATATAAATTCTACATATTATAAGAATCAGCATATTAAATGAATGAAAGGGTATAATATATTGGGTAAATATATATTGTATTCTATTTAAATGTTTTTAATTCTCAAATATAAATGTTAACCTATTTTTATTTCGAATACAACGCGTATGAAAATAGAAATCAGGCATGAAAAGGAGGGCATCATCCTCATATTTGTTATAAATGGTGTGATGTGTGTAGGTAATTTATATAATTCTGAGTTATGTAACCAGGGTGGGGGTGGGGGTGGGGGGTGCGCGCGTGGGCGGAACACGCTGGAGGAATGAGGAGGGCCGCGGTTCTGCGCGGTTTAGACGCGTTGACGACCAAGACCTTCAACTAACGGTGCTATTGACCTGCAAACAGATTTTGTAATGTCATGTGAGCGCAATCTAGCGTTAACGCAGAAGGCGATACGACCACCGTATTATAACACAATAGGATGACTGACTTTTTACTGAAATTAATAAATGTATATCTCTGACGTTGCTCATAACAGTATTTAATCCCAAGCTAATTATAAGTTATAACATTTGGATAACCATTTTTTGCAAATTTATAATGTGTAGAAATCGCCTAGACAAATAATACCTATACAAAGATTATCATAAATAGAAAAGTCAGTAGTCATTAGTCACTATCTAAAGGTGAGGCAGTATGTTAAACCGCTATACCATCAAGGTCGCACAAATCGTAGCCAATTTTCTAGTAGTTAACATTGTCTCAATTTGTTGTGTCCTGCCATGTCCACCGCTGTTAAACAATAAAGGATATCCTTCGTATGTGAGGTACGACTTTTAGGTTTTTCTGTATGGTACGACTAGCACGCTTGTGTGGTGCAGTGGTGCGAATTGGTCGCGTTCCTTCCGGCAACGGCGGCGTATACAAGGTCTGGGTTCGGGTCGACGCCCTCCCGCCCCCGTGCCATCCTCGCCCCGCCAGCTGTCTCTGCCCGTTTATATTTAGACCGGATGGCACAGCTCTTACTGAAACAGTTTCTCCCCCTGTTTGCATAACGTACCGAATTGTTTGTCGGAATAAATCCTTTATTGCGGACGACGTATCTACGTCCGGGTCGATGGTGAATTGTATTTGCATGTGGGACTCTTGTGTGCTAAGCGCACACTGCACGTGAACAGACAATAGGAGTTAGCACACATATCTATGTCTATCAGCTATCTAAGAATAATGTATGATACGTACTCTTTGTATTTATATTTTTTATCTATGTCCTATATTTATACAAACATGACATTTAATTATTAATTATGTATGTAAGATAATGGATTGTCATTTACCTACATTTACTTAATGAACTGTTATTGTTACATAAAAATATTATTCTTACTCTTTCTGTGGCGAAACATATTGAACAGGGTAATTTTTATCTTTGTAGATTTACATATAATAAAGAAAAATTAGAACGAAGAAAACATTGTTTGTTTGTCTGTAAGTGTGTTAAGACTTCAAGAAAAAACGATGGGAGGAATTAGAATTATATTTGACAGGATATGTTGTAAAATGTGTGCCACAATACACATAGTTGCGGCTATAACTTCAGAAAGCTCACTTTGGAATTCCAGTTCAAAATTAAGTAGTGCATTTGCAAACTCATTAATAACTAACTATCGAAACCACTAAAAAAATATTGGGAAAACTAATATTCCAGATATATAGCAGTAACAAATTAATAATAATAATAATTGATAATAATAGTTCAGTCGGGTATGTAAGATCCATGCCAGCGGAATCAAGTGAAGTTCATAGTGGAAAAATTTTAGTCGAATAATCGAGATTGTCATTTCCAATTGAGTACCCCTAAGTATGATAACTGTATATACTCGTACTTAGATCTTAGCTATCCCTTTAATGTTATTAACGCGATAGTTTCTGAGGAGTGGTTGATACTCATTCATGAAAACGATACCGGTGAGGTCGAAACGTATGCTGATAGCATACCTTAGATTAACACATATAATACATTTTACCCGAAATTACTAGGTATAACAAAGTTTAAATTTACGAAAAACTACTTAGGTACAAGGGGTTGGTGAATTAACAGAGATTCATGTAGAAAGTAAAATAATAATTAGCAAAAATAAATTAGTTTATAATGTAGAATTTTCTTATTGTAATAGTCGGTTGTCTCCCACAATGAATCATTATATATATGTTAACCAAACATTTAAATGCTAGGTGTTGAAACGTTCACTTTGTTTTCCTAAAAGGTGACAGACTTACCACCTACATACCGTTGTCAAGACAACAAAGATTTTTTGTTACTCAAGAGTAATGAAACTTCGTAAATTCTTTAAAATATTCCAAAATAAGCATTCAGTAGATATTTAACAATATTTTTTTACTGACATGACAAATGACGGAGTAGCAAAAAAAATTGTCGTAATAAATTTATTATTATATTATTTTTTACCAGAACATTAACGTTTATTTTGTACAATCTACTCAATCAAATCTGTCTTTCTCCATTAAGAAATATCTGTCAAAGTTCGCTGATTCAGGAGTAATTTATACAAAAGCTAGCTATTTTAATCCTCTTAAGTAACTAAAACGTTAACTTAGGTAAAGACAAAATTACCAGGTGTAAAAGTTCACCAGTACTTATGGTAATAGCAATCTAAAATTAAACACGGCACCGAGTCAAATAAGCAGTCGATACGAGCCTAAAAAGGGTGGCACCGTTACATGGCAAATGCAGTACGATGCAAACGACGTACATTTAGGTACCTAGGTACCTACTCACACGTATGCACACAAACATAAATATCATATCGGTGTGAATGTCAAAGCTAAAATCTGACACTGCATTTATAAAAAACAAACAACTCAACGATAATTAAACAACTAAGTAAGTATATGATAATTTTTAACCGTTCATTGTCCGAAATAACTATGGTACCTAGAGTAGAGTAGATAAGATGTCAGTAGTTATTATACGTACATACTCGTACACTTAGTAATAATAAAATTTATCATGAGCTGGAAATATAATTACAAGAGTCGACTCATGCATTTAATTAGGTACCTACTAAATTATTAAAAATAAGTCTTTATTAAAGGCTATTTTCGAAAATTATTATACTATATATTACTATGTATAGTATAATAATTTTCGAAAATAGCCTCTTAATCATAACAGTAAGAATGTTGGATTGTCCACTGTTGAGGCACCTCACCTCCGAACGATCGTCTAATTTAAACGGCGATTAAAATCACCACGGCTGAAACCCTAGCGGTACCCTCAGACTAAAGTCCAACCGTCAGGCTGGAGTTGACCTTCAACTCCACCACTCCATAAGTCCTTCCACTGATTTCGAGTGTCATCTGCACTCTCCACCTATCTAAACTGACAGCTTTAGCTAAAGAAAGCCAGCGGCGGCCAACAGCATTATAATACTCGTAGTTCGTAAAAAACATCTTCAGCTCTGAATATTCAGACTGCTACGGACCCAGTATCTGGAGGTGGCCATGCATACTAATCGCACACCGAGTTCACTACTGGATTTAAACAAACTTTCGAAAATCCACTCTAAATAATTAATATTAAATTAATTTGATTACCAAAGTTTGATATCTTTCAATTAAGCAAGTATTGTACTATGTGTACGATATACTGGCCTGTTTTATGTTTATATTTAACTAACCTAGGTTATAAGTAATTTATTATAATGATATGAAACAATTAATATCAGAAATAAATAAAATAAATAACACTTAATGCCATCAAATTTACTTTTAGCTATAAAATAGTTGAGGATATCAACAAGTATAGACAAAATAACGCAGTCTACCAGGATTTATTATAAATATAGTAACCGTTTCCGTTTTTTACTTAGTACATATTAAATTCTATTTTTGTTAACCACATGTCTATGGCAATTTACAGAGGAGTAAAAAGTTTCTATTCTTATTTGGTCACGTTTTTTTATAAACGATCTTAACTCGCGTCACGAATTAGATAGGAATATATATAATATAACTTATATGTATATCTACTGTAGACATCGTGAAGAGCTGTTCAAATTTATCTTTACTTATAATTATGAATGTGAAAGTAAATTTGTTTGTTTCTTTGGTTTGTTACCTGTGTGTGCCTTAACCGGTCAATCAATCATCATCTTTAATCTTAACGTAGTATTTATTAGTATTAAGTTATGGAGAGTATAAACTACTGTTGTAGCCCGGTAAAATTGATATGTTCTAGCCAAGCATACAAAGCCATGGGCATGTCTACTCATAAATAATTACATATATGTGAACAATCATAATTCATGAGTCATAAAAGTATTTACATATATTTAATTATGGTTCCAGCGTATTTTCATTGTTTAATTTAATATGGCTGTAACAAGTGTGCAAGAAAATTTTCAATAAAATATTTATTACCAGATTAGGAATAAAAAAAGGTTACATAACACAAACAATTACTTTCTAAATTATCGGCCTTATGACAATGAGGTTCCCAAATGTTAGCAAAACCGCATTTTAAGTTCAATGCATACAGGGTTAAAACGTGCGAATAGGCACGACCCTTTGAGGTGGTTCGAGGCTCCATTTGTTTGTCCCCCGTCATATAATGCCGTCGATTCAACACAACACATTTTACTGAAGCATGGAGCCACTTTATATTACATTCTCAGTCTCTTAATAAGTCAATTGCTTCGATTAGCCATTTTGGTTATCTAAATGCCTAAACATTTTTGTTATGTAATTGGAATGACAAATAATCAGACAGTATGCAGTTGTTGGTTTGTATAATTTAGATAACTGTACTGTATTGTCCATAAATTAACGGATTCTTACATTTTTTTACGTGAACTCATTCTTTATACGTACGCCATATGAGGTTGTGAATTGTTAATCCAATTACTTTACTGATTTCACCACAGAAAGGATCAAGAGGCGACAAATGGACAAACAATACTTATGTATTACAATTTATAGCTGTTAAGAAAGATAACTCGTAATATCTAAAATAATCTTACACTATAATAGGACGTTGTGTTGATGTATATAGTGAATTTGCTTGTTCGTGCTCGATCAGCAGAAGTTCTTGCACAGCTTTAGTCTTTTTTTTTATTAATATTTGTATGCAAATATAACATAAGGTTAAGAATATGAGTCAAAGAAAGAATCAAAGAATCATAGAGTCAAATGTGCATAATATTTGAAAAATATATTTTCATTTATATTATATACGTAAGTGGCCGACTAATTAAGTAAGCAATTTTCTGCTTCATAATGAACTTTGATTGCTTATATATGCAAAACTAAAATTCGTTTTTAATAAATAAGTAACTGTCACTCACCCGCTACTATCAGATGATTATCGATGCTGCATTGCAATAAATCTGAAAAAAAAAAAAACAATGTTTAGTCAGTAAATTGATCATAACTATATATTAATATAACACAGTAAAATGTTAGTTTAGCTGCAAGCAATGCAATGTTATACCATAGATGGATATTAAACATCCAGCTTGTATTAAACTGCTGACCATTATGGTAAACCATGTGGCCATCGCCTTTCAAGGAAGCTGGGGTAGCCATACATGCTACTAGTCCTTTGCCTCCTAGTATGAAACATTTAGAAAAAAATATATAAATCTCACAATGTGGTCTTGCTGCAAACGTATTTTCTTTATATTTTTGTATGTCATTAAATATACACGTGTGTCAATTGTTTGGGCTTACATTATGATACATATTTCGGAATATCATTTAAACTCTCGACCTTAGTGTCTAAGTCGTAGAAGAAAACCAGTAGGTGACGCTCTCCGAAACCTTTGTTTTGGATCCTGAGTTCTGAGACTAAAAAATGTTGTGTGTCAATTACGGTGTAAACAACAAACAAATTAAGCATGAGTGACGTTGGTATGCACGTACTCCCGCCACCTTCAATTAAATATCTAGTGAAATGTAGAGAAGTGATATAAATGCCGATATTGCCGACAATTACTTTACCTCACCTTATAATATTCAAGTCGCACCAATATGGCATATTATCAAAATATTAATATGTGCAGCAAAAACTTTGTATTCCATTTTATGAAAATTGTGCTAACGGATAGAATAAAGTCCGTACACTTACAGTTTACAAAGAGAAGCAGTGCAGAATATGTTTTATAAATTATGCATAAAAATATCATAAAAAAGATATTACAAACATTACCTTTAATATAACGGTTAATATAACACGACTGATAACAAACCGTCAATGTCAAGTTCAAGTCAATAATGTTAAATGTCAAATCATATAATCGAGATTAGATTCTGTGTTAATATATATATATATATATATATTAATATGTGAACCTAATCTTTGACAATAGAACCTTAATAATGTTCAAACTTACAATTTAAATTAATTATATTTGAATTTCGACCACTAGGCGACTACTAGTATATATTAATCAGCATAAAATTACATGCTATACCACAGAAATAGATCTCGTAAAGAATTATTTACATTCCAGTCACACATCTAGGCCGGTATGTAAACTAAAACGGAAATGCCTAAACCTACACACTATTGCTGTTACTAGTATTTAATCTGAGCAGTGGTACTTGGGCAATATTAGGTGCCATATTTGTTGTGTACAACATTTTGATAGAATGTAAAAGCGTAACAAATTACTATGATAAGTCGCTCTATATATTAGTTATTGTTATGCTTATCAATAAAAAATTATAATGTTTTGATGTTTCAAAATTCCAAATACCTATGTATATTTCCTACCTATGTATATATATGGTTATGTATTATTATACTATGAAGTATATCTATCGAATAATGAAGGAATATCGAACAATGACGTGACACTGGTCGGTAGACATCGACTACCTTTATTGTAAAAAGGTGAAACATCTGGTAACGAGATCTCACGATAGAGTCTAGGTCAGGCGAATTTGTTACTAAAAGAACTGGTAATATTTACTAAGAAAGTATAACTACGTTTGAAATAGCTTCTACCTGTACTTAGTTCGAGTGCGATTCTGAAATATGCAAGTAAAACATTTTACTGTATTTCAACATACATATATTAAATACACATATACACATTTACACGTACAAGTTTAAATCATAAGACTAAAATATTATTTACGTTGAGACCGGTAGATAAAACGCGTAAGATTAAACCGCGTGTTTTAGCGTAAAGTCCATTCTACTCGCCTTCCAGATGGTATATCGCAATGTAACTTACACCAGCTTTTAAGTCACGGCTTTAGAAAAACAAACGTCACAATTCCATGTAATTTAATGCAATCTTTAAAGTGTAGTTTTGCATAATAATAAGAAAACCACAGCGCTCAAAATAGCGTAACATTTTTTTGTGATTATCATAAACAATTATCCTAGCATACAACTATCACCGATAAAAATTAACTCAAGAACCTGTTCTAAGTTTGGTGTAGACATTATGTAGGTACTTATTTAGTTAACAACCAGTGTTTATAGTAAAAGTAACATAGCCGTGTCTAATTCAGTTTAGTATGCAAGTGTATGGGGTAACGGCTTAGGCAGGAACCCACACAACAACGGCTTGCCTCACTGAAACTATACATATGTATATTTACTACATCGTAACCGACAAATGCGTAGGATAGCCTACCAGTGAACACCCACCACATTACAAAATGCATGCAATATAAGGTTATATTTCATAATATATTAAAATATCACTCTTATAGAAACAAAAGGCACAATCACTAGATTTCTATATAACCGAATCGTTCTATTTCACAGGTCGAAATTAATTTTTATACAGTTTCTAGTACTTGAGTAATTGATAAGTAGGACAGTATTTTTTACAAAAAAATACCAACCTCTTCGTTCTTTCTTCGTTCAAACCGGATACTAATATGTGATATGAGTGATCGAGTGTTAATATGTAGGAACAAAATTCTTATTGGTATGCTAATATAAGCTAACACTACTGTATCTTCCTCTAAAACTGCAAAACCCAAAACAGAAGTTATTTCCTATAAGTCGTAGCAATAACAATAGAGATTGTTAAAATATGTTTACCCTTTATTTATAAAAACTAAAATATTATACTAATTTATCTTAACAATTACAGTGTTTTGTTACTTATTATCCAATGAAGCGAATGAAATTTTTGTCAAAACTGATTAGATTCTTATAAAAGCTAGTCTCGTGTTGTTGTAATATCGTCTTGATTCGTAGTTGGGTTTAGTTAGTCACGCGATCAATTTATTTATTTAATATAATGTATATTTGATCTAATTCCATGTTTCACATCAAATATTAGTTTAAGGATACGTTTATATAAAATTTTAAAACATAAAATACTATCATTACCCGAGATTTTGCTTTTGTGTGATAAAAATCTATGTCCATATTTCTGATATAAGTGTAATGTATGTTCACATAAAATGTCCGTCTTTAAATATAACAAATAGACGAAGAGACAAAAAAGACAGACAGAAGACTGATTGACACACTTTCAGATTTATAATGTCAATATGATACCAACTACCCATATATAAAATATATATAGACACTAACTATCTTTAGAATAGATAAAAATATAATCTACAAATATGAATAAAAATGAAATATGATCAGATATATAAATAAAGGCAAAATACTTAACAATACAGTCAGGGCAGTCAACGACCTGATAGATATTTAAGCAGTATTGTTTCATTCTGTAATAACTAGTATTCATACACATTTGTCTCGAAAAATAAATATATAAATGCCATTGCATGTACGGGATGAGTAAGGAAATGTGCATACGGGTTCATTTATAGTGGGGGATGCTAAGACGAGCATGAAGTCAGGTCAGTTATCTCATAGTGGCGAATTTATCTCAAATTAATCCTGATGGTTTCCAGGTGAAAATGCGTGGAGGTCTAATCCCTACATATTTAGAAGTGACATTTTTGAAGGATGAATATGAAAATGTGTACCCTTCTGCGTAATAGTAACGGGGCACCAAGATAAAAAAGTGAAAGATATGTGAGTTTGTAGTCAGCCAAGTTAGCCCATTGTGATGGATTTACCAGGAGTTTATCGCATATTTCGAAAGGGAACCGTATGGAGGTTGACCAAACATCGCAGTACTAATGTATCTATATAAGAGGGAAAGATTATTGTTAGTAATGTGGAGTAATCCCATTCCCAGCAATGTATCATGTCAGGTTGACCTCCACATAGTTGATCTTGAAAACCATCCATAAATTTATGAATTTAATTTATTTAATTCATAAATTGTCTGATCCTGACCTTTTCTTATCATCCTCCACTGTTGCTACGCCAGCGTTGACCGTTCACATAGGCAGGTACACCATTCTATTATCATCCTTATCATCCATTAAAAAAATTAGTCCATTAGTCTCTTATAGTAACAATCCCCATTCGCCCTATTGGTGACACTTGGAATTCAGTTTATGATGAGAATGCAGGACGAGAATTTCAAATGAAACTGCAAAATACGTAATCCTGTTAGTAATCATGACAGACGAGCTGAGCGCAACGAGCTTTGCCGTGGCATTTGACAAAATAATCTTAGCAAGGACGAGTCTTATGTCACGTGGCAAAGGCACGTACCTGTCTAGATAGTTGTCGCACAACGTTACACAAACTATAACTTACTTGTAGCTAGTTTAAATAAATACCTTTAAACTTAAATTTAAACCCGCACTTACTCAACATTACAGACTACGTTGCAGATTTATAAGTATATATATAGCTTGGTAGTTTTCTTTACTAACCAAATACATATACTTAAAATGTATGCTTAATATAAAACTGTAAATCTATTTCGATTTAATGTACAAAGATAATAAGTAATATTCATATGTTTTCTTTATTGCACTATACTATTTCTATATGGTAATAAGTCCGCCGAATGTACTGTTTACTATTTATATGCTTGGTATACACATAGAAATAGTTTAAATAAAAAAATAAGGCTTTTGGGAAAAATTTCAGCATTCCAATTCACATTGCAGAATAACAATTTTATTATTGAACCGTTCACTCCGCCTTTACCCGCGCGAACCCGTTCTCCTGTTTCCGCGAAAATTAATTTATGGTGGAAGCCTGGGAATAAAATAACGTGAATATTAAAAACTTCATGTTACTACGTGCAGTGATTCAGTCTGTATTTTAATAGAATATGTTAAAAAAACGCCTCTGTATTTTTAGGATAGATTAAATCTGTATTCATATTTGTTTCACTATGACTGCTGGATGGATAAATGTACAGATAGAAATTATAAAATAGTAACGACGAGTAACAATAAAATAGTTGCAGTTTCGAGTGACAACACATTCATAAAAGAACAATAAGGTCACGTTAATGTGAACGAGGACATAAACTTACTTTATAAAGTTGAAATTTATAATTCTTGGAAACAACTTAAAGAATAACGACATTGTGTACATACATAAGTACAACAGTAACGATTTTAAGAAATGTAGCCCTATTAGCCACCTCCCCACCCCCCCCCCCCCTCCCCCCGAGTTTGCTAGTTGAAGTCTTCCTAGAATCTTCGAGTTTCCTAAAAAGCATTCTAATATAGCGACGCGACGGACAGAATGCATAATAACAATTAAGTACATCAACTTTTATACAAAACAGTTATAATTAGTTTGAATTTCAATTGTTCAATTTCGAGAACATCCAAATAAATAATATGAAGCAGCCATTTTCAAACACTATGAATTATGAACAGGTATATCATGTGGATTTGCTATATAAAAAATAAACATTACTACAAGTGAACTCGTTACTCTTCATATTTTTATTATAAAATAAATAGACTGCTTTAAAGTCCTTTGAGTATCATGATCGCATCGTTATTGTTTCAAGTAGGATCTGAAAGTCTTAAAGTATTGGCGGGGTGTATTATTTTTCAGTAAAATAGGACCTCGCTTACTTCACTTAAACCTTGTCAATATGATAAAATGTTATTAGAATGGAGTTAAGGTAATAGGTATTATAATCTAATATCGATATTATATTATACATATACACAAAGTAAGGTAGACAAACTTCTTTTTTTCTCTATCTGTCGGTTAACAATCGTAACATAATTTCGCTCTGAATACACGGGCAAAATGCTCTAATCTGCGTTAGCATGCAAAATAAAATTATTATCATGAATGTATTATATTACAAACTGAGCATTCAGTGGTGGAGCAGGGAGGAGGGATTGTTAGTTATGGGAACCAATTACTCTATCGCTAGCAATGCATGAAGTCAGATTGACCTCCATGCCGTTCTCCCTAGAAACCATAATGATAAATGTCATGAATTTGTCGCGATGGGCTAACTGAGCTGACCTCATGTTCATTTTATCATCCTTCACAAGTGTCCCGCCAGCGTACACCGTTAACGAAGGTAGGTGCAACAATCCATAATAATCCATTAAAAAAGAACGAGGGTTCAGTGTTAGTTAGGGTTTAGTGTTGTTCAATAAGTTGTTGTCAATTATATAAAATACAATTTAAAATGATAGTAATCATTTTTAAAACTGAACGTTTCCTGCGTGAAGAGTTTCAGTTTCATACAAATATATTAATTACAAGTATTTATTCATAAGTTTTGGTATACTCCACGAATAAAATAAATTTGGTGAAGATGTTTGCTATTGATGTCAAACACTAGATCCGTCGGTATTCTGTAGTATGTCTTATCATCCTTTTATTTTTGTTTATAATATGTTACGTGTGCAGTCAGTTAATTAATAATATGAGTTATAATGAGTATATAAACTGCAGAACAGAACACATATTCATGTTTATTATTACTGGTTAGGTACTCTAATAACATTGCAAGGAGACAATTATAGTATCATGTAGATGAACTTTATGGCATCTAATTAAGACTACCATGTAATTATTCGGTGTTTCTTGTCCTTGTAACAGATATATCGAGTACAGGCTCAATTGACTGTGCGGCGTAGTTATTAATATTAGAATGTGTCGCCGGCGATGTTTGTTGGCGCCACTGTCTTCAAAATCCTTACGAATATTATAAATCCATAAGTACATCTCTCTCTCTCTCTGTCTTTTGCGTTTTCACGCTAAAACTACTGAACCTATTTTAATGCGAAATAGAGTTATGGCTCAAAGGGGTAATGAATAGTTGTTTAAATTATTTTTATACTACGATGCTGCCAAAAATTATACTGCCCATTTGATGGTAAAGTGTTAACGTAGCCTATGGACGCCTGAGACACCAGGGATGCCACGTGCGCGTTGCCGGCTTTTAAAAAACTTAATATATCCTTCTTGAAACCCCCCACGCTGTAGTCTTGTGACAAAACCTCGGTAGGTAGTTTATTCCACAATCTAAGTGTGCAACGACCTACGTTCCAACGTGGAGAGATGAATTTCCTGTCGATGGCGATGCAATGGTAAAAGGTAGCCGTAGGCATCATGTTAAACAATTCCTCAGAACACAGTCCGTTGCATATTCGGTAGAACACACAAGCCGAGGTCTCGCCTCAAGCTAAGTGGTTCGAGAGATCGGGATCATTATCACGTCTCTGAACTGAGTCATTTCGAATATTGTCATTTTTAAAGCTAGAAGCTTCAAACTAATTATTTAGTATGTTGGCTGTGTAAATGTCACATACAAATTTTGTAAAAATTTTACCCTTGAGGGGGTAAAATAAAATAGAGAATAAAAGTCTGCAAAGAAATTCGTTATTTTTGAAGCTATATCGATGAAACGTTTTTCTTTGGCTATCTATAATTAGCCTAAATAATTTATTCTATACTTGGTCACTATTCTACGTGAACGAAGTCGCGGGCACAGCTAGTATTACATATTGCAAACGGTGTAAGTTACGAGGAGTCGAGAAGAGAATGAGCAAACAGATCGACCGACCGACCGATCTGAGTGAGGACTTAAAAGAGTCTATGACAGAAATAAATATTAAGAGTTAGGCAACATCATGATATCAGAATCCAATTATAATCTGCATTTTACAGTAAAATACTTGCGCTATATTCTCTACTCATTATAATATTGTATCTTCCAATGATGTCTTCTAGAATAGACAGTAATTATGTATTTACCTGTGTAAATACATGCGCGTTTGTAAAGAAACAAATGAAATGCATAATTACAATCGCAGTTGCGGCTATGCAGTAAATAGTCTGCCGTAAATAAGTTGTTAAACTCAAAGCAAAAATCACAAATTAAAAAATGACGTCTTTTTTATTTATGCAAGTCACGTAGTCTATCCTTCCTAGCATCCAGTTCGGCTAGCTAATAAAGTTGGGAAACCCTGAAACTAAACTAAAACGTTTTGTTTTTAACATAATATTTGTTTATATTTATAAAATAATGTAAAACAACTATACAGTACTGGAATCTGTATTTAATACTCGACATTACCATTCTTTCTAAATAGCAATTAATAGCAAACCATATGTTAGCAGCGGAACATCTAATATACGTTTTATTGCAGTCTGATCACGTTTTTACGATTGTTAGAAGCCGAAACCGCCGGAAGGATGTCCCGTGTGCCCACGCGTGTCTTGCATCACAGTTATACTTAACACAACTCCACTTGGGCTTCTAAGACGTCTTTTCCATCGATGGCCCTAACAGGACACTATGACGTCAAAAATTATTGTATATTATATAGCAGTAGTTATTGAATAACAATATGACATTAAAACTTTTGGAATAACCTTTATTTCTGATCAACTATAATTAGTATCTATAGTTTTTGGCCACAAACTACTGATATTACAAATCTATTATATTAGCTATATATCCATGCAACCTAAATGTAAAAAAATTAATATAATCACCAAAAAATAATGTCTTCTTTTGATGTATATGGGATTATAATAGTTTTACATCACTCGCATAATATACATTATCGCATAGCGTCAAATTCATCATTAGTTACATTTATTTTACATTTGAAGACATTTAAATCTAATCGTTCTATATTAAACGACTTTTATTAAATGTAAATCAATCATTCGTTTGTGCATTACAGCGTATGTTACTGATGTATTGAGATTGATGACCAACGTTGTACACTACGCACAGCAAACTTAAATTAATATTAATTACCTTTGGAGTTACGCTTAGAACGTACGAAGTATGGATGTTTATTTATTAAAGACACACCGCGTAACCATTACAGAAAAGTCTTTACATTTCCGCGAGTAAAGTAAACTGATAACGTAATGATAATGTAACGTTTGGGAACACAAACGTAGGCAGCTAGCGATATGGATAGACCTAAATTTGATTAATGAATGTATGTATTTAATTTATGTGCAACAACAAAGGATATTACATGGTTAAGTTAAAACTTTTTAATAGGTAAAATTAAATCTATACTATATAAAAATTTCCTTTAATTATTTATATACTTAATCAAAATCTATTGAGTCACAAATTTTATTCATTTTGTTTCAGTAATCTGATTGTACACCTGATGTAGTGTCTATTGTATGTAGGAATTAATTTTTAAAAAGAAAATCTGTAACCGAAATGGCGACCAAGCTTACGGTCCAACTGATGGTTAGTTAGTGATACCCATCGTCCACTACCGTGGTACCTCTCGTGGTGGTGTCCTTTCCAGAAGATTAATTTATTACACCTCTATATTTAATTAACCATGTAATTTTATTTCTTATCTCATCTTCCAACCGAAACAAGCTGATTGCCGGTTGAAATAAATGAGACAAGAGCTACTTTTAGAAAGTCACTCTTATAAAAATACTTTATCCAAGTAGGTATCACAACTTTGTCGTGAAGACACAACACACGCATTGTTATTTCCGTCTGGCAGTTTAAGATAGTATGAAGTTAATACATGAAAGATAAACGACAAAGTATTTTATTCTGTGATAACATGTCTCCAAAACAATAATGCTTTTATGCTACAATTTGCATCCGGTCAGTAATTAGCTCCTTTGCAGAATCCAATTATACAAAAAGATCTCTTTCTTCTACACGTTACTTTTGTCACAAATAATATAATAATACTATTTTAGTATTTCAGGCCTTAGATATTCAATGCTCCGTGGACTAATGGTTACTTGCTGCCCTATATTGTTGATTTTGACCCTGAACTGTGAATTCTGAGCGATATAAAAAAAAACTATGTGTGTCAATTTATATTTCTGAATCGGTGATATCAAACTAAAAATAAATACCAGAGACTGTACACTGGTAGGTTTCCCTCAAATATTGGTTGGTTTTTGGTTTCAAATATACCCATCGAAATGTCGAGTATTACGTTCACCACAATTTAAACAATTCTGTCTGACTACCCCAAATGTCAGGTATAAAGTGGGCCCTAGATAATATTTCAAACAAGTTTGTAACCAGTACTGACAGTTTACTGAATAAAATAAATTTGTTTAATTCAGTCATTTAATAAATATGTTGCTTGATTCAGACTGCATATTGAATGGTTATTGTCGAATTAAGCAGAAACGATGGCGCATACGCGATGAGGCAATTGATCACTTTATCGGTGTTTTCATCTATTTCAACATAAAGTAAGACCGAAAAAGGAAATCGCGGCTGAGCCGAATCAATTAAGAGTAGAATCTGGAAGTAGGGTCACCATAAATGTACCGAACAATAATTTGATTACCCGTGACGAGCAACGCTTAGGAAATACTTTGCATTTGTTATTCCGTCTAAGATGGTTAAGTTATATAAAAATATTATAGACCTGGTGTAACAATATGGACAGCAACTTAATATAAGACTAATAGATAATGGACGATCACAGTGGTACAGGGGTTTAAGACAATGCCTCGTTTTTTGTAGTACATGTATTCGATTGGCGCCCAATATTCTGCCACCAATCATTCGTATTTATGAGTTTAACCGTTAACTGTATGTCATGTCTGTAAGTTATAATTATGATTATTTTTTATGTAAAAAAATATAATACTCTATAGACAACAATACAAGCTATACTTATGACTTATTTAGAACTGCACGGCGCTATTTGATATCCAGAGTTATTTATAGTTTAATAGATTATCTGAAATGCCGGTTATATTTTATACTTTATATACCTATATTATATTTTATTTAGGTATAACTGCAGAAAATAATATTCTTACTATAATTTGTCTTGCATAATTCTTAATTATATATTTAGGAAAATAAAGAATATAATAATAAAATAATTGTCAACGAAACGATATAGGTACATAGTAACAGGACACGGGCATTAATTTCGCCTGCATTGCGTTATATACGAGTACATAAGTCAAATAATTTTACTTATTTCTGATTTGTTTTGTATTAAATATGCACTCACAATCTGATATATGTCTGTAGTACTTTTAACTAACTTCAAAAAAGAGGAGAAGGATCTCAATAACCCTGCATTGTTTAATGTTTGTTACTTCCTAACTTTGGCATTCATAAACGATTTAAATAATCTTTTTATTTTCCTTGAAAGAATATACTTTCGGTGTAGATCTTTTAAAAGAAACTTATTTTTAAGATAAGAAAGAATTTAGCGGATGCGGAAGCTTAACACTTTTATAACATTCATTACGTTCATCTAATAAAAAATACAAATTTGGATCTGATTAAGATCTATATGTTCGACCAAATCTGAAATTATTACCTAATAATTTATACGTGTAAATTCTGGTACCGAAGTTGCGAATTAAGTCATTGACTTTCGCTTAGTTCAATAGTTATTGAATCGCTTGATTGCTTTGTGTCTATGTTCCGGTTCGAAATTTAGGGTACAGAGGCATTAAATCTAAATCTTATTGAATGGAACTACATGAGAGTTTATTCATATAAATTGGTTACCACTTTTCATGAGGTGGGATTTATCATTTCTGATACGTGAAAAAACATAAACAGAGACCAGAAAATATTTGTATACAGATTGTGATAAAAAATATGTAGAGAAAGTGTTTCGTTATGTTCAATGCGATGGATAGATTATTTTATTACAGTCCAGACGGCCACACTCGTAGTTCGGCGAACCCACGCACCCAGCGGTCACGAAGGAGGTAGGTACGGTGACGACCGAACTTCGTTATAAGTACTGGACAACTTTGGTGCCCATAAGTTAAGCGCGTGTAACCCTGCTTTTATGGGCGGAAAACTGAGAATATTACCTCATTTTAAACAACAAACTCAAGTATCGCAGATTGTGATAAGGCATGACTGCAAACTCAGAGCCGCTGTTCTTGAGCTTATATTGTGATAAATTTCGCATGTAATCTCAACTGTATTAACAAGTAATGGAGTGAGTATCTTTAGATATTATTATAATTTTAGTCAATATATTAAACGAAATCATTATGAAATAGTAGAGAAATCAAAGATCCCATTTTATTCTTAATCTTACTTTCAGGTATTTATGAAAAGTAACTTTAAAAATAAAAGAATAAAGAATATTAATAGCACCTTGTCCATTCAGTACATATTTTCCAATATATGTATTAATCTAATATATGCCACAACCATTATTCAAGGAGACAAAATTGCAACTTATCAACTTAATTACATATAATGTTTCAATTGGATCGATCTTATACAAAAACACATACAGAGTTGTCTTGGTCTTAGGTATATATTGAATATAAGACCAGGACAACTCTGTATGTCCCAAGTACTAAAGTAGTGTTAATACGGGTAAATTAGATTCGTTATTATAGCATAAATATTTTTGTTAAAATGTGTCTGTGGTATTTAATATTTACATCTAACAAAAATTATACCTAATAAAGGGTCTGCAGATTGCCGTATATTTCCAATATCTCAAGTAGCATACATTTAAAATAACTTTATGCATGTAACATATGTTATATATGATTTATTTATAACTCTATAATTTAAAAGTCTGTATGAACTTAAATGACATTTGTATGTACAAAGGGCCGCGTGTGCCCGCGTCGCTCCCGGGAGAGCTAGTTCTCCCACGCGGCTTGCCTGCTGTATGTTGCGCTACCCACAGTATTGACTTGAACTACTTTGTAACCAATATTAAAAAAGACACATTCAACTGTATTCTTGTGAATCTACGTATTTTTATTTTTTATTTATAAGGTAAACGATTATTTGAAACATTCATATACGGTAAAAATACTACACAATATATTATAAAATAATATACCTATTTATACATTACTTTTAAATTCATAAGATATACTATATGTATAATCACAAATATTTTACGACGAGAATAGCACGTAAATTCAAAATCACTCACAAATTTTACTCGTTGTTATACCTACTCCATATGACAAATCCGAATACATTTTTATGGATCAAACCTTTCAAAGACTGTTTCTTTTGGTGACATAATAGTGATGTTTAAAGATTATACAATAGATATATAATGTCAATAGTAAAAACTCATTATAGGTTATCTTTATCGATAATTGAAGTCTTATTTATTTATCATCGATAATGTGTCAAAGTATTATTACAATAAAAATAATAACCAAATAAACTAGTATATCCTGGTGAGCGTGTTAAAATATTTCGTAGTCTATTTAGATTTAGTCTCTCTTATAACTTCGTACTTATGATATAAAAATAACAAATACAATGAGTCGACTACTGACATATAAGTTTACTCGTAATTACAGAAAATAAACTTTTATAAGTGCTATTTCATGTTTAAAATGCTATTACTTTGTTGACGTGAATAATTTCCAATGCACACACTAGACGTATACTTTTATGGCCTCCACTTTAGTATTATAAAGGTGTGGTATGGATAATAATCTACGGAACTAATGTCTACCTGTCTATTCCAACATTTTTAACAAAGGTAGACAACGTTATTTTGATTTATTTCAGTTTCTGTAGTCAAAACACTGACGACGATAATCTTCAAAATAGCACCCCAATTTCCCAGAAGTTTACCTTCAGGATGTATTCCCTGCAGTTCGCGTTGTGACTCGGCTTCAGCGGTGTTTTGTTTAATGTTTACTCTATCTGATGATAAGTAGTGACCGTCGCCTATATACATGTACACCAAGCACTACACCAAAATATCGTGTCACTCATGCGTTGCCATTCTAGAAATTTAAAATGTTTACCTCGATGAACCTACACGAATGAATTAATATAAATACAATACATTATTATGACATGCATATAGGTCATCTTAACTATTCTGCTATGAACCGGCTATGCGTAGGTCTTAGATTACAACAAGTACATAGTCTAAGGCGTACGTCTATTGTTGTTTGTTGTTTCCATCTAAAATATTCGATTAACAACTGGTTAAATATGATACACTTTTTAAGAGCAACCATATACAATTGATGTCATACAAGCGACGACAGAATAAACAGTAGGAAAATAACGTTTTTTACAGTTTTTGGAAACCTAAAGATCGTACTAGAACACTATGCATTATTACTATTTATTCATGTAATTTCAAATCTATATTAAATTGTCTAAAACTTCCCCGGAACATAAACCTCGTTTAAAAACTTAAATAGTCCTAGATAAATAAATGCCGATTGGCTCAAGACAGTAATGGATATTCATGTTAATGATAAATAAGAGTAATAAAGTACCATATAATCATACATATTCAATCGAATAAATATTGTCATTAGGATATATACATGGCAGACATACATACAGAGCCGTAGCTCATACAAAATTCATATTGTAAACATGGACTGGAGTTGGTGAAAGAAATAAATTTAACACAAAAATAATTTAGGCATTTCACAGAGTATTTTATCGTGAACTGTATCAAAACAATCTGTACTAATTTATAAATTTGTAGATAGAAGTATAAATCGATAATATTTGTGTTTAAAGTAAATTAAAATTTAAATGTAATGTAAATATGTAAGTGTGTTACTAATTAAGATGCTAAGACGGTGCTTACATGCTCACTATTGTGATCCTAAGCTTCTAAATAAATAAAAAAAACTATGGATGGGAGTCCGTACACACGTGGTCCTATGAAGTGTAGTTAACCATGATACAGAACACTATATTTGAACAGATAAATATAGTTAATTCCAAATAATATTTGACTTAGAATCGATAGTAGAGCTTTGTACTACTGTTCCACTCTGTTATCGCTTAACATTGTAGGTACGCTATACGTAGACATATATAAGGCGACCTCGTTCTACGGTCGATGCCCTTGGATAACGTGGGAGACAGACTAGCTTATCTAATAGTTTATGGGCACCATTATGTAATGAATGATACAGATTGTTTAATTAGATTTAGGATCATTGGTTACTACAATACAATTACAAATTAAGAGTTTTCCTATTGTAGTCAAATCAAATTTATTGATAATATCTATTTTGAGTCATTGTTTTTATACTACACTATCAACTCACGTCTATTTAACCTAAATTACCAAAATGACATAGATAATCCTTCATATTCCTATATACGTAAATAGTGAATAAAAATCATAAACTTTGGTTGCGGAGATTACGTTATAACCACAGGATGTGTCAAAACCATAATTAAATACATTTAAATAAATAATAACGATATATTTATTATGTAAGTACCTAAATTACATAAGTATTACAATTGAAATTGTTATATTGATACGAGGAAATAATATATATATATATTAATTAAAACCTATATATATATAGATTTTGTTTCTTTATTCTTTGTCTTCATCAGTAATTTTAATTCGTGCTAGTAGCAGGACTAAAAGTTATCTTGTTAAATTTGCATAGACATAACCATTGAATCCAGGATACCGGAAAGTAGTAAATTTTATAATGGCACTAGTATGCGTGATTTATAAACTGTGTGCACATGAGTGCGAAGGGCCAGCTGTGTGCGGAGTGCAGGATTGCGCATACGCTCGTATTGCAAGCGCATTCGAGCACGCAGCACGCCACTAAAAATAGACCCGGCGCGCTCAAAAATAGAACTACTTCTACGAACTTCCGCTTATATAAGGGAACAGATAGACCGAACAACATTTTTTGCATTATTAAGATGTACTAACATGGTTATTTTAATGTCGCTTACCAAAGTATAATTACTTTTTTAATTTCATATTTCTATTAAAACTTATTGCGAAATACTGGATTATTGCGTTACTCGTGACTTCATCTGGTTTTTATTTGATATAACTAATTGTCTATGTCGGTCCCCATGAATATATCCATCTTCATGTGGAACAACAGTAAGTCGTGAAAAGTTAACAAACAGACAGACAGAGAGATTTGGCATTATAATATTAATATAATATATTTAAAAAAAAAAAAGGTTTAGTTAAACGTACAGCCAACTTTCAGAATTTGCAATGAAACGTCACATCTGGGCTTTAATTATTTTGCAACTTTTAAGAACTGCATGTCCTTAAAAGTTGCATTATAATCTAGAACTAGATCGAAAAGTAGGTACGATTTCTTTTAATACTTACATTGGTGTTGTACCGAAACACTTTCTTTTAACTAAAGTCTCACGGAATGTTAAGATAAGAAGATATCCAAACGTGAAAGATAGACAACTAGAAAGAGAGATTTATTTTTACCAAGATATCATGATCAGATCAGATGCAACTTAATCGAGGCTGATTGCCATTGCGATTTTGCGATTTCAGCACAAGCCTCTTCGTTATTTTAGTTTTCGGAGTACTCTAATGCTATTGGCATCGCAGCCGACCGCTTGAGCAGTAACTGCTTCAGCGGACCCCCTATCGTCTGGTGAGGCAGGTACAGATGGCACTCCAAATCCGTGGAAGTACTAATGAAGCCGCTGAAGGCCAACTCCCACCTGACGGTTACGACCCCTTCATTGGGATACCTTGGTATTTTTATTGAGTAGAAGACACCCTAGTGTGTTAATCACCATATTTCTAGAAGTATATGTACTTTTTTAAAAGAACTAGAAACCATCGTTAAATCGCTACAATGATAAAAGAGAATTACTATACGATCAGTACAAGTTACAAAATAACAACAGTTTGTAAATAGTTCATGCTTTACTATAATATTCAAAATTTAAAGTAAAAAAAGTAGTTAGTGCATCTGTAAGAATAAAAATACATTTGTGTAAACGTAAAATTCATTCGAGCTGGACTACCCACCAGGGATGTCAACTATGCATTTGTGATTAAATTACTATCAAGTTTTTATTTTTTGTATATCAATTTTTACTTACTGTGTAAAAAGTATTACAGTACCCTATTTGTACTAGCTGCTGATATACCCCTTCCCCTCCACCTCACCCCGGTAGTTTTATTTTTAAGTTCTAAGGTTGACAACCAACAGGATTGCCAACCTTAGAACTTAAAAATACTACGGCCACTGCACGGAGCATCTATGAGTCATCGTATGAGGAAGTCGCTTCCGGGAATATACATGGCCCACGACAACACTATGAATACATGTCGTGTCGTGTCTTGTTCTTCTGTCTGGAGACATGTCTGAACTAAACTATGATATAGTGCGTACGTAATATATTAAGTAACCAAAATGTTTATTTCAACCGAAGATTATTTATTTACTATGGATATTGAACAACAGACAGATAGACAGATCGCTGGATAGTCCGTCGATCTGTTACAATTTCTGTAAATTGTTTTCTAAATGACTAAAACATGTAGATTTAGATAGTATGGTATATTAAAATGCATCTACTAACTACAATCTCATATAAATCATGACATGTAAAAAACAATTCTAAAAATAAAAATAACAAAAATACTAAGAGATTACGGCGTTCGGTCGTCAAAAGAAATACTAGAGAATTGAACCCACAACCGAAAATATGAAATAATGCAGTGTGCAAAACAGCTAGCCCACAAAGGTCCTCTTTTATGAGTATTAGGTAAAGATGAATGATAATACAATATTTTAACAATTCATTCGAAACTTGTATCACTATTTAAACCGAAGTTTTGCTTACTCGAATCAGTATAATAAATATCTTATGCGTTAATGTAACATAGTGTCGTTGGGGCAAATCCTATTTGTTCACGCCTTTAGCCCCGTTTATCCATTCGAACCGTCAACGTGTCTGGAGCTTACGGAAGTACGGATATTGCAGTATATTGCAGTACAGTACAGGGAAAATTGTCGTTAATAAATTCTTATGTTCAATAAAAATACATGCAGTCCAACAAATTCTATTTTCAACCGATTTCAAAACGAATAACAATCTCCATTCTACAAAGTTAGTGTTTAGAGTAGAATACAATTTCTGTTTTGACTGACAAACTAACTGCAAGAACAGTGCCTACTAAATTCATCTTAGATTTGTAAACACTGGGCTAAATAGGTTCAAATAATGCAAATGCATTCTGAGAACGTCAAACTAATGTTACAAAATTCTGCTAAAAGCCCGATTGGTGCATTTTGTTTTTATATCAAGGTGTGAATAACTACGTTACGTTTACACATTGTACTTCTTGTAAATGTTATTGAATTATATAATACATAGTTATATATCCCACAGACCGACAAAGCAACTTCTCCGTTAAAAGTAGGCCACAGGTGTTTATAAATGGGTAAGTTTTTTGTGCTTACATACACTAGCTCTGTATTGTGCCTACATTTGATGATAATATCAGTAAATATGCATGCTTACCATTGCTATTGATTTACTAGGGTTGATAAATTTATGAAAACTATCACACGTATAAATTTTTAATACATTTTTTGTCTTATATCTTATTGTCACTCTACTGTTTTTATATTGCCCTAGTCCGTATTTTAAATATTTAGCATTTTTAGACGGCCACGGTGGTATATTGGAACACGCCTTTACTTCCGATGGTCGCGGGTTCGATTTCTCTCACGATGCAAACATTTGTATGCATAAGTATGATTTTTTTTATTGGTCTTGGTAATTTCTACGTATGTTATGTAGGTATGTATTAAAAAAATATATATCTAAGCATATCAGTTGTCTAGTGTCTATAACACAAGCTCTGCTTAGAGCTTGTGTTATAGACACTAGACAACTCAGGTCTAGATGACGAGAGTTGTTAGGAATTGTCCAAGGTTCATTTTTTTATTCATTTTCCATATATGTACAATCCAAACATCTATCATTCAACATCATCTATCACAAGAAATAAAATATAATAATTGCATCCGTTTATTACTGTAATTTCATACTCTGTGTAAAATAGAGTAAGACTCTACAGACTCTCCGATGTAGATAGACATTGTAATATGTGTATTATTATTACTGCTACTGTTGAAATAGATGAGAGTAAGGTATTCAACCTTAGTCTCATCTATTTCAGTTGCCAATCAGTTTGCTTAATTAAGTGTGTTATTTTTTAATATTCGAGGTAAGATAATTCAATTACAGGATTAGAGGCATGAGACATTAGTCCTTCGGAATGGCAACGTAGGAGTAGTATCATTGTCATCATAGTCGCATAGTAACCTCTAGTTTGAGTTCTGTTCTTTGATATTGGACACAGTAACTATCAAAATATAAAATCCTTTTTAGTATAAAATCAAATTGCAAACAAGCATACGGCTCTAGGCTCTACTTAGTTCTAATGAAAACATTTCACTTTTATAAAAAAAATGGATATACACACCAATCACAATCAAATGTAAGTCGTATATTTAAACAGTTGTATATTTGCTACATTATCCTATATAAATAAAATGTTTATTATTTATTAGTTAATCGCTTAAAGGCAGTAAATACACAATACAATTATAATATTTAATATACTATTGACCCTAAAGTTTAAATATATGTAAATTACGATTATATGAGTTCATAAATAAATACTTGGACGTAGCTTATAGGATTATCAAACTAATTTGTTAATGAAATAAACAAATACAAACAAACAATAAATCGTTATAAATTAATTCCTTTATTCCTTTTCTAAGAACATCGTTATATAAATAACCTACTACAAATTCTCACAGAACATGCAAGGGAATGGGAAATACCAACATCACGCCTACATTAATTACTCTTCATAATTAGCATTAATAATATAGGTAGATAAAGACAAAAGATAAAAAAATAAATTTAAATTATGGGTTTGATAAATTATTTAGGTTCTAAATATTAACAGGATTAGGTACTGCTTTTTTTCTTTTTCCTATTAGATTCATATTTGTACATTGAGCGAGCCGTATAGCAGATTAAAGACGAACAATATTAATCTATTCTCAATTTGAGCCCAGACGTTAACAATAAACAAATTATATGCTAGTTTGTGTATTTTTTTTATTGATTTAATGTATTTTCATGCATAATTATATAATATCTAAAATTATATAAAACTATATATAAAACCATAGCATTCCGCAGTCCTTCTCTATATAAAAATTAAAAGTGGGTGAAATTTCATACTACTCCGTCTGCGCAATTTATTAATAGGGAGTACAAAGTTTTTGTTTCACGTATTAATATATAGATTCTTGTATATTAACTATTCTCTTTATGTATTCGTCATTTGACTCTTAAATATTTGGATCGATTCGGATAAAATATTAAATGTACATATATTTCAACCGGTCCCTGGATGGCAAGAAAAATAAATAGCATCTACAGGGGTGGTGCTGAATTTCCTGCTCGCTCCTCGTCGCTCGTAATATATATACTAATAGTTGACTCTAGCACTGAAGTTCAGATTCTTAACTCGAAATACGTGTACGTGACGTCGGCAACCCTGTTATCCATGCGGAAATGAAATTTGTATCGCTTCGCTTGAGGGCAGTGTAAATAAACGAAGGTAGGACGCCATTAAATCATATATTTTGTAAACGTATGGTTTCATATCCCGCGCCTAAAATTCAGTTTCAATTAATATATTACACGTTACACATGAAGCCGTGATCACGGAACATTAGTTTTAAACAATGTCAGTCAACCAAATACTATTAACATTTCTTGGAATGTCTTGTTTAATAATGTGATACGGATAGATAAATAAACATATTATGTTTATTTATCTGTTCCGTTTTGCAATTTGATTAGGGAACCCTGTGATGTAAACTCTAAATATGAATACCCTTATTAGTTAATTTTTGTTCTATATGTAGAGTCAATGGTTTAATAGGGTTAATTAGTCGTTCACTGCAATGAACATAAACAAGAGGAATGTTTGACATACTCGTTTAAAAAAGTCAGACTATGATACGTATAAGTATCGGGGTATTTTTTTATGACTGATAATGGAATTTTTACTTGTATATTTTGAATTTTAGTACATATTATTAATATCTGGTATTATTTATAATAATGTAATAATATATATGTAATAAAACATCGGGTTTTAACCTGAATATTTTAATAAATAAAGTATTTGGCTGACACAGACCACGGCTAGTGCACTCTAGTCGAAATGACGGGATAAGTAAATATTGCAATTACCAACACAAATAATTGTGACAAATTAAATATTTACGATTACTTATTTCCCATAAAATAATTCGTGTTAAAGCCTGTTCAACAATGTTAACCAATTATCCATATTGATGTTAATAATAATGATATATTATAGAATTATAGATTTGGCCTGCTGTAAGATGTTAGGGGGACGAAGAGGTCAGGTGAATTAGGTCAACATGGAAGAATTATCTCCTATGGTTTTCAGGAGAATCGCATGGAGGAAGACCCAATAGGGTATATTGTTAACAACGGGACCGATAATCCCCATTATTGCCAAAATTCTTCTCCCCTTTAGAAGTGTGTAATATGAGGACGCAGTATAACATATCTTAAGGCATGATAAATCTTATAATAAAAATATAACGACTCGCTGTCTGTACTTGTCTTCGTCAATGTAAGAGATCCCGGAACCATTATTATTTTGAGTTTATTCAGATTGTCTCTGCATTTGTATGGATTTTAACCAAATTGGGTTCGATTTTAAAAGTAATATGGTAAGCTTCACCTAAAATATAGTGATTATTTTATTTCAATTAGTTTACAAAGAAAAATTTTATTAGAATAGATACTCTAATGACAAAGATTACTAGTAATCTAATAACTTTAGTATATTGTTGTTAAAGTTAGTTATTACAAAAATAGTAACATTCATGTGCATTTTAAAACCTGACTACTCAACGACTGAGATTTGTTATAAAAGATTTTCATTAAAATATAAATAATAATTTAACGGAATAAGAGATAAGAAATTGCAACAATTGTAGATATTGATGTATAGCATTATAATTCATTTATAAGCAGCACAAGTGAAGTTAGTTTATAAACCAAATATAAATTTTATGCTTTAACACGCGTATGTTTGCTATATTATCCAATGTACAAATAAAATGATCATTATTTATACAATAATCGCTTAAATGCAGTGATTAAAGATCTATGTTATTTTATTTTTTTAAATTATAACTTTTTATTCCACTTAAATAAAATAAAAAAAAAAAACAATATTCATAGTATACATTTGATTTTATTTAGTATACTATTGACCTAAAATTAAAACTATTTAATGCGAGTATAATGAAAATATTATAACACTAGCTGACCCGCGCAACTTCATCTGCATCACACTTGATCTTTATCATTAGGTATATTTCTCCCAATTTACATAATATATTTTTAAATTATGGCCTATATGTTATTCTGATGTATAAGCTATTTACAGTAAAGCTTCCTCAAATCAGTACAGTAGTAAATACTACTGTACTGATTTGAGGCGAAAATTTGAACTTGAAAAGCGTGAAAGAGTAACAAACATACATCCATTCTCATAAACTTTCGCGTTTATAATATTAGTAATAATAATAAGATATAAGTTTATATATATATATATATATATATATATTGTCGGTGTGTCAACGGAAATTAACAGTTCGTGTTCAACATCACGGCAAAGGCATCCATCATACAGGACTGACGTTTCAACTCGCGTTTAATGTACCATTTCCGGTGAAGTGCGCAGACGCATTGCTCTGATTGTCGAAGGGTCGAGGCTTGACCTTTTATTGTTGGATATCGATATACGAGGCGCCACTGTCATGTTACATCATAAGGCTACCATCCGCAGTAGCGTGTTAGTGTATCTGGTATCACCAATTATTATAAGACGCGAGTGGCTGGCGCCAGTATTTGTTGTTTAGTAAGGCTACAGTAGCAATTTATAAATTGACAATTAAGATAAGAAACTGGCAAACCACCGTCACTGGTAAACGCCATTATATTCTGTACGCACTATATTAATATCAAATAAAGAAATGAATGCGTTATAATTTTCAGTAAAATTATAGTAACGCATGAATTTTTTCCTGTTTTTGCGATTAAATTATATATTTTAACAACCTCGATCCATTGGGTTTGAAAGTTCCTTTTTGAAGTTACACTTGATGATGGCGGATGCGATTCCCCTCACGATAAAAACATTTCTCTTTTTGTCGTTTATATTGGTCTAGGTATTTTTTATGTATATTGTTTATGTATAAGTATTTCTATAATTTTTTAAGTAGCCACAACACAACCTTATCTTAGGACTAAAACAGATATTCTTATTTTACGGATATTGTAAATTAATAGTACTTTCAGTTTCTGTATTAAAAAAGAGCAGGGTACAGACTAAAACAAACAAAAAATATATCGAAGAAAAGAACTTCTTTTCTTCAGTATATTTTTTGTTTGTGTAACGTGATATCCTTGCTGCTGAAGTGATTTACGCGCATAGTGCCGCAGGATATACCTAGTAAAAGGATCTGCACTATCGAGTTCTTTATGCTAGACACAAGCAGTTTTAAAGGAAAAGTGCATCTTTAATTATAATAATGGACTAAACCATCTGTAATATATATCTAACATTCGTAATACAATTCAGCAATTTAATAAAGCATTGTTTGTCTAAGATATCCGTCGTGACTTGTACCATACATTCTGCACTTTGCGATAGGGCAGTAAAGACACGCCAAGAATTTTTAATAAGTTATTAGACGATTCACATCACGTAAGAACAAAATACAATTAAAATTATTAGGTATCTCCAATCATTTTATTATTATTAACTATATGTACCTATTACTTTTTTAACAACGCGTGATTTGATTCACAATATGTAATTTTTTTAAATTGGTATATTTTTATTTTAATATTTCAATTACTAATGGTGTTAAATCTAACTGGCCTTTACAGCTTAACCGGATTAAATAGGGAACGGGAGACAATATAAACCAGCGGAAGGACTTATGAAGCGGCTAGAGGCCAAGTTCTGCCTGACGGATACAAGTTTAGTTTGAAACCACCGCTTGGTGTTCGGACCTCGGTTCATCCTATCGTAATTTCGATCGCCGTTGGATTTATAACAGGGTATCGGTAGGTAGCTACAGTTTTCACATGTATCATTATCAACCCACTATTTTCTCTCTTTTTTAACTTAGCTAACATTATAATAGCTTTCCATTATTAGTAGGCGGCTTGGTATTTTTTATTTCATGTTTTCCTTCTATTTTCTTCATCTACATTATAACGACTTGAGAAATGTATATTTACCTTTTATACAATAATAGCTGTACCTCGCGACTTTGTCTGCATTTTTTATAATGATAGCTTAAGGCCGTTTTTCGAGAACTAACGTCATTAAAATTCGTTCAGTCGATTGGCGATAACAATCAGAGGCAGACATATTTTTTGCAATTAATGTAGGTATGTATGTTATGAACTTTAATGCATACACCATACCCTCTTTCGATTTTTCCTTCTCTCTTGTTTCCGATTTCATTCTTTTACAACTAGTAATCTCATGGGCATTATTTGCCAAAGCACGATCAATTCAGCTCAATACGGCTTATATCGGCTCGTTGTCGGTTCCGTGGTACGGTGCCTTACCCGGCTAAGCACCCCACCAACCCCACCCGCCTTCCGCCGCACCCAATACATCTCCCTCGAGGTGAATGAACGTCCTAACAACAGATTTCTATTACGACTATTGGACTGAAACCTAAATTGTGCCCATCTTATTAAAGAAAATTAACATACAATAATAATAAGAGTAAATTTTTATAAAAGAAAACCGACTTCAATTGAATATTGTACAACTTGGGAATGAAAGAAATCGATAGGACCTTCATTCATAAATAATGTATAATTCAACACGTAATAAATATACTTACAAAAAAAGAGATCATTTACTTTACAATCTAAAAATAACAAGTAATGGTTATTTATAAATATATATTTTTTTAAATACAAATATCAATATTGTTAAATATATATAAAATATGTTTAATTTTGGAATTAGCTTTGCTTTACCGCTAAAGGAAACAAGAGATGGTGGTGGTTCAGACGTGAATAGACCATTTAATTTTATAAAAGGTAGTTAAGATAGTTGTATATAAAGAAAAGTAAACGTCAGCGCGGTTTCGAAGGTGAGTTAAACAACACAACCCTCGCAAACGTGTAAAAAAACCAGTCATTTAGTTCCGTTTCAAATTACTATCAAAATCGTAGTTATAACAATATATTGAATTTAAAAAAGTCAGCTACTTATTGCGTGGTTAACCGTTTACTGTCAGACGTAAGCATGACTGCCACCATCATTACAGAAAAAAAGAACAACAGTAAGCGATCGCGAATCGCTGCATGTCACGTGACGAAGTCTCGTGCCCCTTAGACTTTCATACAATGGCATACAAAGTAATATGTTATGTCGCTGTCTCCTACCATCCTGTTCATGTCGGGCGCAGTCTCCTGTCGCAAGTTGCTGTCGCTTACCAGAAATAATATTAATAAAACCTGCTATAAGTGATGTATACACCCTGACGCAGCAAATATTTGTAACAATTTTTTAACGGACTTATGGAGCAGCTGAAGACCAACTCCCGTCTGACTGATACGACTTTAGTTTAAGGGCACCGCTAGGAGATCGAACCTCTGCTCAGGCCGTAGTAATTTGGATCTGCGTTTGAACGATCCGTTTTGTATGATCCAATTTTGATTAAACTTTTATTATTACGTCGGCTTTGCTTAAACTCTTATCTCTATTATAACTTTTATCTTTTATCTCTATAAATAATTATAGAGATAAAAGATATGTAATTTGTGTACATAAGTACACATTTTAGTTTTCTTCATCAATTTTCATCTAAAAAATGTTCACCAATATCTGACTGGTTAGATATTTTCTTTAAATAACGTATGCCTGTTTGCATGAATCGTCAGTACAACAGACTATCTACCGAGTTCATAAATAAAATTAAGAGGTTTATCAGAAGCCGACTGTTTCGTAATAGGTCATTATTGCAACATTAAGGGACGCAGGCTTACACTATCGATTATCGAAATTTTGTATTTCGGCTTATGTCAGAGCCAAAGGAGGGGCGCTCCCTTAATTCAACCCGCATGGGAATGACTCATCCAAACGTCTCATGTAATAAATTTGTTTTTTGACAAATCACTAACCTTTCGAACTTTGAATTCGCACCACTCATGCAAGTGCATTTTATTTAATAAAATTAAATTTACTAATTAATAAAAAAAAGATTATTAAATTTATTTTAAGAGTGACAACACGATTATAACAACAACACAATAAAGAAAATGAAACTATAGAGACCTATTCATTATCAGCGTAGACATCGTACTAAAATATATGATGTGAAATTTTCCTCCTTTTTGAAGTGGTATGATGAATCCATCTAAACCGCAAGACAGACTTAACAGAGGAATTTGTTAATTGGTCCTGCTTAAAATAACATTTTTAGACGCTTCTGACGTAACAAGTTACAATAACAACATTTTTTCATAAATATTTCAATTTGAGGCAGATATTTATAATGAATAAACAAGGAATTTTGTATTAAATTACTACATATTTCGTTAAACGAAAAATTTATTACGTAATAAATAAGTAGAACGAGTTGCAATAAGTAGTTATTATTTACTGAACGATACAAAATATTTCATATGAAGTGGTCGATCACGAAATCGATTAGTTAAGAAAATTTTAAAAATAATATCATGAATTGTTATTATAGATATATTTAACTACAAGGATTTTTAATTCTGAATAATATTATATATAATATTATTCATCACAAAAAGTGTCATGCCTCCATAGGCTATTTATTTATAATTGTACCATAATTTGTAGTTTCGGATTTAAGGTTTAAAATGTTGTTAGTCAGTCGATTGAGACAACGTCACTCACTTTATACACAAATAATGGAGGAATTTGGTACTATAGCGATAATTTTACAATGGAAAAACACAATAAACATCAATATGAACATCGTGTGTTATTACAAGACTCGCTTAAAATTATAGAAGAGCAATTAGTCTGTCCCTTTAATTAATAATAATAGCCTGATAATAATCTAATTATGGTACGCCTGACTATATATCTTACATGTTTCACGTCAACAGCGTCGTATGTGAGACCACAAGACTTGTTATCTTCTTTATTATTTAATCGTTTAAATAAGATTTGAAATATTATGTAAATATTTACTTAAATGTATTTAGAATAGGTTTTGAGATGATTGAAGAAGATAAAGAATGTTCAAAAAAAAAAGATTTGTGGTTAAAATTGTACAAGACCACACCACATATATAGGTATACCTAATGTATATGTAGGTAATAAGATATTATGGAATATGTAAAACTTAGGAATTGCGGTCAACAGGTTGCAGAATTAATTACAATGCATTACGGAATTAACCATTAATACATTACAATGAGATCATGGGCGGCACACAACAAATTATTAAATGAATTTCATTTCTAATGACTACTAATATGAGAAACTGTAGGGGAGTGTTTACATATGACATTCTTATTGTACACGACGTATCTTTATACATATTTTTATACCTACTTTTATTATTGTGTATTATCTGTTTCTGTATATTTATTATTTACATAATTTACGTTTTCTTTGTAATAATCACGGTATTTCTATAATAATATATACTAGCATATGAATACAGTCTCGCTCGTAGAAGTCCTGGAACTTTCGTAACCAATTAAAGAGAAAATAAATTCTTGATAATACAATATTGATAAAAAAATGGGTTCCTGTGTTACAGCTAATATTGATATGGCCAATACGATTACACAGTTGCAAATGAAAATAAATTTTGTTTCTCCGTTTATTTGTTTGATAAACACTACAAACTTAACAAACATAAATAAAACTTTAATCGGTCTAATTTTTTTGCCTATTAGGACTGATTGCTTTTTTTTATTATTACCCATCTCCAATTTTGCCGTTATGCACAAAAAATATATTAAGAAGACATTAAAATTATATACAAGTATGAGTCTTGTAGGAAACGTTTAAATTGACAAAATAATATTCGCAATAGCAGAACAGTTGTATTGAGAGCCTTTTAAAGTCAGTTGACAGGATGGACACTCTTGACATAATAGGGGATATAAACGAAGTGCCTTTAAGATTACCGAGATGGTACATCTGGTGTCTGTCAATTGGTCACGCGGCCTCATATCAAGTAATAAGTATACCAACCACGGCACTTACGCCATCGAGGTTGAACAGCTGTTTTATTCATAACAAAATGATCAACATAAAGATACACAAACAAACGATTCATCTAATTATGTACATGATATAATCCATGACATAAAACACTTTGGTATAATTATTTATTAGTTAATTTGATATAAATTTTACGTCATACACTTATTACAAAAATGTCGTGTGAGATATCCTGAAAATCCACAATATCTGATTGGTTTTTACTGGACAGAATAAACTACAGGTTACCTGTATTTATATACCTTAAATAATATCCTTTATATAAATGTAAAAATGTATACCAGTAACGATTTCTCTAAAATATTGAAGGCAAATGTGTAATTCTTTTTTATTTTAGTTGATTTCTCTAATATCGATAGTATATTAAATACATGAAGTGCAATAAATTATGTACAATTGGCCATACATGAATTAATTATTAATAGTCAGATGTTACAATAAAATAGAAACCAAACACTAATTTCTCGACTCCTCCGCTTTCATTTATCCCCGAACACAGAGTTAATTTTATTTATATCTCACGAAGTTCATCTAAATTGGTTCAACGGCTGTATTCTAGAGAATAATGATCCATCACTCTCACTTAGATAAGATTTTATACAAGAGAGAGTAGAAACAGAAATTTTGCCTTTGGTAAAATTTTAGTAAATACCTACTTAATTTTGGATATGTTACAATAATAAGAGTTACTTATTGATTTATATAAGAAATTGGATTACATTACTACACCGGCTGATTTTAGAGATACTCTCTTAACAAGCCAAGGTTTAAGACCATGAGTCTACCAGTGCAACGAGGCCTCCGATTGTTCACCCACTTGTTCTCGTTGTGATGAAAATGCACACCATAAGTCAAATTGCACCTATCCCGAACTCACTCTTCATTCGGGATAAGTGGGACGGCCTCAGTGGTCTAGCTTTTAGGCTATTGTCTTACTTCTGATGGTCGTGAAATAAATTCCTCGTACGGTTCAAACATTTGTATTCACGAGTGTAATTGTTTATATTGGCTGTATATTATGTTACTATATGAAGTATGTAGGTATTACAAAAAAATATTTATATCCCATAGTACAAGCTAGACTAGACGGAGCTGTGTAAGTTGTCGTGTGATGTCATCTCGCTCTTTTTTTGGTCTCCGTTTTTCAGGTCTCCATGATGTCAGTCATGTCAGTGGTGGTTTTGATCGCAGCTGATAGTTGAAACCAATTGTCAACTACAAATCCTACCAAGGTTACGTTAAGTTCGGGCCACGACCCGGCGCTCCTTGGCCAGGCGTATTTTTTTTTAATATATGATAATGGAATGGTGCACCCGTCTGCGCTAGCGGTTTACGCTGGCGTATTGAGCCCAGGCATATTGAGGCGGTGCACCCTCGTATCATTCATTTACGCCTTTTTATACCGAAGCTGACACCTTATGTAGTCAACTTTGAGGGAGGGGGAAAGGACTTAATAGTGACACCATTGCCAGCACGTAGTCTCTCAACATAAGTCTTCCGCATCCCCCTAGAGGGGAGCAGGTTGGCGTAGCCTAGAGGCGCCCCTTTGTCCCGGCATCAAGTTTGGGGCAATAGCCCCGGGGACGGGGACATCTGTATTATAGCTTTGTGGGCGGGCTTGATACATACCTTCAGATATGTATGGCAAAAGCATCAACCTATACAGAAGGCATAAATTTTTGAGGATAGAAGTGGGGAGGACGGGTATTGTTTCCCTGGTCCCCCTCCCCCCCGCCTTGGGTAAATTTTTCATAATCAACCTAAGTTAGACATGTTGGAAAATAAGCGCTGTTTTATGGTCTGCTGTATGTGATGTATGCCAGTAGGTAGAAGAACATACATATTCTAAGCAGAGAGCTAGTACAGGTGGCTGGTCTTTATAAGCAGTAAAGTCTAATAATTCAAGTCACACAAGAACTTATTTATATTTTTGTCTCATCTGCTTTAATATTCGGTTTCCGAAATTTAGACATATCTTTCATTATAGATATTTGAGTATCCTATATATGTATATATATTTGAATACTTATTATTACATATGTTCAATCTTATTATTTTTTTTTTTATATTAATTATTATGTGAATTTTCTGACTTCGGGACTAACAAACAATACATAATTTGAATTTTATTTCACGCAAGCAAAGTCAAAGCCGATAAATAGATAGAACATATTTGCTCGAACATACGTGCCGGAAATATAAATAAAATAAAAATAACTCGCATAATAATACAGAAAATCCTCTATACCTTCTCAGTACAAAAAGCCAATTAGTTACACCTAAAATATTATTTCGTACATTAGATAAATATAACAATTAGTACAATTACCTGTTTAATTATACCTAGTTGTTGATAAAGAGAAACACTAATCATAAACATTAAGATCACTTACCTAAAAACACCGTGTTTCGCCGCCTGAATTACAGATATTATCAAACAATCATACAGTTCGTATTGATAAACACAAAGTGTAACTTTTAAGCCAACACAGAATATTCACGAACAAACGTTCAATCTTTGTGATTGCATTCGGCGATGCGGATGCTTTCGATACTCTATTCACACTGCACTACAAGTGTCGTGTGTATAGTGAGTGCCGTCCCGTCCCGTCCTGGTCCGTCTAGTACGTCCGTTCGTACTCCAAAGCCGAGCCAGTCGTCGGTCGCTATCGGATCGAACGAATACCTATTCATGTTGTGTATATAATAAAGTATACGCAATGCCTCCAAAGTTCATTGCGTTGATTCCGCATTATTAACACATTCAGCGCCATCTATGAATACTAAGACGAACCAATAAGATGGTACCTAGCAAGCAATCCAATGTTCTGTCATTCTTAAATACGGTTTAAATGAATGCAATATAAATTAGTTCAACATTATTATTATAATCAATAGTATTAGTAGTAATAGTACTTGAATAATTCCAACAATCTATTCCTACATATGTAAGTATATTTAAAACCATAGAGGGGACTTATTTATATATTTTAATAATCACAGGGTAATAGTAATCTACTTATACTTGAATGCTAAAACAATTATACATATTACGAAAGCATACAGACAGCGCCATCTATATTCTTTTTTAGAAAATATGTAGTAAGTACTACAAGCTAAAGTAGACAAGCTGGTTGCTGTTTACTGGCTGCTTGTTTGGTTTTACTTGATTTTATTTTCTACAGAGGGCACTGCTAATTCTTTTTAATGTCAAAGTTATTTATTGTATTATAATTAATAAGAAGATAATCCACATTGTATACCATGATACTACATTCATTAATTTGTATAAGAAATATTATCGAATATAGCTAAATAATACGCCATTAGATTTTTATACGAATACTTTGACTTTACTTATGTAGTTTTGAGGAAAAACATAATATTTTTATTATAAATATAAAATTTATCCACCGTCAATTTACTCTGAAACAATGTTGTCTTAAGTAAGTTATTGTGATGTCATTTTATTTGTTTCTATTCTTTCTGTGATTTAATAATTTAGACTCTATATTGTATCTTAAATATTAAAGATGCTCTATGTTTACACTATAATTTTAATTTCAATAATAAATACCCTGACTAGTTGTATTGGGTTACTTATCTATTTTGAAGTGGTAAGAATGTGAAATGTGAGTTCAATATACTAAGTAGTCGAAATAAATAAAAAACAACGAGTTAGGTAGGTATGTTCTTTCCATAAGACAATAATCATGTAGGCGTATATTGTATACCCCAGGCCAATGCACCGAAACTACATAAAAGTAGCATGAAGACATGACTTTGTAAAACAATAAATTGTGACTAACTTGTACAAAGTTGTAAGAAGATATATGAGTATATAAGCTTGTAGTATAAACACCACCACAAAACGTAATATTTCTAGCCATAGCCCTATAAAACGATACTGAACCCTATGACAAGGTACAACTATTCTTGTTGGAGTTAGGCGCTATTTAATGTTATCAAATTGTTAATGATTGATTTCTTGATATTGAAAGAATTTCAAATAAATAATTAAGATTATTTTTATAGTTACGTACTTAGTTCTATTGTTATTTTCCATAAACTGAAACTTCTTTATTTTTATTTATATATTTTTTTTCTTTATTATTTAATACGATTTTTTCATAATTATATGTATTATAATTGTATTATAATATATAAAATTATGTATATATATATATATCTACTTATTCTCTTTTTTTAAAGACATTATATTATTATTATTTTCCTACGGGAAGCCTACAACACTGGTTAGTTACTTATTTGACTATCATTATAAACAAGTTGTTATTTTTATGTCATGCTTTGCTGTCTGTTTATACATTCATCATATGCTTTGTCTAAGACTTCTTTTATTACCTACTCTTGTACCTTACTTATTAACCACAAAGGCTCCCAGGTAAAAAACCTGTTAAACGACACAGTATTTATGTGTGTGTGTATTTCACGCAATAATATCTGCGCTAAAAGTTAATGGAATATGCCGATTTTCCTTTCCTGAATTCTACACATAAGCAATTTCTGCCAAGATTGTAAGCACGTATTTTTCTTTGTTGGTACAAACTTTTCTAGCTGCTGGTTTAATTTTGAAGATATGGGAACACTGTCGATTTTTTTATACCCGATTATTCTAATACATTGTTAGTTGCTGGTATACCATAAGAGGGTCGTCTAAGTAAGAAGTTTGAAGTTAAATTATTGACATATGGAATGGCAATGCATGATCACACGAGATATCTACGGTACTGTTCGATAGTCACTTGACATCAGGTCATCCGTTACCTTGTGACCATTCAGTTATATCTTACTAATACTACTAATTATAAACGCGAAAATTTGTCAGTATGATTGAATTTTTGTTATTCTTTCACGCAAAAGCTACTAAACGGATTTTAATAGAACTTTACATTATAGCTATATATAGCTTATACATCAGAATAACACATAGGTTATAATTTAAAAAGATATTATATAAATAGTTAAAGTAAGTACATATAATGCAGAGGAAGTTACGCGGGTCTGCTAGTTATAATATATTTATAGCCGATTAATTACTTTATTAATGTTGCAACTACAATCTAAAGCAATTACCAATTTCGTCTACATTTATAATTTAATTCAGAACGGCTATATCACGGAACCCTATGTGGATGTACCCAAACGCGCTTGGTCATACACCTTTGACATTAACACGAGTAATGGACAAGCCATAATAAAGTAACGGGACGGGCTATTGTATGCAAACTAGTAAATTTTAATGCACTCACATATTTTTAGCCGACTGTAAAACATGTAACTAATAATAACATTGCGTTGATCCATTGCATTCCATAAAATATTAGAAAATAATAATATTTCTTAATTAAATTTTAATTAGAATTATTAAATATTTATAATATGGTATTTTAGAATTATTGTATTGTTTCTTAAAATAATTACAATGTTGTACTGTGCTACAGTAGTTTTTACATGTTATGGAAAAAAGCAAATAATATTTAACAATAATGCTGCATATATATATATACATTTTATAACTACATATTGACGTTAAAGTTTTATCTGTATAATTATTGTCAAGTAAAACTAAAGAAATCTGCTTATTGCAGATTTTTGAGACATCTTTTTGAATTATATTAATAAGTTGTATAATATTATAATCTTTAAAATATATCATGAATAAAAATAATAATTCAATTAAAATTAGACTGTCCGGACAATTTATTAGATACATAAACACAACAAAAAATATATTGAGATTGTTAGAGATCTCACTTACTATAACCATATTGGAAGGATGTTTATATAATGTAATAATAGTATCGATAACCCTTGCAAAGGTTATAGATCGCTACTTACATGTTATATTTTTTAATAGAAACATTATTTATGGAAGTTATTATGACTCCGTCTGATAAATATTATCAACTAAATGTAGGAAGTTTGTTTAACCATTTTACTTAAACATTTATAGTGTCGGTTTAAGTTATAACATGATATGTATAAGGTGACACGGTAGTAATAGAAACAACTGTTATGCACAAGTACTGGTTTATTACTGACTGTGTTTGAGTTACAGGCTCTCTAACATTATTAGGAGGTAGTCATAATAATAGTGGTAGGTAGGTAGCTACACATCATCTTTCCACCCTAATTTTGAAACCTGTTGACGAGAAAAAAATTACATTTATTAAGTACGGCTCATTTAGTACATCTTACATTACAATAATATTCTTACACTAGTCTTACCAACTTAACTAACTTACTTAAAATATACAGTATAGTCTACTTTCTTTCGGGGCCTTTTGGAACGTCCGGGTGATGATTGCATAGACACCGGTTGAAAAGTAGATGTGGCATGCGGTATTTGAGCCGCGGATTCTTGTTGCGTCGAATCCTCATCCACACGTTCCGTAACCCTACAGTCACTATCATCACAAAGAACCCTATTTTCTTCATTTGAGGGCAGTACCTCGATGTTTTCCTCCCTCATCACTACAGAAGGTTTGGGATCAACCAACTGTTGTGTTTGTGACACAGTGAGGGGTGGTGAAAATGAAGAAGCACCGTATCCGTACACGGAACGAGCTGTACTATTCTCCGGCTTTTTTTACAATCCATATTTATTTTGCCTTTATACTGTAGTATTTGGTCCAAGTGTCTAATACATTTAGTATTTATATCGTGAATATATATCTTAAATAACCTATTCCCAATAATTTCTTCGACTACGCCTACTTTCCAATGTTCCTTCCTAGCGCTATACCAACGTACCAGTACCCTGTCACCCTTTTTAAAATGTCTGCAGTTTGTTTCAACTACGTCATTATTATTATCAGATGTTTTTCTTACTTTAGGAAGTATTAAATCAAGTCTTGATCTTAAATTTCTACCAAACATTAATTTTGCGGGTGATTGACCTGTAGAACAATGTATAGTATTTCTGTATTCGAACAAATAACCCAATAATTTTTCCTTTAGATAACAGTGGTTTAAATTTTCTTTTAAAATAATTTTTAACATTTTTTTGCAAGTTCGAACAGAGTTTTCCACTTGACCGTTACTACATGGGTGATAAATTGGTGATAAATTGGTGACGTAATATATTCAATACCATTACTGGAACAAAAATCTTTAAATTCTTTACAGTTTATTTTAACATCATTATCCGAAACTAATGTGTTAGGTATACCGAACACTGAGAAAATCTGTTTTAATTTTATTATGAGTGCTTGAGTACTGACGCCGGCATTCATATGAATACACTCAAGCCATTTAGAAAATGCGTCGATTACTACTAGGTATACCCGTTGCCCTATAAACAGGTAGTCAATGTGAATGCGACACCAGGGCGCGGGCGGCCGCGGCCAGGGCGCGGGCGGGGCGCGAGGGGGTGAGGGGCGCACACTCATGCATTGTTCGCACGCGCCGCTCCAGTGTTCGATATCACTGTCTATACCTGGCCACCACATTCTACCGCGCGCATTACATTTCATTTTCACTATACCTAAATGTGTACTGTGTAACTCCTGCAACATTCTTTCACGCAATAATAAGGGAATAACCACCTTATGACCTCGCAATAGCACACCATTTTCAAATTGTAAATCAGTTCTACATAGAAAATATGGAGTAATACTTTTACATTTAATTTTTCGCGGCCAACCGACGTTCATATATTTGATCACCGTTTGTAATGTTTTATCATTTTTAGTTGCCTGTTCCACATCGTTATACAACACCGCCGACGAGGTCGCGTCTAAAAAATTTATGGCACTGTATGCGTCGAATTCTTTGTCGCTTTTGCATACTACATCTGAAACCGGCGCCCTGGAAAAATAATCCGCCACCACATTTTTTTCACTGCTAATGTACTGAACGGTGTAATTATATGCCGATAGGATAATCGCGTATCTTTGTAGACGTAACGCTGTCGTGGTCGGAATACCTATTTTACTATTAAATATCGAAACCAGCGGCCGATGGTCCGTCTTAAGAATGAACGGGTCACTTCTACCATATAAGTATTGATGAAAATGTTTTACACCGAATATAATCGCAGTGGCCTCTTTCTGTATTTGGCTATAATTCCGTTCGTTTTTTGAGAGTGAACGGGAACCGAAAGCCAGAGGGCGCTCCCGACCCTCAGTGTCGAGTTGCGATAATACCGCCCCGAGACCGGTGGGCCCGGCGTCTACGGTAAGTACAAGCCGCGCCTCGGGATCAAAGTGCGCCAGCACCCGTTCCGATGCAAGTTCAGCGCGTACGCGGCGCACGGCGCGCCACTGCCGCTCGCCCCACTCCCACCTAGCGCCATCTCTTAACAACTCGTGAAGTGGGCTCATTATACTCGACGCGTTCCGTATAAAATTTCTATAGTAATTGACTATACCTAAGAACCTTTTTACTTCTGTGACATTAGTGGGTTCTGGGGCGTTCATTATAGCTTTTACTTTTTCAGGACTTGTACGTAAACCAGTTTTATCAATTACGTAACCTAGATATGTTATATTTTTTTTTAAAAATTCACATTTGTCCTTTTGTAACCTTAACCCTGCGTCGTTTAATATTCTCAACACTTGTTCTAACCTTTCTAAATGTTTTTCTCTGGTGGGAGCTGTTATACAGATGTCATCTAACCATATACTGATACCATCTATGCCTGACAGCAATATTTCCATTGATTTTTGGAATACAGCAGGTGCGTTAGCGAGACCGTAGACGAGACGCGTATATTTAAATAGCCCTTTCGGTGTATTTATGGTTGTTAATACTTGTGAGTCGTCGGACAAGATAAATTGATTATATGCGTTTTTTAGGTCAATTTTGGAGTATTGTTCACCCCCACCTAGTTTTGCAAACACCTCCTCAATCCTCGGTAAAGGATATTTATCAATTATTAAATCTTTATTGAGTGTAATAGAGTAATCACCGGCAATTTTCACTGTACCGTCGTTCTTCAACACCGGTACTATAGGCGTTGCATAATTATAATTATTTACTGGAACTAATATACCTAATTTTACAAGTCTATTTAATTCCGCTTCCACCTTATCTTTTAGGGCAAAGGGTATGGTACGAGCTTTAAAAAATTTTGGCACGGCGTTTTCCTTCAATTGTAATTGAACCCTAAACTTATTAAAACTACCCAGTTCATTTCGCCACAAATTAGGATATCGTTCCAGCAATGTGTTTACATTATCATCCTGACTCAACTTATTAATATTTGTAGTCAACATCAGACCAAAAGAGGACATAAAATCACGTCCCAGCAGGGGTGGGCCGTTTGAATCTACTACAAATATTTTTAACGGTTTTATTTCATTATTAAATGTAGCCTCACTCACGAAATGCCCTAATGGCGCAATTTTATGTCCATTATACAAACACATTTTAATATTACTATGAATTAGATTATGCATCAAAAACTTATCGTTGTACATATTTTTTGATATTACTGATACCCCCGACCCCGACCCCGAGTCTAACTCCATAGTCACCATTTTATTACTTAATAATAAATCTATCTGGATCGGCTTATTATTAATTACATACCTTAAATTAAAGTTATGGCACTCGCCACATCCGGTATCACTATCCGTATCATTATTTTCGTTTTCGATTTGGTTTACATAAACACTTTTATTTTTTTTATTACACATTTTTTTTAAATGCCCTTTTTTACCGCACTTTTGGCACTTGTAGTTTTTATAACGGCACTTATCTTCGCTGTGGTTTTTTAAACCACACACTAAACAATGTAAATCGCGTAAATACTTATGTTGATCGCGGCCCGCTTGTGATGCACACGCCATTCGTGAATTCATCCCGCCGCCATATTTACTGCCGCCACTGTTTTCGCCGCCATTTTTTTTACCTGTTGAGCTGTGCGATAGTTTATACATGGCTTCTTCTTTTACAGCCACCGAGTCTGATACTAGGAACTTCGCATCTCTAGCACATTCTGCCTTTTCCGCTATTTCTATAGCACGAGCTAACTTCAACTCGGAAACATTTTGTTCAAACAACTTGTCACGCTCGGGGCCAGACCCCAGGCCTAGGACGAACCGGTCCGTAAGGTTTGTGTCCAGGGCAACACCGAAGTCGCAGTAACTTGCTAATCCTCTTAGTCGTGCTGCCCAGTCCCCCAGCGACTCGCCGCAATTTCTTGTGGCGCCGTAAAATTTTGCTCTGTCAGCAAATGAACACTGTTTCGGTTTAAAATGGCTGTCGAGTAACACCACCAGTTGTACAAAACTCAGTTCCTCCAATTCTTCAGGGTAAGCTAGGTTACGCACGAGACGGTATGAGTTGTCTGATAAATGCGTAATCAGTATTGCAGATTTATTGTCCTCCTTCACATTATTCACTTTTAAAAACTGAGTCAATCTACCTTTAAAAATAGACCACTCACAGTTTTTATAGTCAAAGATAGGTAAATTTCCTATAAAAGACATTTTTAATTTTTATTGCAGGTAAGATCGTCCTCGTCGCCACTGATATGTATAAGGTGACACGGTAGTAATAGAAACAACTGTTATGCACAAGTACTGGTTTATTACTGACTGTGTTTGAGTTACAGGCTCTCTAACATTATTAGGAGGTAGTCATAATAATAGTGGTAGGTAGGTAGCTACACATCACATTAGTCATAACAATAGTATCACACAATAGTAAGAGAAATTATCTATTCTTTTCAGAGAACTAGACTAGATGCGAGAAAACCAATATACTTTATTACCTAATTACTTCTACTTATTTTTTCTGTTGTGAATTCTATCACGTATTAAACAAACTTTATTATATATGCATTGATTTATATTAAACTATTTGAAAAAGTACTACCTTATATTACAAATACCAAAAAAAAAACAATAAAATAACCAAATCTCTACCAATTCGTTTAGGTATACCTACTATTCAAGAAATACCAATGTAGATAAGAAGCTTGCTGGGGTAAAGGGAAACTACCCGTGGAACTTCTCTCACCTTCCTACTTCATCGACAAGGGGTACAGAAGACCACGTCATCGAAAGACAGTTCACCAAACTTTATGCCAATAACGTTGACGGTTTACTTGGAAATATTTTATAACCATATCATATACGACGACCTCGGTGGTCTTGCTGTTTCGTATACCGCTTTCTGTCCAATGCTTGTGGGCTCGATTCCTTGCATGGTACAAACACGTCTGGGTGTATGCTATTTATAATATGTATGTATTTACAAAGAAAAATGTGGCGATGTATTTTACATCAGTTGTCTAATACCCATAATACAAGCTCTGCTTACCGTGGTCCTTGTGTGAAATAAAAAAAACACAGAAGTTAATATAGGGACAACAATACAACTCTAGTACTTATGTTATTGTACCAGAGGACTATTTTTTATGTAGGTATTACAGTAACAAGTTGGCCAATGGTCAAGCGATAGAGCATACAGCCTTTAGTAAATGTTATCTATATTTACTTAAATAGATATTTAAGTGAAAATATTTATCTTTTATTCACTTTTTATTGAATACAGTGATGTCACCACACCAAAAAAAATTCCTTTATATGTAGGACAAGGAGATGACATTGTTGTTATTTTATAATAATTATATATTGTCTACCTTACATAGTATTATGTTATGTATAATATAATAACTACATAATTTTTGAATGCCAAGGTAAATATTTTTTTATGCAACTGCTATAGTAAACTACCATTAGGAGCTAAAGGAAGCTTTTACCATCATGGCAATTGGCAACTATTAGCAGCCTTGCTGGCAAGTGGCAACATGAATATCACATCATGCTGTGACGTCGGTATTACCACAAATGCATTGCCATCCGGAAAACTAAGATGTTGTCTTCGTATTCCTATAATTACAATACTTTAGACCACCCTCCAACCGAAACACACGTTACAAAATAAGCTACTTGAATACTCATGTATTACTGAATATGCTGAATATGCTCCCGACCACATTATCTCATGCTACTATATTATAAAATCGAACCTACCATGTCCAGTAACAGGTTCATACCGATTGCAGCAAGCATTGATCGTGTAAGGTCATTGTTCGTTACGGGTATCGCATAATAATGCACGCATCACTATTTCCGCAATGAACTTCCAAGTGTTCAATCAATCTTACTTCCAGGTAAGAATATTTGTTACCTACATCTAAACAGTAGCGAATAGATACATTTACGCACATCCCAATGGTTAGCTAATAAGTAAATTATTCAATTATTCTAAAGTAAATAATCATATTATAACGAGATGTATATTGCGAATTTGTTTATGTAAAAAAACACTAAAATCACCAACCAGTTTCTGCTTTTATAATGAAAATATAGTTACTGTATGATAAGCACATACCAATAAATAGCAATCATTTATTAAAATAAATTATTAAATTTATTGTTTTCACATACAATGATTTTTTTATACAATATATAATCATATTATGATGGAATTTGTAGTCTATATTTATGAATACATAAACAATTATTATATATAATTATTATTGTTTATTTTCGGTGGTAGGGAAAATGATTGTATATGTAATTTCATACAATCATACCACCGCAAACGCATACGAATAGAAATTAACATATTAATTTAGAATCAGATGATTATTGTATTCAATGTGTTATGGTCTTATTAAGTACTGTGTTTTCCAATAATATGTACCTAAATAGGTACATCACTGTTTATATCACAGATTATTAAATTGACGACTTCCATAAAACAACGTTGATTGCTTCTGCATAATGTTTTGTGCAAATGAAATTATTCCTTTTTTGGGTTCAATTCCAAATTAGATTAATATAAGAGTGAAGTTGCTTTTGTAAAAAACTATATTTTCAATTTGTTGTCTATTTTAGTGCCATACAGATGATGTAGTGATTTACTGAGTGTGGACGATAATGGAAACTAGGAAATTGTTGTAAGATAGGTATATATTATATATAATTATACAAAGAACTAACTAGGGTCAGGAAGGTGAACCGAAAAGAACAATAGAAAGAAGTGACAATTTAGAATAGAATTTGGTAATGAAAATATAAATTACTGTTACGGGTGTAATATCTACCTAATAACCCTTTTTGTATGCTTACATAATAAAATGATACTTGATAGGAAATATCTTATTCATTATCAAGTTTGGGTTTTTGTTGGTGCATAATGTAGACGCAGTAAAAATGTAACATGGAGGTATGTTACATTTTTACTACGTCTACATTATACTCACACAATCATAATTACCAACAATCCGTAATTTGTAATATGTGATGTTGCAGTAATATTATGTTCCCGTCCAACGGTCACAGTATTGTATTGTAGTTACCATTAGGTGCCTAACCAACTTATTTAACACCATTTAAAATACACGCCAACCAGAAAACGTCTAAAAGAATTATGTTATTGTCCGCATCAAGAAGGTAAAACATGAAACCACTGTGGTGTTAACATTATGGGACGTCGAGAAAAAATAAATAAACAATTATTAGGTCCGTTTTAGTAATTGAATTTGTTCCAAACTAAGAAAATCCTGATTTATATCTGTCAAGTATTGATAAAATCTTTATCATCATAGTTTTTCATAGTTCGTTAATATTCCTAAGTGTTTTTGTCTGTTTGTTACCTTTTCACAGTTAAATAGCTGAAGGAATGGTAACGAAAATTGACAAAAAGATATATGTATGTTCTTGTTATCTCTTCAGAGGACGTAGGCGTTTGTATTATCTCAAAAAAAAAGCTTTTAAACAGCTATATTTTTATAGATTTAAACACTTGTGTAACTATAATATTTTTTATATCTGTACATAAACATATTCCGTCATATATCTACTTATATAAATTACTGTAAAACAATTATAACTATTAATTAATATAAATAAATAAATATGATTGCCAAAAATCACAATAACACCTGTATAAGCTTATTAATCTCTGAAATTTCAGACTAAGCTATTTTCATTGTAGTATAATAAACAAAGAAATATAAACTATATCACCTAAAATTAGGTGCATGGGTAAATGCAGACTAAAATATAAACTAAAATAAGGAAAAAATACAGTTCATTAATTATTTTCGCAGGTATTGACTTGTGCTTAACTTTCGGTGCACGGGACCTACTAACACATTACGGTGTATTTTCAGATAGATAACAACAAAAGGATACTATTGTCAACAGCGGCACCGTTAAGATGACATATTTACCTAGAGCTGCGATTTAAGATTAGAATACCTAACGGTTCAACTAATATCAATTGGAAGCTCGTATGTAGACAGACAAACTGGCAGAACGACTTTAACGTGGTCAGGTAAGTTTTTTGACCCCTTTTCTATTTATCGAATCGACGTCGTTATTTCTTATCTCATTTAAATAAGTTTATGGTTACTCAACTTTTTCGAAAATAAATGCATCTCTCAGTAGAGAAATTCTTAAATTTGAATAAAATTTATGTTCGAATTTAGTATAAAGATTAATTTAACATTAGTAATAGGTGACTATTAATATCCCGTTGCGTTTCTCGCTTTAAATCGGGTAACAATGTCCTATGTTATAGCTTGGAATATGACCTCTCTGTACCAAATTTCAAACGAACCTGTAAGTAGCATTGCATAAAAATGTGACAATCATTCTCACAAATATTTACGTTCATTATAGGTATTAACAGGAAAGAAGTGTTGATTTATTTTTTAAACTGGTTGTTATACTCAACTTCATCCATAATTGTATAATGGCTAATTGCTGCCGCTTCACTCGTAAATACTCTTGATCTACTGTTGCTGTAGTAATTTATGGAAATCGCTTTATTTTTCCCTACTAACTAACTTATAAATAAAATAGATACTGAAATGAAACCAAAGAAATCTATTTTATAAGCCCTCCCTTTAAAATAGGTGTATATGGAATTGTTAATAATGAGGATTAGTGACCCAATTGCAAGTAATGAACCATATCAAATCGTCCTCCTACGTGGAGGTTCCACCTACATCCTAGGTGATATCCTGATTAATCCCATAACGAGCTAGCTGACCTAACTTCATGCTTATCCTATTATCCTTCACTGGTGCACCGCCAGCGTCAATACAGAGTGCACTTATACACCAGTATTATAGTAATAATCCATATAAATATAAACCGATATAAAAAAAATTTGTAGCAGCCTTTTAATCTGTGTCTTGATGAACCAGTTAATCAGGACAAACTTCTTTATAAGTGGATATAACAATAAATCTTTCATTTCTTTCATTTGACAACTCTCCGTTCGAAATATTGTTTACTATGAATAATAAACATAAATTTATTTTTTAAACTACTTACATACTATTTATTTAGGTTTTCGTTTAATTTATTAGTTGTTGAAAACGTCGTGGCAAATAAGTATGTAAATTAGAATTTAGTTTTAGCAAAGAAAATGTATCAATTTATTTGCATGACTAACTCTATACAGATGATAACACTCATAACAAACTTATTGCGAGTTAGGGCAGAAGGATTTTCACGGTGCAATGGTATACTTAATATAAACATTCATATTCACGACTATGATTGTTTGTGTTGGTCTTTGTATACACATTACGTATGTACCAGTATTTACTTTTAGCTTGGTACTAGATTAAGTTGTGCTAATTATCCTCGGTTATTGGTGCTTATTATTTCTTCCTCTTATTTCTCTGCAAGTAGTCTGGAATATACAGTACTGTTGTTAATATTATACTTGGTGACTCGTAACAACGCTGACTGTAATCTTTACCTACTAACTCCTTTTTTTCGGACTACTCTAATGATGTTGGCAGCAACTGGCCTTTACAGCTTCACCAGACGATAAGGGGCGAGTGCAAATGGAACTCTAAACATACAGACTTGTGAAGCGGCTGAAGACCATCGCCTGACGAATACAACTTTCTGGGGGCACCGCCAGGTGCGAAAGTGTGTAAGACATACAAGCAGGCTAAATACATACATAATATACATAGAAAAAGTCAGATGGATACAAACAATCATACTCACAAATACAATTTTTATACTAGGCGAATCGAACCCGCAATCATTGGGTGATTTAATTAACTGTCCCGGTGGACAGTTAATTAAAAATATAGTACTGGACAATTAATTTATGTTTCAGTATATATGTCAATAGAACTGTCGCTAAAAAATATCAACGTAACTCTTACATCGTGCTTAGGATCAAATCATAATAAGTTTCTGATCGTGAACTACCAGAAACCAATATTCATTGAAGCAATACTAAACTTAAAATCATTAATACATATAAAGTTTTTGGTAAACAAATAACAAATATCTTAGATAAATACAGTATACATAGATTTTTTTTAATACAATACCTGACTTACTAGATACATTAGGATGGTCACCATAATACTTATAAGGCTCATGCGAGAAGTAGAAGGTTTTTACCTGATATACCTACATCCTTCGTTTTGAAGCAAGAAATCTTGCTTTTTTTGAACTATTCTAATTCTTCTGATGGATAACACTGCAGCTGAAGGCACGGCTAGGGGCCTCGGTTCAGGCCCTCATGATTTCCATTCCAATTTGAGTGGGAAAGGGATTCTTTTGATGAGGTATATCCTCATCAAAAGAATCCCTTTCCCACAGTACCTTTACAATATGTTAATAGATTAATTGAAGTCCCACCCTGGTTATATAGGTAAGTAAGTAAACCCCTATAAACGGCTTTTATTAAAAAATACTGAATCAAGTGAATTCACAGAATTTTCTATCGTTTTATGCAAAGTGAACGTCAATAAATATGCAATTCCGTAAAACACATACGTAATATATTTTCTAACCTAAAGCCAATCAAACGACAGGAATTGTGTGGAATTGGAACAGAATTCTTGCGGATATGAGTATTAAGGCTGGTAATATGGGCGTATAGGTAGGGATGTCTATTGAGATTGTGACTTTCCTCTTTGCACACATTGAAGAGAGATTTATTGTGATACTATTATTCTGATACATATAAAATTTATTGAACAATAATAGACAAGGTAATATAAATGTAATAGAAATAGAAATAGAAATAATCTTTATTCAAATAAACTCATTACAAGCACTTTTGAATAGTCATATTTTGATTCTACCACTCATTCGGAATGCAGATTCATCACAAGAAGAATGAGCAAGAAACTTGTGTGTTGCTCTTTTTGATAGATGTTTTTTTTATATAAATAATTACAGTGTAACAAGTAAGAGGCATGCGACAATCAACATAGAAATCGCTACACACTCATTATTAGTGTAATCAGATAATATTGTCAGTGCTATGTATTTAAAATTTTTCTACAAAAACATTATTATCGTTAACGAATTCTTCAATTTTATAGTAAGCTTTTTTGCAAAGGAAGTGTTTTATTTGACATTTAAATCTTTTTTCTGGCAGATTTATAACAGACTCTGGTATTTTATTGTAAAACCTTACGCAATTGCCATAAAACGAATTACTAACTTTAGCCAATCGACATTTAGGTAAAATCAGTTTGTTATTGTTACGTAAGCTTTTATTAGTGCAATCACTAACTCTTTTGAAACTGTCTATATTCTTCCTGGCATACATGATGTTTTCATAAATATATTGAGAAGCAACGGTGAGGATATTTGATTCCTTAAAGCACTCTCGCAAAGACTCCCTGGAACCCATGCTATAAATGGAGCGAATGGCCCTCTTTTGTAAAATAAATATTGTATTTATATCAGCAGTAAGTTATTTTAGTAAGTTTTTAATTTTTGTTACATCACTGCATGTATAGCTAAATGTCCACCGGCGAATTAATGGTAAGTGGTAACTGTTGCTTGTCCACTACATGCACAGCTACTCAGCTGCGAAGAAAATAATTCTGAGGAATACCTCCGAATTATTTTCATCGTGAACTTTTTAAATGTTTCATTAAAAAATAACTACAATCGACTTCCTATTTTGAAATCGGTTCACAGCAGTAGAAGTTTTTCGCATCTTTACTTTTTACTACTGCGTTACGTAACTTTTTAAGTTGCCAGATGTTGCATTCGATTGTCTGAGACAAGACTACTCAAAATAAACAAAAATTATTTTGTGCTTCCTTCCTTGAATGCTATTTGTGGACAAAAGTATGAGTAGGATTTAATATACAGAGAAAATTGATCCTTAAGGGGGTCCGCTATTGTCGATAGGACATCCTGTCCTCATGTGTTGCCATTCTAGAGGACTAAGGTAATGTCACCGTTCCCTGTAATTTCTCTGCCCTGTCCCATTCATTACCCGAACCACAGACTATTAAACAAACAACTTGATAGCAGAAATACCAATGCGACAGAGGTTCCCATATAGACGACATTCTGCACTGACGATCTTGGTCATAAGGTTATAGACGATTCGTACATTTCTCCAGGGACTATAATTTACATGTATTTAAACAAAAAATCTTACACAATTCTTTCAATTGAATGTATACAATACTAAGTTATAAACCATAATTAGATAGTTAGTCTTTTTTAATTTGTTTCTTATTGGACCTATGGGCTCTAATGAGCTATTTATATATTTTTATAACATATCACAATTTTCTTTGCATAGGTAGGTATACTATTCTCGTAAGTATATACTGCAGTAACTATGAGAATAACTTAAACTGTAATTATATAAAGTAGTTCTCAAAACACCTTCACAAAATGTCAACAAGTTTTTAGAGATGCTTGTTATAATTTCTCATTGCATATTTATGGTAGGTACGACTTCATACAACAGGTAGCGACCAATTTCATTTGTAATACAATTACAAGAAACATATTAACTTGTGTTATTACATAGATAATTATTACAAATGAAATTTGTCGCTACCTGTAAATGTAAGAGATGTGAAAAAAAACTATTATTAGAAGACCAACAGACAAGAAATATAATATAAGACCAAAACAATTATATGATTGTTAAAATATTTGTTTATTTGGCTTTGTAATTTCTAAATGACTTTACCGATTTGGGTTATGCATTCGCTAAAGTATTAACTTAAAATTATGTGTTTAGTTTTTTTCGAAGACCAGACATGTATTAAATAATTATAAAAAAATTATTAATATTTTTTTTATTTCATTGATTTTCATTTTATTATGAATAATAAAGTAAGGTGTGTTGAGTTTTTCATTAAGTGGAATTAATAGCCACTTCCCTTAGTAAAGATGGTGGATTACCTGTCTCAAAATGTTTATTATGCAAATGGAGTAATTAATAAAGCCTACTATTAAACCAGCTTTCTTTGTAGAATTCGTACTGTGTTGAAAAATGTAAACTTTTAAATAATAACTGGATATAAAATAATACGCGCATAGTATTTATTAAATACATAAAAACAAGTTGTAAGAATGTAAATAACGAAAAGCGGCCTCATTGCTGAAAAACTAACTTACACGATACAAAGAACTTTAAAATCATCGTTTTCTACAAATAGTTGTTATTGCTAATCTAATTTGAAAAGTTACTGGTAATTTGTAAACCTATCATTTTCAAAACCCTATATTTTATTCTATTATCTATTGTTATAGATTAGGGTAAAGTATAATTTATTAAACAAACAATTTAATAAAGGGAAACCAATGCGCGTTATATTTCAAATTAACAAGAAATAAACGTTGCTTGCATGATGAAAACAATTTTTATAGCTACCTACACTTATAACAACAGTAATTAAAGACGCAACAAGACTTACAAACTGCCTATAGGTATCTAATTCATTCCGGATCGCTGATCATGAGGCATTATTACCTCAGTAATGTCAATAATAATATACCAGTATTTTCTGATATAAGTAACGTAATCGATTTCCATAGTAATAAATATAAGACTAAATATTATAATATAAGGTATTTGTTAATATAATTAATAGATACATTTCTTTAAACATCTCAAAAAATATATTTATATACTGAGCAGACGATAAAGACGATAATGTCAACTTATCTTATATAGTTTAGTATGTACACAGACAAATATTGAATCTTATTGGCCGTCACCCCTAAATAAGTATATTAATGAGTGCGATAAATTAAAAAATAATAAATATAAACCTCATGTTATGGATAATTACATGCTTAACCTACTTAAGCGCAATATGCACTTGACCCGCAGACAACTTTTCAAGATAACAATGTTTTAACAGCCGGATGACGCGTTCTAGCGTCACAGGTCAACAGAACGGACAACCATCCTGGATCCACGAGTCTTTCACGGGGAAAGACGCCCTACAAGAAGGGGAAACATATAAAAGTGAACGTTGGGTAGGCGCGCGACTCAGTCGCACCGCGATCGACAGCGCAACAGCGGCCGGCACGACTTCATCCACCTCACTTCAACTCAGGTGAGCGCCGACGTATTCCCAAATCGGTGGTCAGTGGAGTCAGCTCGCGCCTTCCTACTGATAGTGGTGTGTTGCGACCCCGCGCAGTCACAACACGGACGGTACGGTACGCGACTGCTGGTCCGCCGCTGCCGCCCGCCAGCGCCACCACAGTAGCGCTACTTTCATTCTCGCCGCATGTCGCCCCCTTAAAATCACAACCACAACTCAACACTCCACACCGGGTCAATGAGGTGAGTTCACTATTTGGCACTATGCGTAAATTAAATGTTTGCAGTGTTACGTTGTGCTTGTGTTTTGCGACGTGCGATCTTTGACTGTTTTTTCTTCATTCTGTATTGCTTTTTTTGGTGACTGTTAATTGTATTTTAGCATGTAAATTACTTAGGACCAGCAATCCTTATTTACAAGCTAAAAAGTTAATATTCTTTTGCATTACTAAAAAAAACAATTATTAATATAATTCCAAACTTGTTTATCATAAGTAAAATTGACGTTACAGCTGGTTAGACTGGACACTAAAAATTATGATTTCAGTTTATAAGTAGGTAATAAATAAAAAGTAGCGAGTTGTCGAACTTGTGTATATTAATATAAAATAATAAGAATAATATATAACCAGGTATGACGAAATGTTTGACTCAAAACCTGTCTTATTTTATTGTATAAAAACCGATTTTTTAACACAAATTATTTTGTTGGTTCAACATTCGCCTCTTCCACTACGTTTTAGACACTCGTGTAGTTTTAACTATGTATTATTCAAAGTGTGTAACTCTTTTTGTGGCTAGAATTTAACAATTAATTTTATTATTCAATTGATCTCATATTAAACAGCGATCATTATAACATTTCAAGTTCTAAAACATTAAATTTGGCCTACATGTTATTGTGTTTTAGTAGTAGTCGATTAGCATATATACAACTTGCGGAATACGTAAATAAGCATAATGGAAGCAGAACCTGTTGACCAGCAAACTTTTCTAATGAGGGAACCACAGAGGTACGTCCTTTTATGCGTTGTTTAATTCATAAACTCAGGTATATAAGAAGCCGTTAATAATATAAATATAAGCTGACAATATTTATTTTTTTAATCTTAGTAATATTTTTATTACTAACTTAAATTAACGAATAAAAAGTTAAATATTCCTTTTTATATATGAGTATAGATTGACCTGTGACCTAAAGGAGCAGGTCATTAAATATATCGTTAAATTAATTTGAAATGTAGGTAATTGGCATTGAGTTACAATATACACGTAACTTACCAAAAACCGGACCTGAAGCGAACACATTATATCCGTTTTCTATTAATGTTATAGTGAAAAATTAACTAATTTTCATATTGAAGTACCTAAATAGCATAGAACCTTACCTCACATTTGACGTGTATTTCACAAAATTTTTATACATAGGTATTATTATAAACTCCCGTATTTCGTATAGGGAATATGCAGATATTTTCTAGCATTTAGTATTACAGCTACTTCTCCGCCGTCATCCCATGCTTCCATTCGGTTAAAAAATCTACTCTCGTTTTATATCACTTACTTCTAATATACAACAGTTGCAACATTGAAAATCATACAGACACCTTTAGTTAATTTATTCTTTTAAAATTTCTCTTAATTTCACTAAACGTATCTATAAAAAATAAGGTAGTTATCACGTCAGTACATACACGTCATATATCACAAGTTAATAAACATTACATGAAGTAGGGATTTCAATTATTAACGTTGTTAAAAAATTGTAAACGGGATTAATCAATTGTGCGCAATTAATTTAGATAATAATGACGCTTCAAAATAGGAACCGAAATCAATAATTGCATAAGAACTTATATTTTTATTACTACCGTCTGTCGGTCTAACCATCTGTCTGTTCGTTTAGCAGTCTTTAACTTTTAACTTTGATTACCAACACATATAAAGAAATACCAATTTAATTCGGATTCAGGCATCCCTACACACCAAACTTTATTACAAATATAAATTACTTCTGCTCCCGCCAATGGAGATAAACTGCACTCCATATACTGTTCAGTTGATTTATTTCAAATGTATATTTTACGAGATAAATAATAATGAATACTCATTATTGCCAACTTCCATTAATAATGTGGTAACGGTAAATAAAAACATTGACAAAGAAGAATCACAATGGCAGCCTTATCGCTTAAAGCAATCTCTACCAGGTAACCTTTGGTTGGAGAGATATGTGAACTCTTCAAAGCAAACTGTATAGATCTTATTTATACAGAAGTTGTCGAGTTTCATTGATTTTTGGCTTATCTCTTGTTTTCTGACAATGTGTTTTGTTGCTTGTAGATAGCTTATTCAAATATAGTTTAGTATGATCTTATTCATATAGCTTATTAGGTATAGGCCTTCAACAAAATAATATTTCAGATATTATAGACATAGTTAAGTTTTGTTACATTAATTCTTTGCAAATAAAACTGGATTAAAAAATAGCTATGGTTAGAACACATATATGTAGGTACCTTACAAACAAACACCCCATGAAATAAAATCGGTACAGTTACAACTATAACTATAACTAACTATTGCTCCAAACAGTGCATCAGTAAAAAAGGCATTTAAGTCGGTTAAGCCGTTTCTGAGATGAAAAACGCACAGACAAATAGACAAATATCAAACAAATATATTTTTTAAAACACAAGAAGATTTGAGTGCATTATTCGTTTCTTTCACCCTTACTGTACTTTTCGCCGATTTTATTAATCATGTAATTACGATGGTACAAAAAATAAGAGCAACTAAAAATTACGCTATACATTCATAATTATACTTCAATTCAACCGTGATAGTTCTCTATTTACAAATATAAGTTGCAATAACGTAGTAATTGCAAAGTAGATGTTATATATACCTATTTCTAAATATTTAACGATTACGTATATGTTTTGCTCAAAGTCAACTTCCTGATTCGGTCACGAACGAATTTCTTTTTATTATCTAGTCTACTAGATTATTTTGTCTATATAATGAATTAAGAACCAACGCTAAAATTTAATATTGTTAAATAAACTTATGTGATATTCCTGATAATTATGCAACGGCTCATTCTAATTCATTGAAAGTTGTTCGTCTGATATAATCAAATATTTTACAAAATTGTGCATTTTCTCATTTCGAACTAGCGACAGCTCGTAAATGTAATGATTGAACAAAAGTAACAAAAGTAACTAATTAATATGATATGATATGATAGACATAAGTAGTGGAAAAGTGTGCCTTTTCTTCCTACTGATATTGCCAAATCAGCCACCGCTTAACAATAATACCAAACTAAAAATATTATCTTAATATTAATCTCCAATCTTAGTTTATATAGTCATGGTGTCGCAATAGCTAATGGAGACAAACATAGGTTTAACTGTTTATCATCTCAGCCAGTATTAAAACTAACACCGTAACCTGTACCTCGGCCCGACCGGAACCTCGGGTAACGGAAAAAATCATAGATAGAAAACACGTAAAATAACTTAAGTTGTCAAACTTGTTATCTAGATTTACCTACAACCTACAAGAATCTATATATGGGAGAGGTAATAAATATAGTGTTTGTTCGGTATGAATTATTTTCGAATAAAAATTCTATGAAGATGCTAAACTTATTTTATTGTTACGCATTTTATATCTCCGATACAAAGATCATAGAAAAATGTGGTACCAATATAAATCAGCGTGAAGGTTTATTTTCATTTTGCCACTCGAGTATAGAAACATGCGTCCTTGCGCTATACTGGTACGAGTACATATCAGGCAGCTCCTGTACGTCTGCGTCATCACTTATATCTCTAAACGACCATAAAAATGTCTATATTTTCTGAGAGCAATCCATCCCATCATCGTAAAATTGACGTCGGCAGTAAAACATCCGTGTCCAATAAAGCAGCCGTGTGATGCATTGCTACGGCTGTTATTAACAAATTTAAGGTTGCGATTATGATTAGGAAATTATAAGAGACCAGAGAATGAGGACATCCTTCAAGAGACACTGTATTAACTGCATGTTGCATAATAAAATGCAAATTAAATTCCAATGACAATTATGTAAATCGATAATTAATCTATAACTTTAGCTTGGCAAGTCAATAATCTGCACTTATTACATTATTTACAGATACTGGCACTGTTGTCTTTTTAATATTAGAAGTATCTGTATATTCATATGGTTTTAATTTGAATTGTTTTTCAATCTACAGCAAAAAGTTTCTCATTTTAATGGTTTTATAATTTTGTATGCATGTATGTATATTTAAGCTTTAACTTTCGATTTTTTATGTAAAATATTAATACTGTGTTGATCAAACAATCTATGGTTAGGATTGATAATTTGTTTTTCAATGAATCTTGTACAAGTCAATAAGTACACAAGTCAGTAACTACATTCTATACATCAGTTCTTCGGGACTTTTGTTATTGTTCTACAAATATCATAACTTATACTAAGTAGATACAAACTTGCTCTTTCCTTTCGTAATATTTTCCTTGACATTATGCAGTAATTTAATGAAATCTTCATGTACTCATTATTATCTCTAACTTATTACGATACTAACTTTTCGCTTCGCTGATCCCTTATTTCGTGTAACTATATACATTTTACTTTTGGTATTTCTGATTCTATTAACGCAGTGCAGGTAATTCAGATATGTGCACAGTATTAACAATACCGTGTAGTTATACAAGACATTCAGAACAAAGTCTTACAACCTGATTAATTAAGAAACCATTATCTAAATAAATATTTTTTTTATGTTTATTCTATATACTAAAAAAGTGCTATTGTAGCGAACTAAAGCATTAATACATTCTTAGTACTGCTTATATTCTTATAAATGTGATAGTATGTCTGTTAGTTTATTACCTCCCACGACTAAACAGGTCAAATAAAGTTAATTCAACATGAATTAACTACAATTTTTTATTTTTTAGGGGATCTTATACTTTATTTAATTTTTATTTATTTAAAATCAATACAATGCATGTGTACATACCCCGCATAACTGCATAACGTAGATCAATAAACATAATTGTTATACAAAATTACATAAGTAGTGTTTGTCTACAGCAAATCTTCCAATATGAGTTATGTTACTATGTATTTCAAGTTTACGCAGAATAAATTAATAAAATATTACAAGTTTATTGTAATATAAGTGCTATTAAAATAACTTGAACATGTGGTATAAATTAATAATTTATTTATCTGTACTACATGCTAATAAGTATGTCGCTATTTAATAATATTGATGATAATCAATACCTAGCATTTTCATACGTAACTAATATAAACATATCTACTGGTTTTAATTTGTTTGTCAAGCTCAATAGCGTAAATATTTATGAACAGGTATATTAGTCGCTCCTACCTAGTAATACAATGTCATTATTTACGACTAAATATAGTAAATCGGATCAATCCTAATAAAAAATCCAACATCCGTACTATATCAACATTACAAAGGCGTACCGTTTATTATATGTATAAAATTTGCTTAAATATAGACTGTATCATGGGGATAGAATCTTTTATGTCACAAATAATTACAAAAAGTATGTTTATATGAAATCCCAAATAATAGCAATACGTACGAGACAAGAATATATATCACTTACTGCAAATTTATTAATTGTTATTATGACACTTAAATAGTAACTACAGCTTTCATTTCAATTCAATTCAGAGTACTTATTACACGTGCTTTGAATTGAATTGAAATGAAAGTTTTAGTTAGTTCATTGAAAATCTATAAGATTCAGTTATTGAAAAATAAATCTACTCGAACATTATAAAATGAACGTGCCAATCTCGTAAATTTGTGTGTACGTGAATGGAAATATAACTATTTATAAAATTCTTTCATAAAGATTATTATTATTATTCTTTCATAAAGATCATATTTAAATTGTATATAATATACTCGAAATACAAAATATATTAATCATGTTTCATTGTCATAAGACAAACGTTAACATAGTTATTAATTATAAGAACCCTTTTGCATAATTAAGTTAAAATATATACCTAGAAGTAAAAAAATAGATTTACAAAGAAATACTTAGCCGTATCCGGAATTTCAACTGGATAGATAGTACCTAACTAATCAACGTCAATCACTACGTCAGTCAGGAAATCAGCAGTTTCTTTTTACAAACTTTTATTTTACTTGCTTGTACGTTTATCGACCTTACCAGCCGTTTTAATGGTTCATTTATAATCGATTTTTAATTAACTAGATGGCAGCCGATCGTGTAATCGTCGATGTAATTTTTATATTATATTAGATGCATGAATAAATACGCGATGAGTGACAAGGTTCGGGTACAGATGACGCTTTTTATTCAAATGTCCTAGCTGAAAAATATTAATGGTGAAGTGGACACTTCCTTGTAGACACAGTCCTTGTTGCCATTTGAAAGACATCAAATATAATATTAGTTAATAGTAATCATTCAGGATAGCAGCAAATTTATTAATAGTACAGGCAAGTAATATTATTTTCTTCTCTTATAGCAATAACAATCATTTTATGTATCGTTAATACAGCTACCTGTATAAAACAGATTTCTGCTGTGTTTAAAGATAATTTTAGATCACTTAAGTGATAGTAGAAAGCATATGTTTGTAATACTAAGAATGGCTAACAACCCTTCGGTCCACATGATATGATGGAAGGTCATAACAATGGCCGTTGAATATAAATAACTAACACCGTGGTGTTACAAAATACATATCATTATATTATATCAGCCACATGCTATCAATATGTTGTGTTATAAATATACAATGATCTTTTTTAATTCGGTAAAAGCTTTCTTGAATTTGAATATTGAATGTATTATAATAGAATTGTGAAATAATAAAATAAATTCAGGTATTCAGTTCTATTTATTATTTCATAATATTATTGGTGATAAGTTATCGGATCTACAGTGGCAAATAATAGACTGAGCATAGTGTAAAATCAACTGACTTGACACTATGCACATGGGGCTGATAATTAGCCACAGCGATAAATTTCTAGGAATATTACTCGATGGTTTCTATAAAGAATCGATTGGACAATTATTTTTTTAAATATTCAGGACTAGGAGTAACAAGTGCATGTTTAATAAGACGCGTGCGTGCCAAGTATAATTACAAATACGGTTGTACCGCATTCGATGCAGTACTTTTACATAAAAATAATTGTAATACATCAAGATTAACTGTTACATGTAACTTTGTTGATTTTTATGTTTCCATACTTTTTAATGTTTTATAAAAGCAATTCGAATGATTGGAATTCAATTTATCAAATTATTAGAACAGCGTTTAATGTTAGACCTTTCATGAATAGATAATATTATTTACAATTTTTAATTAGATCAATTTTTAAAGAAGTAAGTAACTTTAATGTATACATACAGACGTATGTATAATCTATGATCGACGTACAACGTCACTTCATATTTATATGGAGCGATGATATAATGAAAACAAACAGCTAAATGAAATTGCTTATTTAAGTTATCTGAATTAGTTACAATACTATATTTATACTTCGAGACACCTATTTTGTGTGTGATAATTATTATCTAAGTAACTAATTTGATGTAAATAATTATTATTTAACAACCAGTAATCTTTCCTAATTATGTTTTACTAATACATGACAAAAAATAAACATAATTAACCACAATTTTATTATCTACTAGCTTTTGTCCGCAGCTTCGCTCGCGTTAATTTATCCCTTTAGGGGTGGAATTTATCGAAATCTTTTCTTAGGGGATGCGTCATAGTAGCTTTATGCATGCAAAGTCTCAGACCAATGGGTTTAAAATTGACAAAGTTTCATATAAACTTTCATCCTCTATTTTAACTCCTTGGGGGTAGAATTAATCAAAATCCTTCTTAGCGGATGCCTACGTCATAACATCTACCTGCATGCCAAATTTCAGCCCGATCCGTCCAGTGGTTTGGGCTGTGCGTTGATAGATCACTATGTCAGTCACCTTTGAGTTATATATATTTAGATTATTTTAGTCCTATTAGAGGAAAATTTGTTAATGCAAATGAGATTTCGAGCTGGGTTGTCATAAACATAGGATTTGCTAAGGCATTGCAATATGTATTCTATTATTTACGAAAAGAGTAATTAATACCTATGTATTACTGGTAAAACGCAAGTATACTTTCATTCAAACATCTATCCATACTCACAAATTAATTCTAACTTTAATCCGTCTCTTCTTATAAAAGGTACACATAATAACCTCTGCTATAAAACTGAAGGTTAAACTTTTAATGAAAATGATAATCTGTACACAACAACAACCTTCGTAATAAACAATACACGAGAAAACTCACCAGACTCAACAGAGATTCTATGCGATGACATCCAATCAATATAACACAGTATGTATAATATTTTCCTTCGCTACTTTCACATTTTTTTTTTTGTTTACATTGAGGATATGTAATTTTTCCTTTGTAAAATAAGTCTTAGAGTTCTATATTTCTAGACAAAAAAAATATTAGTACACTTTTCGTTATAAATTAGATTAAAATCGTTGAAAATATAAAACGAAAATACCAACCACCATACCACCACCTTGAGGCACGATACAATTAAAGCTTTGTAAATAACACCTATTTGGACAAATATGATGATATCCGAATACGTAAAGATCTGGTAACTGTAATATTTTTTAATACAAAACTAAAAAAACGCTAACGTTGAAGTTTATCAATATAAAGTCTAATAATATATGGCCTATAATATTTTCATGTATACATAAAAAAGCTGTACATACTCACGCCATGCATGTCTCACGAAATGTACAGAAGAAGTGTCAATTTAAATTGTGTACTTCCTCTTTAAGGTCGTAAGTAGATAATTCGGTGATTAGATTTTGTACGAATTATTATGAATCACAATAATTCGTACAATTCGTGAAACGTGATTATGATTGCTGACTCATAATTTTTTTATATAATTTTAGTTTCTATACGTAATAATTCCTGTTAAGACTATTATATAGTCAGGGATTTTACTACTATAGTACTATTAGACGTTTTAGGCATATACAATAGCATATGCTACATCACAAAATTAATTTAATTTTTATTATAACAAGTAATTTGTCCTCGTTAGTATTATAAGTTTTATTAAGAAAGCATTTTGTAGCCAAATAACGATTACAAATAGACTATAGGTATGTATTCTAAAATAAAATAAAATTTGCTAACTTTTATTTAGATACTAACATATAGTTTTATTATATGCTCGCTTATCTCAGAAACTATTACACTTAGCAGATTTTAATATAACTTTCACTGATGTATTGCAGCTTTAAACCATAGGTAATTTTCAGAGTTTGTTTCATATTATGTGTTAACATAATAAACTAAGTTAACCCATTACTATGCTAGGCAAATATTACGCGTAACAAGTCGTACACCCAATATAAAATCGTTTCGATAGTGCACGGAAAACGTTTGAAGCAGTTGACGGGATATTTTGTAATCTATTGTAACATCATACGGCAAAGTTTAATTAAAGACGTTCCCATACTGCACTGTCATAAGAGTAAGATTGTTGCAAAATTACCACATTCTAAGTACATAAATAAATACTTCCATCTTTGCTTGAGTCGACCGTGACCACCAACCAACACGCAACCGTTAGACATTAATTAATAATTTTGCAATTACAAATGTTTATAAACGTAATGCTATGTTTAGTAAGTATACAACTCTATAAGGTAAAAAAGAATTTAATCTTTTTTAATTATATCAGAATGTACTTGGAGATAAAACGTTTAACTTTTTCTAACGACATCTCATAACGACATTTTATATCTTCTTCGTGGTGCAGGAATGAATTCACTATGAATTAGACAACAAAATAATAATTACACAAATTAGATACATTTTTTATCGAAAAAGCAGGTGTATAAAAATATAACCATTGACTACCGTGGTATGAATCAATTTGAAATAAAAAAAAATCAATTAGGTATGTATATTTTATTCATTTTTTTACTTTAATAGTACATAGTAATTATACAATATGTGAACAACTTATATTTGTTTAATAAACAACACATAACGCTTTCAACAAAAACTGTAGAAATATCTCGGCCGTTCTTAGAGTAAATTACTAAACGTCATACTTCATTTATAGGTAGGTATAAATCGGTAGGTAAGGATAAATAGAAAGCTTATATTGGAAGTGAAACGCGAGCACTCGTGACATTGATGTCGGTGCAACATGTAGCAATCTATTATAGCATGCAATTCTTTTCTTGCGTAGCCTTACTCTGGAGGTATCTAATATCATACATTGTTCGTATAATAGCCGAGGAAATTACGTGTTTGTGGCATTATTTACCTTAATTAAAATGGTGGCTGTGTCAAGAGAGACACACTAGACTACACACTCATATACATATTTAAAAAGAATTGTTGTAATAACTGTGTTTTTGTGTTTCGATCTAAAATATTATTAGTAGATATAGACAAAAATATACCTATATAATATACAAACGTAATATCAATAAGTATTGTGTGCATCGAATTTGTGTTGTGACCATCTGATGACTGTGTACTTAATCGCTGTACATATAAGCATCTGATTAACTGAAAACGTTTTCCTGTTGTCATTTTATATTGGTACATACCCTTTATGTATTTCTGCGTAGTGTATCGTAGAAACTATTAACTTTCCCTAAAACAACTTTTGTCATTTCTTTATCTTTAAAGTATTTGTTAGCGTTATTGTTGTTAATCCTCATGATAAAATAATAAATATGCGAGCTTGTACGAAAATCAGTAAAACAGAAACGTGTCATTATTTAACATAAAGTTCTGATAAAACTCTGGCAAGTGTGAGACTATACGATAGTAAATAATCAACGGACAATTCTCGATGCGTGACCAATGCGCCCATTGTCTCTATAATAGTACGGCCAAGGGATATTGCATTGCATTCTTTTTAAACATAAATTGCTGTGACCGAAAAACACAATTCAACCATGGCTATTCGAATTTCCTTTCGATAAACAGTTAATTGAGCCTTCAGACATAAAATTCAAGTATTTCTAACTTCAGTTTCACGCAGCTTCACTTGAGCGTACTATTTTCTATCGTTTCTAAAAGAAATAAACAACCTATACAATTAAAACTCTCTAATGTTTTAGATTATTTTAGTAAAAATATGAATGCATAAACACAAGTTTCATATCTCTAGAAAATTAACAGAATAGTCATCAACTTCTACAGTCACTTATTTTTAACATTTAAATTATACATTTTTTATATTAAATAAACTACGGTAACTCTGATAATTGCGTTATAAACATTCTTGACTTTAATTAGCCTCTTTTGTTTGCAGTGGGGACGCAGAATATATCTCGACAAACTTCAACATGAGGAATAATGTAAAGTGAGTACGACTTTTGTTATAAGTTTTAATGCGAATTATAATTAGTTTAGTACATAATAAACATTTTTATATGTAAGTATAAAATAACAATTTATTACAATAAATACTAACGTTTTCGTCTTATATCGAAGAATAAATTTAAATATGTATCTACTTCAGAAAATATATTTAATGATTATTCAATTTTTATTAACATTTTCGAATATAATAGGAAAGTATAGGAGATGGATATGAGTAAAAGGTTTTACTTCATATTCCTCTAACCTTACACCGCTATAATATCCAAGGGATAAAAACCAGTAGGGAAACATCGTCTGTCTATTCTATCGCAAAATAATAAAAGAATCCAGAGAATACGAAATTAACTTCACCAACGTTCCGATTATATATTATTTATTATTTTCCTCGGGTCAGGATATTGTTACTAAATATTTGCAACATTCTCTGCCACATTCCTATTTATTATTTTCTACGTATACAGTAATTAGGTACATAATAAATTACGATGTGTGTACATACATATATACATATACAAATATATATAATATATGTATATATATATATACAATACTATAATAATCATAATAATATAAAAAATTGTATCAAGCTAAGTAGAGCTTGTATTATGGGATACTAGACAATTTATATAAATAATTAGATTTTTCATTTCTACATTTTTTGGGAGTTTTCTGTGTATACTATGTATGTATACACAGAAAACTCTCAAACCAATACAAATATACAATATGTCTGTGTCGCTATTATCTCTCCAATCTGTCCAATCCGCTTCTGCATCGCTTTACAGTTGAAACAGATATCATTAAAACAACTAAGTAACTTGATAGTGCATATTGCCAAGATAACAAGATTTGATAGATGCTGCGTGATATTACGAGTTGTACGTGTCTGTCGTTAGAAACAATATTTGTAATAAATATTTGGTACACTCATTATCACGATATGCCAATACAACCACGTCACGTATGTCATCTGCATTCTATTATTATCTAGTTGTAATAGTAAATAACTGCGAATGTACTTCATATTGGTACATTTATATTAAAGCAGTGTTTCCATACGTGGGGCCAATGACAGCGGGTAATTTGATTGTTAACAATAACAATAACAGTTCTATAAGTTAATTTAATTTTTTGAAAATTTACTTTCTGTTTCAATAAAAGCTTCCTAGTGACTTCTTCCTAACACTTATTATTTAAGCTTCTCAAGTAAAAAAATACTTTTTTAACGTTATAAATGAAATAGGTATATGTTATTATTATATATATATGTTGCATGGCACTAAAAATGTTCGAAAACCCGGTATTAAAGTATGGTTACCAATGTTGTACATACCAAAGAAAATAAAGCTGCATATTTAAAACGAAATTAACTTTACCGACGGAATCTTCATTTATCGATCTGTCAATGAATATTCACAGAATAATTACCTTTTAATTAGGAGTATTTTCATTGACTTTAAAAAGATATAATACCTTCTGTACGATTATTGCATGTGGTCGCTCTTTTAACTAAATAAATTTAAAATATATTTTACGTGTATATTAAATATATGTGTTTTAGGTTTTCATATGTAAACACAACTCTAATGAATAGAGTAAATCCAGGAAACTAAAAATATATAAAGGAATAACAAAAAGTGCGCTAAATTTATTGCCAAGGTATGGCGTGACATAGATAGAAATAAATACAATGCAATTGTGAACGTTTTGTTTACGTAATCAATTGAAATTATACATGTCTAATATAAATGACTAGTAATAATGACAGTACCATAAAGATTCAATTAACACTTTTAACTACATAGAAGAAGTATACAGTAATAATTTAGTAGTTTCATATTTAGTTTATTTATATATAAGTTACTGAACATACACGCAGTATACAAATCTTTACATCTAAAAATAAATAAGTAATTAAAGTATTTTTATTGCTAAATAACATAAGTTAATTTTTTGTCGATTACATCATGTCTGCCTGTATAACTTAGCTACCTTAGAGAAACTTTTTTCGTTAACTTTGAAAAGAAAAAAACTAGAAACATCCAATTAATGTTTCACTTGTTTCAAACCGTCAAACTCTCTTAGTCCTCAATACATAATTATATCCTTCGAATATTAAGAAAAAAGATTGTATTCTTAATATTTTTCACCGACTTTAAAATGAAGCAACATCTCAATTTGACTCTAGGTATATTCTTCTTGTCGCATAACGCTGATATCTTAACCAATTTGAATTACTATCATTTTTTCTTTTTAATTAGTTTACTCTACTATTATACTCATAGGTACTAGTTCTGTCACGACCGCAGTTACAGTATGTTGATATTTGTTGTGAATTATAACAAGGCGGTTTCCTGACCACTTGGCCGTAACGTTACGATCATTGTGAATGCATCCTAGCGCGTATTAATCAACAAGACCTTGATAGTTCCGAGCCAAATGACCTCTTGAGATGCTACAAACCTGGAAAACTATATCAACTACACACAACACGACGCGGCTGGCTTTAAGTAGCATCACGACCTTGCCACAATCGACTATGTGAACGTGGATGTTAAACAGTTCCAATACAGTTGTATTTGTGGCGAATTGTTCTTATTCTTATAGGCACACAGATCGAAATTGAACTAAATAGCATCACACTTTGAAAATGGTTATGGTATAGATTTGCAGGTTCCTGCGACGCTGTATGATAATAAATCTTATGAGAAAACTAAATAGATCCTTGCGTCACTAGACAATCTGACTTTGTGTATTTTTCCTTAAATAATAAAAAATGTTGATATTCCTATGAAATAATAGCCATCATTTTTGACAAAGCGAGGTAATAAAATTAATATTAATTATGCAAGTTATCGTGTAGTGCCTAAATTATTATGATTATAACTATGAGCAATATGTTATTTCTAAATGACTATTGACAGTGGCCGTAAAAGTGACGCAGTAACCGCACAATGTTGAGCATTTGGTACATTTATTATTTAATACTTGCATAAAAGTAATATGAACACACAATTAAAGAGTAAGTGGGTAATTTGGTCATGAAAAGTATTATACACTTCACAAATAATTCCTGGGAAATATATAGTTATCTGTGTTCAGGCTGCTGCTGTATTCTCAACAACTACCAATATTATCGAATTGACGCTTATAGGCTTGTGATTGTATTATTGATTAATTTTAACACGTTATTGCATTAGCATTAAAAGACATTAGAAAAATTTAAAATAAAACTAATATAAGTACAAAAGTGGGTCTTATCGCTAATGCAATCTCTTCCAGATTTTGAAAAGAGAATATTTACAAAACCTATAATTCGTGTCGTGTAAGTGAAAATAAGTCAAGTCTAAATAAAATTGACATACATAGAGTTATGTAAATAAAACTAGTATCAGAATAAACATACACAGAAATGGATCACAGTGATATGAGCGTGAGTTACAACTTTAAAACAGTCTAACACCTGGTGGCATCTATTATTAAAATGAGACAAAGATAACATAATGAGTTTCTATGCATATGGTTGCGAGATGACTTCAACATAAAGAATAAAACTTTAAATAATCTAAAAGATAAAAATCTCAAATAAATAATATACCATAACTACACCAAACATGACAATTCTTTACATTCTTCTCGGAGATCAATCTTGTGGTTTATTTTATAGTGACTGTTGCATTAACATTAAAATCAATAACAGTACATATTGAACCTCCATTACGAGTTCCGGCTCACGATTGATCTGTTTTAAACCAATATCCTATGGAGCAATATAATAATCTGAAGTTGGATTTCCCCTTTGAGTTTTTCATCATTTTCTTAATTAACATCAAGCAAACATCATGGTACATAATAGTAAGTGACTAGAGGATCCAACGCACCGCTATTCTATCAAATGCGGTAATATCGCCACACTTTATTAGGACGGCACGGACGCTAGATATACTCATGTATTTTCCCGACAATAGAAACTAATTATTCTTCAAATACCCTGTAAAGTAAGATGGATACTGCATAAATTGATAATTCTGGATTTGGAATCATTTTTATTTTTCTTTTCCATTTATAGCGTAAGTAGCACTTAAATTGTTTGTTTGTTGCATCTTCTCTAATACATATTGGTACATAATATCTCAATTGCTACAAGCTTGTATACATTGGTATCGCGGCCTTGGTTACTTTTTTATCTTATTCAATGTCTGAACTCTGAATCCTTACCCATTTTGTTTTTGGTGAACTTATGCCTACAAAAAGCCCAATTATCATTGCTTAAAAACGCTTACCTGGTATCACAGATTAGGCATGTCAGTATTTATTTTAGGATCTTAGTTCAAATAGCGACGTAATATCCATCGAGTCGTCCATAATCGATAGTTATATAAATTATTTTGGTTACATAAAAAATTAGAATATACTGAAATCAATGTGTGCTAATAATATTTAGAATTATATGTCACTAAGAATATTTAGAATTATAGTATACCTGCTGCCTATTTTTTTATTAATATTGATTCTTTCAAAATTCTTTCAATGTTTATCGTATTATCATAATGTTTACTAATTGCGTTACCATGAGTGTACCTAGTTAATTAGTTAGACTGCTCAATAAAGGCTATTTATTATTTTACTATTTTTTATTTCTTTAAATGATATATGTCGTTTCCTTTGTGGCGACATCCTATGGCCTATCTCTTATTACTGTCATCCTGTATGTATATTCCTAAGTTTTTTTACAGACATGTAATTAGGCATTGTTTGCAGTAAATGTCGTCAGGCGTATTTAGAAATGCTTACTAAAACCTCATGTGGTATTAAATTCCACTATTTTATTGGCATAAAATGATACCTATTGAGATCGTGGATCGTTTCATCAGAATTGTAATAAATAACTTTTACGTTATAAAATATAATCGCCTGAATAAGTCTTGTCTAATCGGCTAATGACCCATGAAGGCGGTATGGCCACTTCAACATTATAAATATATACCTACCGATGTAAAAACTTTCAATGTTAGATCATTAAAAGTTTTTATTTTAAAACCAAACATTTTTTACAGTACACGTATCTTTATTAAGTTGTCTAGATCTTATGATGAACGTAAAACCCTTTTTGGGTTAGAAACCGCAAATTGCATTGCTATTTTCGACTTCATGCTTAAAAAGCCTCTAGCGGCCTCTCATTGGTAATTATTGAACCCATATTTAATATCAAAGCAGACAGAATTCATAGATATCGTACTTATAACACACTATGCACGCATTATGAGGGGGCAGAGATAGAGAATGAACATTAGAAAATAGAGGACATTAATCCTGCGCTGACGAGTGATGTGACGTTTTCAATTACTAAGATTATTTGGGTGAGTGATCATCATTTGATGAGCATGATTAAGAACAACATTTTGTAATATCTATAATAAGATTACTGTAGGATTTTAGAAAGTAACCGAAGACTTTTAGAGAAGTTTATTTTTATTTGCGTCTTCTCTGTCTCACCTATATCACCTGCTAAATAGATTGTTCTGTAAGCACTACTTTAGTTAATGGGCGAGACATAATAAGATATATTTTAATTTTGTTTTTTCTTTTCAATGTTGGTGCAAAAAAGTGTTACAAATGTATATGTGAAGTGGTAGTGAAATTATCCGATAAGAGCTACAACGAAAGTTACAAGATGCTGTTGTATCTGTGATAATGTTTATATACAATAAGTGACAATTTCCATGCAGTTTTTCTTGCTTTTCTATTTACATGAAAAAGTAAACTTAGTTATATTGGTGTCAATAAATATTTTATGTAAGGTGTAATGAAGCTTATAGCAAAATGTAGGTTACAATGTACATTACGTATGTGTACGTTATTTAATATTCATTCTGATCTTATAACATAAAAATTGTGTTTCTCTAAATTACACGAAGGTAACACATCCGGAGTTCGGTCACGGGTTTTCCGCAAGCTTAGCCATAGAAGGTTAAACAAACAAACCGAAAGCATACATGTCCTTTTAAAGAGTGTTTTGTTTATTCCTTATTATATTATACAATCAAAATTGTATAAATATATTTTATATAATACGAGGTTAATCCAATTTTAGGTGCGAACTTGAGCAGAGTGCCTCTTGGTCGACCGTATGAGATATTGTGCGCATTTTGGTATTTAGGAAAAAATGACATGATGGAAATAAAGTTAGTAAGAACTATTTAGGTGACAAGGTTATAAATAAATTACATATGTAATATGGTCACCTAGTGGTATTGTTGACAATGAAACTAATAGCCGAGTTCATTGAACTGCTGAACTGATACCCACATAACGGGCCTGCGAGACTCGTCATACAATCGTCCTGCCACAATCCAGTCCTGCGTACCGTTCGTCACCGGTTCCAGCGGTTACTAGTTTGCATTTTTTTTATTCCACCGCCACAATACTTTTTTGATAGCGGGTCATTGTATTGTTGTATTGGACCATTTCCAACCATTGTACGCAGGCACTCCATTTTGTATGTAAAGTAGAAACCACCCAAATTGTTGATCCTGGTTACACTTCTATTTCCTTTGTATGAGTACCTATATTGTTACATTACACAAAATAGTGCCTATCTAAACAACAAAAGTAAGAGTGATTTACCTCTAATTTACCTTGGCAGTAGCCCAGTTTATAAGACGGTCGAAAAGGTACGTTGACCTCAAGGAAGACAATGAACTTGGGTCCGACCGGTCTCCAAATGACAGAAGAGATAAGTAAGTACCTACCTACTAATAGACGGCTGCCGGTGGAGAGGATTAAAGTTGCGTAACAACTAATGCACTTAGACTTGCATGACAGGTACTCACACACTCAGAACCGAGTTCCTTTCGTTATTTGTAATTCTGGTTTTTCATTCTACTTCGTACCGAGCAAAGGCCAAATGCGTAGTAGTAAATTATAATTTTTTAATATTCATAAAATTTGGTTGTTATTGCAAGTTTTCTCAAAAAAAATATAAAATAAAAAACAACTAAGAATATATTACATTAACAATTGACACACAGATATAGTCATTTTCCACTGCGAAGCCGAGGTGCTGGATTAAATTGACAAAAATCTCCATGTGAAGAAAATGACATGCCGACCCCAAATAAGGGGAAAAGACATTACAATAACAATGAAGACTGCGTAGTATAGTAGGGTTGTCCACCCTAAACCACACAGACTTCTTATCCAATACTCAATACCTAATTTGTCATAAGAAATATTATCCCAATATCAAAAAGCTTTTTTAATATCCACTCGTAAGTCCTGTCTCTGCAACAACTTTGAAATTATAATATATTAGACAGACGTTTTGGAAGTTTTCAATCATTTTGAATAAATAACTAAAAGAGTTTGAAACATTACTGGCTGTTAATATTTGAAAGTACTTTTTACTTAGTTGCCGCATGTATCGTTGAAAAACATACAGCACGAATTATATGTTGTATGTACAAACTTATACATGCAAATTGTGGTTATTGCGTAGTCAGGTCAACCTGATACGTATGTAATACCCATGTTATTAACTTATCCATAAAATAATTATGTAAATAAACTTTGTTACATTGTTATTTTCAATTTATGATCCATTCTTTGTTTTTTATACAAGTTGGCTATTGTATGTGCTCTGTGATTTTGGTTAATTAGTGGTTTCCGTTAGTGAAATATTTAGGCGTAGACTATATTGTATTTTTGGTGAGTTTATTATACGTGGAACATTACGTGAAATCACAATTCTGAGAACACAACTAACAGCACAGCCAGAATAAAAATTACGTATTTGTACTTTAAAATAAAGAGAACTGAAGAAAATAAATCTTAATACTATAACGGCATGTTACTTTTAGCGGAATTATAGCAAAAAAAATAATATACGTCCAACAGTACAATTAATGAATGAAAACTGTCGGTGCTTGTGTATATAAAACTAATGAAATTTAGTAATATATGAAACTGCCATTTATTTTATACTTGATGAGGCATACATTTTTATCGATTCGATAGTATCTACAATTTTACTTGAAACACCTCCACAAAAAAGAATTATTTTTTTGTATGATATTGTTATTCTTGTTACGTATTTTATATTTTATAGGCTCAGTTTATTTTGCCATCATACTTGGCTGTCTGTATTGTCCAACAAGTAAAGTTAATTATCCTTGCCCCGAATTGGGATCATGACACGTAGTGAAACGATACCAATCCAATTTGCAATATAAATTCTGTTTTATCTCTGGAATTTTAATTCAAACATCAATATAATGTCACGTTGCGGGTATATCAACAAGAACAATATAGCCATAACGATCACCGTGATACACGCACGCTCTGGGGTTTAGAATTTTATTAAATAAACAATGTCGATTCATATAATCGTTTAATTTGATTTAACCGACTTTAAAAAAATATCATAAATCTATGAATAGATTTTCTATCGATAGTCAAAAGCACATAATAAAAATTTATAACGGTTTAGCACGTGTAAGTTTATTTCTCATTTTGTATTTATTGTCGTATAAATTTTATGACTATTAGACGGATTATCGAAACTTTAAGACACACAAGATACCTTGTAATTTTGGAAAAATAAATAAAAATGTTTCACACATCATTTCACGCTCGTCCGGACAATTTATAAAGCCAGCTGCGGTCAACAGCATTAGAGTAGTCCGAAAAATAATTATTTCACTGCATTTGACAATTTAATGGGTTTGAGATTCAGATCGTGTTGTGTTATCACAATTATGGAGTATTTCTGTTCCATTACCGCAAATTGTTATAGGATTTCCAGAATTGTTATTAAATCCTAATGAGGTTAGACTAATCGCTTGGAATGCATCTATTATTTACTCCTTCTATCGATCATGAATACGTAATCCAAACTACGTGCTCATAAATTTATGCTTCCTGTTTGTATTTACACATTATTCGTAATCCATGATAAATGCAATTCGATTCTATCGAATTACCTCCATGGAATATTATAATATTATATAGGTATATTCTTTTATTTCAAACAATTTCACAACTCGTCTTATGCATTCATACCGAATCCAAAGACTCGCAAACTCCCACAGATCAAGATCGGTAGAATAAATATATTTCCATAGTAGATAACCATAGCATTGGCGGTTAAGGGTTATAAAAAACAATTTTGAATTTCCGATCGTTGACGTGCCCCAAGTTAAGGAATCCAATAATTTCGCCAAGAAAGAAATTCCATTGGTGAAACGAGAAGAAAAATACCAAATCGGTATTACTTATACCTATCTACTTTTTGTAAGACCACCAGACTGCTTAATGATAATCGTTTTTCTCAATCAATTATTCGTTTGATATATTCATAAATGATTAGCGGCAATTATTTATTTCTCTATTTTCATCTAAGATATATAAAATTTTACTTTGAATAATTTAATATTTTTTAAGTAGGTATAATAATAGATAATTACAACTTTGCAAAGCTATATTGTTATCCATAATGTTACCAGTACTCATAACATTTGTTTAGCTTGGAACTAGATGACGCTGTGTGAATAGTCTAGGGTAATTATTTATTTATAAAAGTGGCTGTTACAGATTTTGAACTATAATAATCTTCAAATAAAATTGAATAGAATTGTGGGTATTTAATTAAATTACAAGTTTGATTTTAATCTCACCTCTTAACTTGACTAATAATTTCACCTCCTGATATTAGACCCCAGCGACCCAACTTTAAAACTTTTGAAGCCATGAACATCAAAATAATATTATATAACTAACTAAATTCTGAGGGTCAGTATGATGTTAACTTTACTAATTTCCGTTCTCATAGTACTCATTTTCAGATTAAAGTCTTATTAATATTATAAATGCAAAAGTTTGTGAGTATGGATGGATGTTGTCTTTCACGCAGAAACTACTGAACGGATTTTGTTGAAAGTTTACATTGATATAGCTTATACATAGGCTATAAATTCCACGCAGGGCAATCCGCGGGCTGATCTAGTAATATATATATATGTAGTATCTGTTCATAACACGGTGTCTATCGAGGTATAGTAAACGGTAAATCACGCTGCTCACCAACTTGATCGCCGTTCTCATTGTATAAAAAAGATAATCGCCACAACCATGAATGATTGATTGATCCCTATATGAACGAATAACTCATCAGGAAGTTATGGAATTTGCCCAACAGAGAAATGAAATTCCAGCATATTCGATCACTTATATACCCAAAATTTTTACTTACTGCTATTACTAGAATGTTTATTTATTTAACATCTGTTATACTGTTATAATAAGTAATAAAAAAATAATAATTTTCATCACTATAACGTTGCAGCATAATGCGATAAAGACTAACTCAGATTTATCCAGTTTTTATTGTAAAATGACTGAATTGAGTGACATTTATATTTGGAGTCAATAATAAAACTTATGTTTTCTCACGATCAACTGTTGCATTGAATATCGTCGCACATGTCCTACATATACCTACTTGTTGTCCAGGCAAACGTTGTTTTTCCTTATAAATGTAGTACTAATATTGCTATTAAATTAAGGATTTTTAATGCAAAATCATAATAAAATAAGATAAAACAAGTTACAAAAAAAAAGTGTGGGTCACCCTTATTATTGAAAGATATGAAAATAGATGATTCTCAGACATAAAAATCGGTAAAGATGTTTCAGCGGAGTTTTGTAACAAACACCGCGACATGAGAATTTTATGTAGATATTATATCAGTAAAACTTTGGAAATCAGTTTTTGGGTATTACCTCACCCTTACCATGATATTGGTTATACACAAATAAGTAGATATTTTACGTATTGATTGTTTTGCAGGCCATCGTTTTGGGGCCAGCGAACAAAGCTGGAGAAAAGATTAATGCTAGTAGCGGGTCTGGCTACAGTGTTGGCTGTAGCGTTCCTGGCCGCTTTTGTAGCCAGTTTGATCATGCGCACCAATGCTGACGTCAATGGTAAGTTTTTTTTTTTAAAAAGTGTTTTTAGTTTTTATAGTCTCTTTCTCCTTTTAATACAGCAATTGCGTTATCAATATACGCTCGCTAGAGGTGAAATATACTTTATGAATTTTAATTAGCACGTTACCTACTTAAGTGTCTGTAGATCAAATACTTGATTATAACTTTTCACGATTATATTTCGATTAGTCTGTATGTAATCGAATACAGTAAATGCTAATTTTAAATGTAAAATAAAATAAATTTTAAACCACGTCCTCAATTGGTCCATTTGGCATAATTAAAAGATATACAAATATATGCTATCAGTTATTGTTTATTTATCCTTGAAAGGATAGTGTATTCTTATTTGAATACTTGACATTAAAAAATATATTAGACCTTATATAGGCGGTAATGTTTGCTTTAATTTAATTTCATTACCTGTTTTGGACATACTTAAACCCTTTTGGACACATCTGTATAAATGAAAATAAAATATAAGTACTTAAACAGAACCTAAATTTTACCTGGGGGACATATTTTAGGAGGAAACCTGTTTGGTATCGTGTAATGATTTTAAAACAAACATGCATTATATGTTTTCAATCATCTATCTTTATAATATACAGTAAAATATTATAATAAGTTGTATTGTTGAAGATATATCTAGGCACTAAACAAGTTTCTATATTAGGAGTATATGCCACAATAATTTTGCGTCCAAGAATTTCAAGAAATTCCATACACTACATAATATTATATATACCTATGATGAGGTAGTTGCATGTACGTCTTCGTGGATAATGGTATGAAATACTACAAATATGAAAAATATATTTTCGTTGCCAAATCAATAAACTCAATGAAAATTAATAGATTCATTTGTGCAAATACTAAAAAACCTATAGAAGAAAATTATCGTACATGGTTTAACGTATATATAAATATCACCTACGAAAGGTAAAACTTTTTTCTATTAAATATATATAATGTAGTTAGAATATAAGAATGCAAGGATTACTCACTTATTGTAATAAGTTATTGTATGTTCACTTCGCTTACAAAATGTGCAATGTCCATTGAATATTTAACGAGAGAAAATTTCGTGTCTTATTCACTGTCATTGTTCTTGCTAGGTCTCTATAATGATAATATAATATTTTGTAGTACAAAAAAAAATCTTTTAGAAGAGAAACTTGATAGATTTTTATATTATTTAAATTGACATCACTGCCTACTTTTAAATCGAGCGTTAAAAAATATTATTCACGAAACTTATCTTCATAGTAACGTCGCTATTGTATAGATATTATTTAATTTATTTATATGTATATATGTATGTATATATATATATATATATATATATAATGATTATTATGTAGTTATATGTATGTGTATATGATATGTAAATTGTACATCCAACAACTAATTGTTATACCTCGACCAGACACAGTCTAATCACTCCTCTCCATCCTAAGGTTGCCTGGAAGAAATCGCTATTTAGCGATAAGGCCGCCCATTGTTACCTCTATATTATAATTATTTTGTTATTATTTTCATATTTAATGTACATATTAATTTATGTAATTATTCTTTTTGTGAGAGAAACAATAAAGTGTTTTTCATTTCATTTCATTTCATTATTTCAAAATTTTATAATTATATTTTTATTTTCGCACATTACTTTTTATTTCATTCTAGCGTATAAATCTTATCAGTCTCATCAATCAATATCCCCATATAAAACCTCTCGCTGTAGGTAGGTATCTAATATACCTCCCCTTCACATTTAAATTTTAAAGTTGGTAAAATGATTACTAGTATAAATATAAAAGTTAAAAAATCCAAATATACTCAGACTCAAATAAGTTCAGAGCCAAGATATTGAAAAATACGTAAGACTCGAGAAAAGACGTTTCTCTATTCATATTTATTTAACTGTATGAAATTTCACTCTACTAATTTATAAAGGAAAAGTATATTTGCATATATATTATAGTTTAGAGTACTTTGGAGACTAACTATGTATTAATTATACAAGTCTGCTATTCCTAGCACTTATTCTTTTCAATGTTATTCATTTAACAACAAACCAAATTTTATTTAATACTAATATGGTTGGCACTTAATACTCAATTAGAAATGTTTTTAATGTAACATTTTTATTAGGTACATTTGAAATTAATATAAATAGCACAAGTAATATTAATAAAAAACGTTGCTTGTTTTTAAAAAATAATTTTAAAGTTCCTAAGCGGTACCTTGAAATTTAGATTTGAGTAAAATTAACAAATACTTGCCCATTATATGATTCATATTAGAATCAATAAACTGTTATGGTTTTCCTTAAATACAACATACAATATTTATTTCAAAGAATTCACATATATGTATAATAATTTTAAGAATATATTACATATTAGATTAAAATAAGCTACGTGGTGGGTATAGAATTAATATTTAGTACCTACAACTATTAATGACTTCAAACAGCTTACTTTGCAAGGTATGCTTTGAAGACCAAAAACACGCTAGTGTCCTCCACTGAGTTTCCTGTCCCATTCAAACGGGGATCGAATTCACGACGGGTTGAGTCGAGGTTCGAACCCCTAACGGCGACTTCAGAGTAAAGCATACGGCTTCAATCTTAGAATAGGTCGACGAAACTCATGTTAGTAAAAATTATCTTTACGTATTCCATAGTAGAACACTATCGAGAGCGATCGCTCTCATTTAATTTACTAATAATATCGATTATTGTTCAAAGTCCCAATCAGAAAATACAATGCACACGTGATCTGACAGGTAATTTTAAAGAAAGAGATAAACTAGTTGATACAGGATCAAGCTTAACCATTGTAACTTTTTATATTTTATTAAAATGGATACAATACAATAACGAGAAGACTATATAAGCGTGACATAATAACAATCACTTCAGAAGCATATCCATGACAATCACCTTATATTCTTACTATGGATCAACTATTAAATTGCCACTACTTTGCCTTTCCTAACAGACCTATTCTCGTTACACAATAGACTGCGTTAATACGTATTTCTGTTGTTCTTGTTTCTTCCACAATAGACCTTTTTCCTTGTAGTTCCATCTAAATTTCCGGCATTAGATAGGGAGGAAAAGAAAATTTTATTGGCTTATGGAACCGTTGTAGTTACTAGCTTCTTTTGTTTATGGCATTAGTTAACCATAAATTTAAAGAACGTGATATATAATTATGTAAGTACACAATAACATACCACTAATTGGCTGCTAAGGCACGGACCGCCTTTATACTGTACTATTGTTACGTTACTAAAGTACTTGTAAAATTATATAGAGGTTTGTAAATAGATCATACCTTCACAAGTGTAGTCCCAGATGAATTAATAAGAGATACTGTCAGTAGACCATGTGAACAGTATTTTATTATTATTCGTACAGATATAAGTATGTATCAAATATTGGCTATTATATAAAAAAAGGCAAATTTAAATCAAAAATATGTTACATATACTCGTAGGTAAATATTAATTTATGTTGATGCAATATGCGAACAATTATATTAGCATAAAAAATTTCCTATCATTTAATAAACCTTTCGGAAATTAGTACGGAAGTTGATGGAGCGAGATGTTGACGTGATTGAAATTCGCACATCGGTGCACAAGATTCATCTTGCGGAAATATTCGCAAATAAATGTGCTTATGTGAAATCTGGAATATAAGAAGTGTATCTAAGTAGTGAAAAATATACTACGGCAAGCATCACGAGCAGCAACAGGGATGCCAGCTCTACGAAAAACCTCGTACAATTTTCAGATTTTTGGCCTTTCAAGGACATTTTTATTGTTAAAAGCACGATTTTGACGGTCAAATGGGATAATGTGTGAGGTTAGAGATCAGATTTTTTATTTCCTCCTACGCAACTAAATATTTTTAGATTGGCAACCCTGAGCAGCAAGCAGTTACAAAATGTTAGATCACGTCGCGTCGTGTGGCGAAACGTTGGTGAACGGCCACGCTTCGGCGCTCTTACATTCGTGACAAAAATATTATTGAAATATTATGACAATACTATTAAAGGTCGAAATTGATCCAAAATTGATCAAACTGTTTAGAAATAACGTTATTTTTTACAATACTAGTTCAATTTTAAAGAATGCAAGTAACAATGTAAAGTAATAAATTGTACAGTGCAGTTACAAATTGTTGAGTAATATAATTATACAACAGAAAAGAAAACATAGATGATAGTTCATAGTAGGTACTGAGTATTTTCATATTATTAATAGGCACGACAAGGTGATCACATTTTACACTCAATCGAACATAATGCGTATATATATATATATATATATAATATATATGTATATATATCCATATAGCATCTATAGAAAATAGTTACACGAGTAACTCTAGGTTATAAGTTGTCACAGTTCATCAAGCATATTATATTATTATTAGAATTAATTTTTTTATTAAATAAGAATATGACTACCTACTACCACTATCTTAAGGATATACTTATTTCTCTCAGCATTAAAAGTTTAACGAGCAGCAAGTTTACTTGTATATTGTAGATTGAATGAATAAAAGTACATTTTTTATTATACTTTAAATTGATAGTTTAACCTTATCAATCAATAGACTTATTATTAGTGACTTACATTATTAATACGTCGAATACTTTAGAGTTCATTAACTTAAAAATATATCTAAGTAGAATAATATATAGATACTTACTTACTTACATTCATAGTATTCCAGATACTATGTGAACTCATAAGATAATTAACAGGGAATAGCATGTATTATTTTCATGGTTTTGAGGATATGTTTTAGTAATTATTAGAACTTCATAAGATTAAATCACGGCAATAGTTTAAGAATATGATATTATGTCCCCAATTGCTACTGAATTGCCTTTAACACACTCTTTTAAAAATGTTTGTTTAATTCTAGATTGCAAATTGGCTGACCTGAAAATGGTACCTTATCGACTTCGCTCGTGTCCTATTTTGCTAATTTAAAGTTATACAATTGAGCTAAACTACCAAATAGTTACGTTCTTTCTTTTTTAGTAATTAGAATTTATCACTACTAGTCTAATGAAATACATGTATTTTTGTTTTAGACATACCACAAACAAGCGAACTGAGATTGTCTTCGTCTATGCCGCCAGCTGTAGTAGCCAAAGACACAGATGCAAAAATATGCAACTCCCCTGGCTGCATACACACAGGTATATATTATGATTTTTATTAAAAAAAATAGTATATTTTTTTAAATATGTATTTAATACAAACATTAAAATATTAAACTTTTAGATATTAGTTTAAATATATGCCTACCAAAGGATTTTTACTGAATATATGGTTTGTTCTAGCATCTAAACTGCTTCAAAATATGGACGACAAAACTGACCCTTGCGACGATTTCTACGGTTTTGCTTGTGGTTCATTTGTAAAGAACACTCGCATACCAGACGACAAAACATCAGTCAATACCTTCTCTATCATAACTGACCAGCTACAGGAGCAGATCAGAGCTTTGTTGGACGAGCCAATCATGGCTGGGGAACCGAGGCCTTTCGTGCTTGCCAAAACATTATACCAGGCCTGCATGAATAGAAGTAAGTAACTTTACTATTGTCATTACTGACAGTAAACTTTCCATACGACGAAGTAGAATACAATCTGGCATCGCTAATTTACATATCCAATATGTATGAGTCGGAAAGAAATAGCATCCTTTGCATGAGAAAAAAAATGCATAATAAACCCATTTACCAAGCCTCTAGAGTAGACTAATATTATTTACTTATTTAAAGAGACGCGTTAATTAAAGAAGAATTTTAATGATTATTACAGTTACTGTAAATACTTGTATCTATCCTTTGCAGACATAACAACTAATTAGTTTTATTAAAGTATATTTATTGTTTTTTCTATTGGATAAATAATATTTGTTCCATTGCATGTACAATTTTACTTAAAAATTACAAATGTTACATAAACAGGTACTCGCAAGACTTAATACGATTTACATTATCACTACACAGCAAGGTACTTGAAGAAATACAATAGCATGTTAAGCATTTAATTAAGACTCTGGTCGTTTTGCAGATTATATAGATACTAATTCTGGTTAGTCTATCGAATATACCATCTTCTCATTAACACTCATAATTAGTGTATAAATGTTAATGAGAACCATATTAGTACATTTTTAGTGGATATCATATTACATAAAAAAAACTATCGAAGTGGAATCTGTACAAACTATTTTCTAGAAGGAAGGATATGATAATTAAAATGATATATGCAATGATATTATAACACAAATATATTATCTAAACTATTTAAAAGTAGCAACGAGTCGGAGATATTTATTTCATTTAACTATTTTGAGCTTGCGTTTGAAAACAATTATTCTCAAGACCCTCAATCTGTGCCAAACAATACTTGACGTTAACAATGGTTGACTGGAAGATATCTCTTTAGGAATGACTTATGTCCGCCGATAAATATATTTTACTATTTATAATTGATACTTTTCTGTTTACTTATAAATGTTTTATTAAAATAGAAATAGTCACAAATATGCATCTGGATCATCAGACAGTGATATCAGATAGTGCTCATGAATGTACATCCTCAATTTTATAAGAGCAAACATAGATGTTAAAATAATAATAATTGGATTTCTCATTGGGACGTATTACATTGTCACAATGCGATAGATATCTATAGATAAATAAAAGTCAAATGGTCTATTTAGTTTAGTGATGAAACATAGTTTATTTTCGTCACACGTATCTATAAAGTATTCCACATAGACTCAATGCTGCTAATAGAACCAACGATCACAAGATGACATAACATAATTACTTAAAATTAACAACATTTACAACAACAAACCGTGCTTATGTACAGAACAAGGATGTCCTGGCAATCTAACAGATCAGATGTAACTGCTTATTAGTATAACATGGCTTTTCTACAGACAATTAATTAAAAATTTTAGTTAGTACTGAAATTTCGTTTCAGTACTCGTTACAAAATTTCTGAACTTTCTCCGTTCATATTCCGTAGTTGGAAGTGCAGGAAACTTCCAGTCAACCACAAAACAGTGTGCGATTATAATTAATCGCACACTGTTTTGTGGTTATATATAAATTTGGGGTTATATTGATGGATGGCTAACAATAATAGTGGACTATGTGATCGTTCAATTCTGACACATCTACTTACGTTCTGGTTAACATAAATTATTCCGGACGAGATAATAAGTATCAATTTACCTTTATACGTAGTTATGTTAATACACTCATTACTGTTTTACCTTTATTTAGACTAATTACATTTTAGATATATATAATATATAAATACTAGTTACATAAAATACTAACGTTATTTTGTTTCCGTAAATATTCACAAATATATTAAATTTTTAAATATAGAAATTAATACTCAATATTATATACATCAGACATCTGCTAGTCTTAGTGGGTCCTTTATCTTGCCCATTTCAGCAGCCAAGCAGTGTGCTTTATAAGATGAGTTTCGGTTGAAAGGTGAGATAAAACAGAGAAATTAACGGGTACAGATATGGAGAGACATAAGAGATACAAAGGATGTATACCTATATTGGCGACAATTACCAATTTCCATCGGGTTCGAATAGAATTTTTATAATATCAAATACATAAAAATTTAGATTAGAGAGATAGCTTTATACTTTACACTTACTGAACATAATTACGATAATTATTTAACTGTTATATTTGTGTTACTTAAACCAGTTGTTGCGATAAATCCGAGTGAAAGTGAAGCAGTGATGTTGCTTCCTACTTTGCACAACTTATGTGACGTAATGCATGAATAACGCTGAAGTGGCCGCCCAGAGGATAACAAGTGTATCGAACTATAAATATTACGAACAATTCACTCGACAATAGATTTTGTTATATGTAGTTTTTTTTGTTGCTCCTCCTATTCATTTAATTGATAGTCACATCACGGTCTAACTGTACGAAGTAATAAGTATTATTTTTATAGTAGTCCTTTGTATATAAAGTAATTTAATTAGATTAATTTTATATTATTTCTGTATTTTAATCTTATGTATTTAATCTTCTGTATTATAATCTTATGTATTGTAATCTTATTTTTTAGAAATAATATAAATGAAATACCCATTTTACTTAGTTTTACTTTATGTAATTAAGGTATAAATATTTGAATTTTATAATGACAGTAGGTACTATGTATGTACACATGTATCTATTGACCCAAATAATAATGTATTTCCTAAATTTTTTACAATGTTAGACTAGTCTGGATATTTGAATACATTAAACGTTTTTTCAGTTGCCCTTTAATAATGACCAATATATTTCTTTTGTATTTTTTTTACATTTATTTATTTAGTGACTTTTATTATGATATGATAATGCCAGTCCCATCGTATTTTATTATCTAATCTTATCTTCTACTGTACAATGAAAACAAAAATTTGTCTGGCGATGATACAGGATCATTTCTTTTGTAATGCCATAATCTTATTTTCCTTGGATAAAATATTTTATTGGTACTATTTTTATAAGTTTCCCAATCTAAATTCATTAAAAAATTCTCAAGAATTTCCTCACATCGTATATTTAATTTTCTTCTTTTATTTCATTAGCTGCTATAGAGAGTCGAGGTGTCCAACCTTTGCTGGACATGCTACGGAACCTTGGTGGGTGGCCGGTCCTGGATGGGGAGTCATGGAACGACCGCTCATTCTCATGGGAGCAGTCAGTATACAAGTTCCGTGCTGCAGGTTACTCCGTCGATTATTTCCTCGATTTCTCCATCAGTGTTGACGTCAAGAACTCAACGAAAAGAACCATCGATGTAAGAATTAAAAGAAATTTATATGCTGATATTTAATATTTTAAACAAACAATACATTTGGTTGGCCGACCGTCAGAAATAATTTAAAACAATAAAAAAAAATTTAAAAATACATTATTTATCGCAAATGGCGAAATACATATTAGCCCAGCGAATATTTTAATGTTATGCTCACGCGAACTTCTGTTAATTGTTCGTAACGACCTAAATACCAACAGTTCATGTTTATCAACAGCTGGATCAAGCCTCCCTGGGCCTGAGTAGGGAGTATTTAAATCGTGGCTTCAGCGACAAATTGGTGCTAGCCTATTATGAGTACATGGTGGATATCGCAACTCTTTTGGGAGCTGATCGCACCCGTGCCGAAGTGGAACTCAAGGAGTCGTTAGAGTTCGAAATGAAACTAGCAAACGTAAGTTTTTTACTTATTTGAGAGGGACATCTTTCTCGATATGGCTGATCAGGCGTTTGAATAATGCTAGAATTTTATATACATAATTTAAGGGTATAACAGAAATATAGTATTTTGCCTATTATAAATCTAGATGACATGTGGCAAACGTATGTTATTAAATATTGAAAATTAACGATGCTACCATAATAAATTCTCGGGATCTAGCCTGGACTCTAATTTAAGATCATAATTATCTCTCAACTGAAACTCACATAAGGAATATACTTTTTATGAATTTTGTTGACTTGTAAGCATGTAAATCATGTAGTATTAGTGTTATGAAATCTAAGCTTTGTATACTGTTTGGGTATCTATCGATTTGTCATATTTGACCTAGTGATATCATGACATTGGCTGAACATACCAATCGAAAGGCATCATATTTATCAAATCAATTCGCGAAGATTGAACCATATTGCAGTAATAATCATCTGACAAGTATCAATACGCTACAATCAATGGCCATAAATCAGTAAAGTGGGTTTGTAGGACCCAATTGTATAAGGGTAAAAAGTATCGACACTTTTTTCAATGTCATTTCTGTTTAAATAAGTGTTTTTACATTATTACGTCACTGTATATTTATTCTTACAATTACTTATTGTAATAAGTATTAAAAAGTGTAGGTATTTATTAAAGTTACTAACAAAAATATCGAACATATCAATATTCATTTGCAAAAAAAGTTAATTCCAATATCTGAGCAATCTAGGTTTCATTCATTTGAAAGTGATCGAAATATGCTCGATGATTTATTTTTGTATATTTTGCGTTTTTTATGAGAGACCTCTGAAGAGGTCCTCCTATCTAGATAATGTATAAAATACAGTAGTTAACTTCTTTTTTGTACTACCTTTTTGCCTCGATTCAGTCAACGTATTTAAGATAAAAGATATTTTGACGTTACATTTATATAGGCTTTATTAATATATATAATATATTTAGTAACGTAACCTACCTACATTTGGGAAATATATAAATTCAGATTTTTGTTCGAAAATAAATTATAATAATTAATAAATAAAAAAGACATTCTCGTTATATAATCTATCCTCTTGCAATCAATCATTTCATTAAAATCTGTACAGCCGTTTAGTAGTAAAACAGTAACAGGCAGACAGATGCACTTTCGTATTTATAATAATAGTATGACTAAACTACAGCTCTATATACGAATACATACTTTCTCCTAGTTACCTACACTAATATAAAAATATCAATCAAACTCCTTACAATATTTATTATTTACATTTTTTAAATAGGTATAAACTTAAATTTTTACAACATTGAGCGTCCCCACATAATAGTATTTTTAGAGTCAGTAAATTATTTTATATTTATTTGTACTTGAATTTAATTAGTATAAATAACTCGCAGATCTCGTTGCCATTGGAGAAACGTCGCAACGCAACCAGTCTCTACAACCCGATGACCATCACACAGCTGCAGGAGAAGTTCCCCAAGTAAATATCTTTATAAATTTAGAAAGAAAGATGATATATGTATACATAAGTATATGAAATAATCAAATAAGTGAATTCTTTATATAATATTTCATATTCGTTATCTTTCCACCTAAATTTATTATATATGTTTAACATATAAAATCCATGTGTCACGTAGTTTTAATATTAACACTGGTATTGGTATCTATAAATAGAATAAAGCAGAGTCGCTGTTTTAGTCTAACTTTTCCTCCGTTTTCATCTTTTGAACCACCCGAAGAGTTTTGATATACTTTTTACTATTATTTCGAGATTTACAAACTTTGGTACTCGGTCATCCATTTATAGAATTGTTAAAGTATATAGATAATGATAAATTCAGTTATATAGATATTTTTGACATTACACCATCTTTATTTAAAAAAATGGTTGATTAGAACTTGTTAAACACCCACTAAACTTAATGTATGAACTGTTTATTTTTAGTATTCTTTTTATACGCGTTCTTTATATGTAAGGTCTTATCAATATATTAGTTGCATTAAGTTTGTCTATTATCATCTTTACATAGTATAAAATTAAGTCGATGTCGCTGTCGCTGTCTGTCCCTATATATGCTTAAATCTTTAAAACTACGGATTTTGAAACGGTTCATTTTTAATAGTTAGAGTCATTCTAGAGGTTTCTATGTATAATGCATGTACACCCGGGCAAAGCAGGGGTAAGCGAGTAGCTAGTTTCGTATAAAATATAATGAATTATTGTTTAGCGTTACTTCTCTAAACAAACTTGCATGTTTATATAAATTTTCTTTAGTAAACTGTGATTGGTAACGTACGTGGTTGGTAATAAATTTAAAAATATTTCATCTTATATCCTATTGTATATACATAATATGTTGTATTATTGTTTGTTAGTCCTAATAAATGTAAAAAAAATCCCCTTGGACCTACATTATATATTTGTAGTATGACCTACACATATAAGGTATACATGTTTGAATAATAAATGTATCATTTTAATCGCTCTATATTTGGAATTAAAATTTGTGACAATTTATTTTGCTACAACATAAATTACTTATAATAAATGTACAAATAGTACTCGTAATTACGCGAGCAGTGGCATGAAAGCTGATGTTATTTTCTATAGCCTTTTCATCAATTCATTTCATACAATTGTAACTTTTATAGGCAGATATATTTACCCTTCCTAATAGTTGTGGAATGATAGTATCCATGGGCTAACGTTAGTCCCTAAGGAGTATGTATAAGGAATACAGAAATAGGTTCAATTTGTTATCTAGTGTTAGTTATATGTATGTCTCTTATAAGGAAGGTGTTACATATGAATCTGGAGAGTATTAAGGGCAGAGGAAGGCCGAAAAAGAGATGGATGTACTGTGTGAAAGACGATATGGTAAGAAATGGAGTGAATAACGAGATGACTGCTACCAGGGATGAATGGAAGAGAAAACATATTACGCCGACCCAAAATAAATATTATAAGGAAGAAGCAGATGATGATGTTAGTGATATGTCTACTAGTTATTGTATCGTAAGTAAATTTCTTTATATTATTTTAATAGGATCCCGTGGTTGGAGTACATCAACCGTCTGCTGGCTCCACATGTTACAGTGACCCCAGATGAAATTGCTATAGTCAGCGTACCCAAATACATCACTGATCTTGAGGTTTGTATTATCATGTCCTCGATTCTATCTTATGTATTGGGAAAATTACTAATTCTCATTTATTAGGTTTGGTACCGTATGAATGATATTAGTCTCGTATATAAGTATATATATACGTATACAGTTCGCAGCATGTTTCAGCAGCTCTCGTAGCTGTTCTTCTGCAAAACTACAAGTATCACCAATAACATTCAATAAGAATTTAATGGCATTTTTAACATGGGTAGAAGGGGTTTTAACACGAATACTGCTATGGTAAATAAAAGCCAGCTTATTACCACGGCTTCTGCAACCTAGTCAAAACATCGAGAGAGGTAAATACCTATATGTATCATAAGATTATTCGTGTTAAAACCACTTAACTATATTAATAATGTATACCAAAAGCAAAAGCTTTTAAGTAAGAATTTAATGGCATTGAAATTGTATTGTTGTAGTAAAAGATATTGTAGTTACCGTTATATATAAAGTAAGCTCAGTTTTAACTTTAAACTATGTGTATACAGATTCTGCTCGAGAAGACACCGGCGCGTGTTCAAGCAAACTACGTGATGTGGCGTGTGGCCGGCGCTTCAGTGTCGTATCTGACTGATGAACTTCGCCGCAGACAACTGCAGTATATCACTGCACTGTCAGGGAAGACTGAACGCGAGAGCAGGTGGAAGGAGTGCGCTGATACAGCAAGTGTCAGGTTATTACCTATCTATTGACGGCCTCGATGGTTTAGCGGTTTAGCATATCGATTTACCTGTGCTTGCGGGTTCGATTCCTCGTATTATGCAAATATTTATATTGTCAATGTCGCTAAGCACAAATACTTTTCTTTCTGTCAACATAATCATTACATAGAAAATTATACTAGTAAAGATGAATTTCTGCTAATTGTTATTGTTACATATCATACATACATGCATTTGTTTCAGCAGTATGTCTATAGCTGTGGGAGCACTGTACATAAGAAAATATTTCAACGAAAAGTCCAAAGCTAATGCCCTAGAAATGGTTAATGATATCAGGTAAGCATATTTTAATAATTATAGATAAATATATATATATATATTCAAACTGCTATTGGAATATATATATTGATTACAGAGATAAATTAATTTCAAAGTAAATAAAAAAGTGTCAGTGTTTTTGCTCTCCTAAGCGGCTGATTCTCGAACTGTTTTAAAGAAACAACTTCCCACAATCAAAATCCTTTCAAGTTCATTATCTCATCGTTGCCTTGCATATATCCCATTATTTATACATATCTTCTTTAATACACTTCATCAATGTTTTCATCAGTCGTCGCCTCTCTTTACATCCATCGTATTTATATTATAATATCCCTTGCATAAATTAATACAATTTTTTTAACTTTAATATTCAACCATTCCATGTTTTAAGATCAAGTAAAGTGTCTATATATAAATATTAATTAATGTGTTACAGACAACAGTTCCGCAAGACGCTAACAGAAGTGGAATGGATGGATAAGAAGACTCGTCAAGAAGCCTTGGAGAAAGCAGATGCTATGGAGTCTCATATCGCATACCCGAGCGAAATGCTTGATGACAACAAATTGACAGAATTCTATGATAGCGTAAGTGGAACATCTATAATTATACGTATTATAAGTTTGATAGGGCATGGTACAGGTGACAGATTTACCGTCATTATAGCAATCATTCATTTTATAAAAATAAATAAAATAATTTATAATATAAAAATGTTAATAATCATGACTCTTCGATAAATTAGAAAAATTACATATTTTTATTTTTTTAATTTATAGCTGAACTTTAGGGGTTTTTTTACTAAACCACCTTAACTGTATTATAACAACTATAATGAAACAAAAAATCAAAACGGTCAAGCTCAGTGTTTGCGAGACTACTTCAATATGTCTCATCACCTTTTGGGAGAGATGTAGTAGTAACATACGTTGTGGTATATGTAGTCAAAATAACTTGCTTTTTGGCCTCGTATACTGCACGAAGTTGACAGACATGTTATTAAACAGACTTGGCATATTTATTGTAATACTAGCATAGTCATTTTCCAGTAGATAATAAAGTTTACTAAACTAATAACTAAAATATACTTGTATTGCAGCTGGAGATGTCATCTGATAAACTTATGGAGTCCGTTTTGAACCTAACACTCTTCGGTACCGAGTTCTTGTTCAGTAAATTGAGAGAACCCGTAAATAAAACTGACTGGATCACTCATGGCCGCCCAGCTATTGTAAACGCATTCTATTCTTCAATTGAAAACAGTATCCGTAAGTACAGTACAGCATTACATATAACCAAATATGCTAACCCAATAGAGTACCTACATCCTATTCGACCTCCCTTGTACTTTCTAGCTAAATAATTAAAATAGCAGCTCCAAAATATGTAATGTTCTCAGTTGTTGACAGTCCCGGGCTGTCTTCTATTCATAAGTATGATTTGTATGAGTCTTGATATCTCCTATGCACGTATTTAAAAAATATATACATTTAAGTATTTATATCAGTTGTCTAATATCCCTAAGCCAAGCTTGGTTAGGACAGACGGTGCTGTCTAAATTGACCAGGGTAACTATTATTATTCATTGCTCAGCAAATATATCTGTTGACATACTGCTGCAGTTGCAATAGTGTTTCGAAAAAGTTATTTATCAAACAATTCCAGAACCCATTGAATTATACACACATTTCATCGAAATCGGTCCAGCTGTTTACGAGGAGTTAGGTGATAAATACACATAGTGAAGAATTATTTAAGTAAATTATGATCTTAATATGGTTTTTACGTTATTACAGAATTCCCTGCTGGTATATTGCAAGGTGCTTTCTTCTCTGCAAAACGTCCGGCATATATGAACTACGGCGCTATTGGATTCGTTATTGGACACGAAATCACACATGGTTTCGATGACCAGGTATATGTGAATACATTCTAGACATAACATTACAACTGTTACATTGTGTAGTTAGAAGCATTGTCACCGTCAATGTCGTTCATGAATGAACGTAATTCATGACACGCCCACATTTAGCAGTGTTTAATTTTTAATCCATGCCAGGGGCGAGCCTACTGCAGTCTCTCGGAATCATTTTTGTTTAAATTTGTTTTCCTTCACTGGAAACTTAGAAAGAAAAATTATTTCACTGATTTGAACTCACGAATAATTTTTTGTTAATCGTAGTAAACTAATAGGTTATGATGCTCCTATTTACTAAATATCGTATAGGTATTATTTTCATATTTTATAATACATATATTTAGTACTTATGTTTTTTTGAATGTCTCATATTAATACACATGTATTCTTAACAGGGTCGACAATTTGACAAAAATGGCAATTTGGTTGATTGGTGGCAAGAAATGACGAAACAGAAGTATCTGGAGAAGGCTAAATGCATCATAGACCAATACTCGAACTACACCGTTAAAGAAGTTGGAATGAAGGTACTATTGTTTTAATTTAGATAGAATTGACACAAACGCAGAACAAATCGACAAAATGGTGATGGGAAATGCATTTAATTATTTTCAATAATATTTATTTTTAATAATCGGAACTATTTTTGATATTTATGGGCATAGGTAATTGAAAAGAAGTGCCGGCTGGTTCCGTATTATGTTTTTGTTAAGTTAATTAAACAAATGTTGTTTCATTTTGAATTGGACATATTTATATAATAAATTTTAAATCAAGTTTATTTGCACCTTAATTTCATGTCTTATGAAGACTTTTTTTGTGTAGTTATTAAATTAGTCCATTTGTGATTGCAGTTAAATGGCGTCAACACGCAAGGTGAGAACATAGCCGATAATGGTGGCATCAAAGAAGCCTACTACGCATATCAAGCGTGGACACAAAGGCACGGCGAAGAATCACGTCTGCCCGGTTTAGAGAAATTTTCACCAAGACAGGTATAAAATTTAATACAAACGTATGAATTAATTTTGCTGTTTTGAACATTGGACACGAGTAAAATAAATGAATACTAAATCTGTCTGATTTAATATACAACCACTACTGTTCTTTTTGGGTACCTAAATATAGGTTACATTTATAGTTTGATGTAAATATTATCGTTACAATCGTTAATTGCAGTTGTTCTGGCTGAGTGCTGCCAATACATGGTGCTCGGTGTACCGGAACGAAGCTATCAAGCTGCGCATTACCACTGGTTTCCATGCGCCTGGTCGCTTCCGCGTCGTTGGACCTTTATCGAACATGGAAGAATTTGCGTCCGACTTCAAGTGTCCGGCCGGGTCTCCTATGAACCCAATTAAAAAGTGCAAAGTGTGGTAGTATATCTACTACGCCGCCTTCTATTTGCCGTTCAATTGAACTCAGTTGGCAATCACACGCCAACGCGACCTGAGGATGCGACGGACTTACCTGGCGAGCTATTGACACAACTATTCAACAACACAAATAGTTTCCTGTTGTCAACTAAAAAAAACCACAATGACTTCTGAGGAAATATTAATTACTTACTAAAGTATTATTAACTATGTTTCTGTAATAGTGTTAATTATATATTAATAAACAAGCCAGCTGGTAGCTCGACAGCTGATATTATGCACAAATGGTTAGTGCATGTCTGTGAATGTCCTTTTGAATGTGTAGATGTCATCTGATGTTTTGGTGTTGTTTAAACTTGTAAATAAAATAGCTGAATTCCCTTTTACGGAAACTTTTGTATACATAAATGTGACACGCCGTGAGTATTGAAGTTCGTTTGGGGGAGATTTTAGACTGAACACCACATTTTTATACGACGGGTATACTTACATCTCATGTAGGTTTAAACAATTTGTACAATCATACCTACTTGTTACTTGTTTTTACACAAACATTTTGTACTTAATTCTTGTATTTTGTGCTATTTATTATATATCTACCATTGTTTTTAGAATACAGCTTATTGTTAAACAACGTTCAAATATTCACATTTTTAAATTTACAAATATAAACTAAATAAGTATGTAAGAAAAAAGGTAATAAATAATAATAATAGACGGTTTTTATACAAGGTTTAACTGATAATAAGAATTATTCGCATCTTTTTACCTAATTTGCCTCGGCTAAAGCCGTTTTTAAGCTTTCTATAAATTTTTCTAACATCAAGATTGCAAGTGTACTGGTCATAATTTTATCATGAATTAATCATGACATATACATATTTACGTGCGTAGGAAATTTACAAGTCAAGCCAGATTGCACTTGTAATTTTTCTCACGAAAGCTGTTTAAGGAATTAATTTACTATTTAAAACTACGGTAATTAATTATCACAACTTAATTTCGCATGATATTATTTTTATAGAAATGGGATATTTTTTATTCCAACTAATATCAAACTAAAAAATCTGTCGTCTTCTCATCGGTGTCACACTTCTGAAGTTTACAAAGGAAACAGAAGAAAAACCTTCAATAAAAACCTTTCCAGGAAATAACTCACCAATAAAATATTGTACATTGAAAGTGCAAACCATAAATACGTTTTCTATTCTCAATCTACCCGACTACGACGTGTGTTACTTAAACTTATTGTAATGTTAATGTTTGATTGTCACAAGTATTTGATATTTATTAAGCTGCGATAATGACTAACAGCTAACTCGCGGTTTTCATCGTCAAAGGTCAAAGAATCTGCTATCGAAAAATATTATCAAAATTAAATGTGCAATTCTAGAGATTAATTGAGTTTGTAAATACTACGAGTTAGCTGACATTATGATGAATTTATCTGTAACTGTAATCTCACGCCGTCTTATAAGAGAAAAGGCAGGGAAGACATTTTGTTAATACCTTCTTAACAGAAATGGCATTTCAAGCGAAAGTTACACTACATCTGTTCGCACCTAGACTTGCCAGTCGATCTTTGATCTGGCTACGCGAGTTGACCTGTATTTTGACTGTAGTGCTTACCGCTTACATGCTAAGACATGTTAGTGCATACATACACAGCCGGATTTACTACAAATACGTTAAAGTATTAACTTCTCATAATGACTAAAATAGTGACAAATGCTTACTGTCCTATCTCTATAAGACAAACCTACAGTGATAATTTAATTTTAGCATAAGTACCTAGTTAAGTATAACAGTTTTGGATACAATTGTATTGTTGTAAATCATTGAAACACCAATATAAGATCTTTTTATCAAACTGGATTGTTTTAGTTTACTCCTAGAAATATAACAAACCACAGTATGACTACTGCTGTTCACATTGAAATTTTATTACCTACCACTATAACAAAAAACAATTGCCTGGTTAATAATGAACATAATATACCTTATAAGCGTAGATAATATAAAACAACAATCTTTATTATTCGTATTCCTTTAATTGTCACAAAAAAATACATGATGTGAAACTGACTATAGATATTCTGAATATATGCATATTGGCTACTAAAAATAATATCAACGTATTTGAGGTAATCAGTCGCAATTAAAATAATAAAATCATACATAGATGCCTACAACATTTATACAGTACACGCCACACCAAATCTGAGATCCCCTATATGAAACGGAGCAAATGTAACTGTACACAATTACTCAGCCATCTGCATTCTAAAGATTATTTTTTAATCTTCTATCAATTTAATTTCTTTTGAACCTATACGACAATCCTAAAGCGATTGGGAAAATTTGCATTCATAAAAAGACACAAACAGGGGTTAGGATTAGGGTTATAAACAAGGGTTTATGTAAATATTCTAATTATGACAATGATATACATTGAAAGTAAATTAAATTCACATTTATAAAAATCTCGCCTATATATAATACACAGGTATTAAGTGATAACTTAAATAATCGTACTTAGGTTGAGTAATATCACTAAAAACATTTCTAAACATAGTAAATTTAATTTTAAGTAAGACATTTTTTTTAAATGTAATCTAAACAGAAATATGTTTATATGACTTTTAAGTTATACTTTTAATATTTGGATAGAATTGTGTATTTGAATACAAGATACTGAATTTTTTCACTGTAAGATACATTTATCTTATATTTTCAATAAAAACCATTTCATCTGAAATATCTTCGATTTCATTAAGAAAAAAGTATATTCAAGTCTTAGAATTTCAAAAGGATTATGCGTTTTGGTCCTACGCATTGGAATTTCTCTGGCTTACTTTTTTACCTAAGTTTAAGATTTCTATATCCAACGTTCAACAGTTTCGTTACGTGACGAGTGAGACAAGAAAACACCAAGACACCACACGCGGTATACATAATTTTATGGGAAGTAACACACACTTACATGACTGTCTAAATTAGAGCGATGAAAATCGCGATAGTAATCTGCCACTGTTCCGTCCTACTCGCATGGTTGCAAAGACTTTAGCAATAAACGCTCACGCTGAATAGGGTTATATCTTGAATCAGTTGGACTCGAAAATCTCGCCTCAAATTTCAATCATTCTCATAGAGCATACCTTTTTCTAATATCACAGGAAAAGCATATTAACGGGACTGGGACGTCATAATCTCATTATGAGAGTCACAAGAATAATTGGTTTAAAAGTATACATAGGTTAAAAAATAACAATAGCCAACCAACCTAATTTATAATTCTATCGTCAAACCATATTCGATTAATACAATGATTTTAAAATATCGTTAGATCTAGACAGAGTTGCCAACCTTAAAACATTTAGCCTCATATGAAGTACTTAAAAATCTCCTCTACGGTACGGTATGCTTGGATCTAGGACTACTTGATGCGTCGAAAATAACATTTATCATGTTTACATTTTTTAATATTGTTTGGAGATTTTTAGCTCACGTATACGATAATCCTATTGCATAACCACTTAAATATATATGTAGACTGACCGCAAATACCTAACCGCGCCTTGAGTATTGACACACTTATATAGGAAACATGATACACTACCGGACAGACCTTAGAATATCAGTATACAGTATCTGTGTATATTTATTAAGACAATATTATTATAATGTATGAATAATTTAATTCATATCTAAAAAGATATTTAAAATAAATTTGCAAAACTAAATTAATCTCGATAACAGAATGTTATGTATTGTATATTATATTGTATATACATATTGAATATTACGGAAGTTGTTGGAAAAACAGTGCTTGACTGAGTCGTAAACGACATAAAATATAAAACATACCTAATAAAGATTTGGTTATTTTATATATAATAAATTGATGAAAAGCAAGTTCACATTGGTAAGACATGTGTAACTAGGTACACAATTAACGGACAATACATGTAACATATATAATTGTTGTTGCATGTGACCAGTAATCCATTCACACTTATCATCCGCTTACCGTCTGTGCCACACCAGGTGTCAATATGACACTTATAAAAGAGTATTACTATGACCAAAAAGAGAACACACATGCGGATTTACATCCATAGTTTATAAATGTCCCTCGGTAGATGTATAATCGAATGCCTTAAATATAACATATCTAATATAATGAGTGTTATCTTCAGATTGTTTATATCTACACATGTAAAATATATGAATATAAGCTAGACGACAATATATATTACTCCAGACACAAAACCCAATGACAGCCGTATTATATTTCAATTTAAAATAAATATATTATAGCTATTCCTAGCCAAAAAAAATCGAAGACCATAAAAATAAAGTGCTCGAAACAATTAAAAACTCTATTCAGCATATGGTTGGATATAATTATATAATAATATAGAAGTACCATCCAGTACAGGCTTGACTAATACCTCATAGACGTCCATTAAAAACTATTTTTTAATACTTATAAGACAACCATTTTGTGCCCTTTTACATAGATAAAATAAAAATATACAAACCTGATCAGATGTACACACTTACAAAATTATTACCGTACACATTGATACTATATAATATTGATATGAGATAAAATAGAACACCTATTTATTTGTATATTAAACATTGCAGAAATATTAGGTTTATAAATCGTGAATAGTTTATCATATTAAAAATAATTCTGATCAGGTTTATGACATTTAACATTTCATTCATCTTTTTTACGACAAATCTGCATGTAATGTTTAGTCTTCTAAACTCGGCGGGTTATCATCCATGAATACAACGTGCGATTTCAAATATATTAAAAATGCCAACAATCGATCGTTTTCCGCATCCGAACCTCTGTAATAATGTGCAAAATATGTGTTATATTAACCAGTAATTAGTAAACTCTCTACATAATATTAGCTACAGATAATAAATTCTTACTCAACATCTATTTCTATCGCCAACACGGTATGATGTGGTTTTCCCTCCTCGTCGAACCATCTGGAAAGTATTAGTTTTAAATTGATTATTTATAGAAATATCAATAAATATTATAAATTTCCTTTTAATATTAACGTATTTAGTCAAAATTTTAAGTAAATTTAATACTACTTTTAACACATACATACCTAATGTATGTATCAAATCATAAAAAGTAGCCTGTCTTTCGTCACTCCACAAATGCTACATTTATGAATAATATAGTTAAATAAGGAAATTACAGATTGCTACTTCATAAATAACAGTTAAATATAGAAACTACAAAATAAAGAACGTAGGTTTAATATTATTAACTAAGAATTAAACAGGATTTACAATTCTATTTAAACTATGCTAAAATACATAATTAATTTGGTTACCATCCCTTTAATTTTTGGTGCTATAAATAGAATAGGCTAGGTTTAAATAATATAAGCACCTGGATGATCATGCATATTTTTTTTTTAATTTAATTTTTTTTTTTTCTTGTAATTGAGATAATACTGAGTATCATGTACCATGGTATATTAGCCAAACAAAAACCCTATCATCAATACCCGAAAGTAATATTATTTCGTAGCGTAACTGCATAACAAAACTAGCTGTTTCTCTGACAATTTGTTTAATTATGGGTTAGTTTGTTGCTTTGTTATTGTTTGTTATGTAATTGTTTAATCGAAATTGGTTAATTATTGGTATAAGAAACACAGAGGTAACTTAAAATGTATGTAAATATGTCAAGAATGCAGTCCGATAATAATTTAGTGCATAAAAGATCAATAATAGAATTGTAATGATATTTACATGTCGGCGAGTGGTGGCGAGATGCACGGTGCCGGTACTAGCGAGCGCGGTCGTCTCGCTACTCCACACTCGTTAGTAACTTGAGCGGAGCCCAAAGTCGAGCGGACAATGTGCCAGAAGGCGCGCTGAGCGGCACCCACACCATCGATGCGCTCGATACGCACCCACCCTAACACATTTTGTTTATATATATACGTTTCGTCGATGCAAAGCGACATGGCTATGGCCAAGTGGTCCACTACACTACACTATCTTACTCGATAGTGTAGTGTAGTGACGACTTGGCCACGACGCTGCGTATCGACAAAACATATAAGTATCCACATAAAGATAATAAATTAAAATTTTGGCTATATATTTTTTTAACTGACTTTTTAAGAAAACAACGATAATAAACTAAAAAATGAACCGAATCGGTAGATTGCTTACTGTATTATTTCCTTATTATATTCCAATATATTAGCCAAATATGAGGTAGTTTTTTGTTTTGTGGATAATAATGGAATGGTGCACCTGCCTGCGCTAACGGTTTACGCTGCCGGGGCAACAGAGGAGGATGATAAGATGTGCATGAAGTCAGGTCAGTTAGCCCATCCTGACAAATTCACCAGGAATTTAATACGATGGTTTCCAGGGGGAACTGCTTGGAGGTCGACCTGACATGGTACATTGCTAGCAATGAGGTTATCAATCCACATTACTAACAATCCCCTTCCCCCCTATGGGGTAGTTATGTCTTGCTCTCACCACGACGTCGACAATTCCCAGGTGGAGTAGCCAGAGGTATTTTAGGCCTCCGTCTACCCCACGCTGGGATAGCAACTGTGATTGATTATATTGTTAACCAGTTAGGAAAATTGTGGTATTCCACAAAACATTTTATTATTTTTTAACTATCAAGATCTCAAAAAATAGAAAAAAAATCACTGTACTAAAAAAATAGCATTCATAAATAAATTTATCTGTTCACTTGAATTCGGTGACAACATATCGGCGTCTACAACGACGATTTGTGTCATTATCAGTACATCACATTATTATTCTTCGTTTCGTTTCTTAGGACTTCTCAGCAAAAAATAATTCAAAAGAAATGCTTAATTCCCCATATCTGTCATAATTGAATTAGCCAGTATAACAATATATATATATATAATTGTAGAATATATAAAAATATATAAAATAAGAACATGTATTATAAACAGAATTACCAGCTAAAGGAGGTTGGGCATTGGGCTGGCAATTTGAACAGTAACATCGCACCTGGCCCCAAGACACCGCCTGTCGTAACTCCGGATATGGTAACACCAAAAAGTGCCAGAATTTTAAAACCAGGTGTAAATGTTCACAGCCTTCACCAAACGCCTCCCATTCTGCTTCTAAGCTATTACCATCACCAGCTTCTTGATCCAAACACAATATACGGTTGAGGTAATTTAAATTTTCTACTGATAATGGCTCTGACCAAAAGTCGTCACGTCGCGTTGATTCGTCTATAGAAGACGACTGCTCTTCAGTTAAATCCGGCAAGTTACCGGTCTCAAGGGTTAACGCATCCATAATCTCATTGTCTAGATTATCCACATCATTTGCCTCAGGGTACCGATCATTGTGTCGTCTATTTGTATCACAAAACCATTCGTCAACGACTAATTCCTCGCTTTCATCTTCATATCCAGAGCAAACACTGAGAGTTACGCACACTGCGTCCTTTACTTCCTTGGCTAGAATACTTTCGTCAGCAATACGAATAAAACCTTGAGTTGAATGACTTTTTTTGATTGGACGATTCACCGGTTGATTACTATTGGTAGGTACGGTATTGTTATCTGATATCACACTGTGATGCAAAGGCAAACGATTGGGTATACTTGCCCTTGCATCACAGTGACTGGGTATAAACTCTTCATAGGCGTCTACTTCATATACAGGAGTATTCGGTTGGATGTAGTGAGGATTCCTGCTCGGACCAGCTTGGATTATAATTGGGTCATATTCCTCATCAATAAGGTTATTTTGGCTATACGATTTTATTTTATATTTCGGCTGCAATTCTTCTGGCTCAGTGTCCACCAGATTCTCTTGTATATTAATATCCTCATCTACTTCTATTTCCTCCAAGGATTCCTCTCCAAGGTTTTCTGTTATAATTGGAAGATCGAGTGATGCACCGCTAACAACCACATATGGATGGAGTAATACCGAAATCTGAAAGTAAAAAAATATAAGAAATATTCTTATACTCTAAACATATACATTACTTATAATTAGGTGTCTTCTATGTAAAAGAAGAATTTTTAACCATTTGCGTTATTTAATAGTTATCAAGGACCTAAGTAACTAAAAACCTAAACTTAAATAATAACTAAAATTACCTGATTAACACGACCATAAAGATCTATTAGAGGAAATACATGAGCATGCCTTCTTGGCACAGAACCGATCACACCGATGATGGTACCGTCGATGTCGACCACCAACTCGCTGTTAAACCGGAAATGTATAGACAAAACCGATTGTTCGCCAAGTTCTTCAAACGCAGCTGCCATTTCACTATTCTTCTACATGAAATAAACAATTTTTACTAATTAATACAATTATTACTCTTATCCAAAAAAAATTAAGTTTGATGAAGACATTTATATAATTAATATTTGCATGCATATTTTCTGCACATTGTGAGACCCCACAAGGTGATTTGATTATTATGATTTTTAAATGCTTATAAGATGTTCTATGAGATGTTTACTAAAACTACTTTTGTCTTTTCACGTACTGGAGGCGGAAAATTATTCCAGCATGATGTAGGGGAGTCACTGAAAAGTCCGTTAATAACGCAGTTCTATGCTTTTGAGTAGTAAGAAATGAGAGCCCTCTTGGCTATTAATGAATTTGACGTGACCTCGACAACTTTTTGAATAGATACGGAGGTTTATTTATTTCTATTATTCCAGATAGAAGAATGGAAGACAGTAACTGATAATTTAATTAATATTAACAAACTATTACCGATTCAAAGCTAGTATGATCCAGACTCTATTTATTATAACTTAAGAGTTGTCAACTTTCGACAAAAAAGAACTACTTACAAATGTGCCGTTGTCCAGGATAAGGTCACTGGATACCACCCATATGGGTGGATCCATATGTATCGCACAAGGTGGAAGCGGTTCGGTAGGCAAGATACCTACTGCACCTAGAGAAACACTGCCGGCCCACTCTTCATCCACTTTATCTACGCGAAACTGTAAACAAAATTAATATAAATTAGGTTTTTTCGACATAAAGTGTAGAAGCTGGTGGGTCTCTTCAGAGTTCATGAATAATTGTAGACTAGTTTACTATATCACTTAAAAAAATACAAGCATACGATCTTAAATTTATATCGAAAAAATTAAGTTATTTACTTGAATGGTTCTGTTGAAGTAAAGTTATATAATTATATAATACTTGAAACTTTATAACCGGAATATTAGGTTGAAATGGGGTGTCCACTATTACCAAAGCCTAGGATCTTTGAATTTTTGTTAGTGCTGATGTGCTTACTATTATCAAAAACTACTACTATTATGAAAAACATACCATTTTAAAATGGTACGTTTTTCATTACATATTGTTATGGTCCAATTGAATCGAACCAACAAAAAAATATATACAGGTTCAAAGACGCGCGACAGCAAAATAATAAAATATCTTACGGTATAGAAAATAATCGCTCATTCCATAGAATAAGAAAAAAATCTAACAAAACCAGATTCTGCGAAAATCTTTTGCTAAAAGAGATATTAATTCGCAACAATACTTCAAAGAAATCACTTCAGTTACCTTATCTAAAAGAAGTTTTAAGTTAAATTAAATTTTGAATTTGAACATTTATGCAGTAAAAAAGAAATGCAAGTTAATTTTTACATACATTTTGGGTTTTACCCGCGTAAACAATGACTGATAATATCTGTATACTGTAAACACGTAAGTTTGCTTGTATGGATCAAGGAACGCATCAGCATATGTTTATCTATTATGGGGAAGCCATTATAACCAAAGTAGGAAGGTATAAATATATTAAATTTGGATACACTTATAACAATATGTAATTTAGAATAGTTCATATCAAAAATATTTATTGGTATTTAATGTGGACCAACTTTGTCTTTTCATTATGTATTTTGGATAAATAGTTTGAAAGTTACGACGATGATAATAAAAGCGCCGCGCACCGTTCTGAACGCAAGCAAGCATATAAACTTTGTCCTTCACAATACATGTAATTCGAATAAATAGTTTGAAAATTATGACGACGATAATAAAAACGCCGCGCATCGTTCTGAACGCAAGCAAGCTTATAAACTTTGTCCTTCACATGACATGTAATTCGAATAAATAGTTAAAAATTACTATGAGGGTAATAAAAACGCCGCGCATCGTTCTGAATGCAAGCAATGTTCATTTTGAGATTAGACACGTAACAAAGTTGGGAGGCCGAACAACAATTAATTCTTGGAAGGTTACTCATAATAGGCTGATTTGCAAAAATACATACTCAGACGAAGTCGCGAACAGACCCTAAGTACATAAATAGTTTAGAATTCGAGGATAAGCATTGTCTACATAATTATTAGAAAATTATGCGACGCATAGCAATAGCATAATGCGTATACGTATGACATTATTGGAATTAGGATTTCGATATCAACGCATAAATGTAATGATAAAACTCATGTCTCTGATTAAACATCCGTGCGTAATACGCTATTACAAGAAAGGATATTTTTTATATATACAAGATAAAAACGTCTTTATAAGTTAAGTTTTAAAGATATTTTATTTCCTTATGGATAACTTTTTATCTAGGTATATAAAGTTACGTAATTAGCAAACAAAATAATGTATATTTTAGTTCCAGAATTTTTTGAGATCTCTATAACAATATTTGTGTCAAGACTGATTGGATCGCTAGGCATTAATAATTTTATTATGGCAATTGGACGCACTAGTATATATTTATTTATCTAATAGTATTTGAAATGCAAAATACAAAATATCTATTCACATTTTATATATAAAGGATTTGTTTTGAAAAAGATTGTGTATTATATTTGAAAAACATTTTAAAACCCCATCATTTATTAGTCAACCTGAAAATACTGAGAGGATATATTGACTAGAGGTAAAAAAAAGTTTATAAGTCATAACAAGAAATAATCAGTGTTAATAATTTAAATTTACTACTGTAAATATAATACAGCCGAAACAAAGTACAATTAAATACAGAAGCAGATGACGTCCACCAGATGACGTCCTGGCTGATTAGAAGATCCAGTAATTTACAATCTTTATAAATAACAATAATTATTATAACCGTGTTTCTCAGGGAATCACAAAACATTGGTTGATTGGAAGAAATCCCGCTTACTTTATTTCTAATGACAATTGTATTATTTTATACTATACAAAGTGTATTACAAAAAATATGTTTTAACGTAATATGATTGTTATTTGACTTGTTTACTCACATTTATTTAGAGGTTACTGTAAAATATGTATACTGCATAATGTTGATCATTTAAATCGGTTTGACTGACAAACCGATGTCGCTATTAAATTTACTATTTGTTACTTACCCTAAAATTACGTCCTCTTCTCAGTGGTTGACTAACAATGGCAATACCATTTTTGTATCCAGTAGTTCGCATTGCAACTGTGTCTGTAATAGATATTTTTAACTATCAATATTCACTAACAAAACCGGCCAATAGATTTTTTTTGGGACCAACATAAGTTCAATTGAAAATTATTAATAACTTAGGTTTATTTTTGTAGATGTTAAATCGTATAATCTAATATACTTTACTAAAGAACACATTACTGAATTTAAGAAAAGGAAGTGGTTAGCCCAATGTTATTTCCCTTACATATTGATGCATAATATCGTCCGCAAAGCTGTAAAAGCCAGCTGTGGCCAACAGCATTAGAGTAGTCCAAGAAAAAAAGAAATTTAAGAGTAAATGTAGCAATGATTTATTGAAAATGTGCCAAAAAAACATAAGTATAATAATAAAAGTTTAAATTAGTAGTTTTACCTGAACTACATAACTTAATATTCTGTCCATGAATATAATGAAATGTGTATGGCAAGGGACGGCAGCGTCGTCTTGACTCTGTAGTGACGAGGTTTGCCGTGGATACTGTGTTGCCCTCTGTTTCTACTGTGGTCTCAGGTTCAGTAGCCGCCGCAGTAGTTTCAGGATTAGCATTGGTGTTTATATCATTACTGGATACTTCTATAGCAACTGTTTCTATTTCAGCTGTTACTTCAGCATTAACGGCTGATGGAGAATCCGCTGTTGTGGCACTAGCATTCATACAAATTGTAATTGGTGTCACTTTCTGACATTCATCGTTCGGGACTGCAAAACAATGGAAAAAATATAATTTATATTGTATATTATATAAACTTACCGCACAGCCTCAGTGGTCTAGCGGTTACCGACTCCTTACTTCCCACTGCCCGGGGTCAATTCCTCGCACGGTACAAACATTTGTATTAGTGACTATGACTGTTTGTATTGGTCTGGTGCCTTCTATATAAAATATGTATGTATAGATGAATAAAATGTATCTATATATTTATATTCGTTTTATAGTACCCATAACACAAACTCTGCTTAGCTTGCAACTAGATGGCGCTGTGTAAAGGCTTGTCTCTAGTCTAGTAGATATTGTTATTACTATTAATGTCGCATTTATTAAGATGTATCTGATGCAGATATCTGCAATACTTTATTACATATATCCGCATCAGATACATAGCCGAGCTAACAAAAAATATATAGATACGGGTAATTCGTACCTATATAACTTTTTTGTCCCCTCAAATATATTCCATATATACAGGCACCAGTTAGTTAAATATAAATTATATATCTAAGCATATATAAACTCACTCGTTGTAGGAAGTGCAGTTGCCGGATTGACCGCTCTGGATACGGCTTGGATTTTAGTCACTTGTCCAAATATATCCATAACCACATACACTTTCTGTAAAATATTATTAAAAATGTATTAACACTAATTATAAATAATAAATAAATGTATTTCCTCTTCCGTCTGGAATACGATTGCGTGTAGTCTCAACGTATGGTAAGGGATAACGGTCTGACATCTATCGATTCCTTCGAGCAAAAACATCTATTTTCCAAATTTTAATTCTTTAAAAAATATAATCTCGATTTTCTAGTGTCAAATATATATATTAGCTAAATAAAACACTAAATTTATTTAGCTAATATATACATTTGACACTCGTTAAATCGAGATTTGATTTTTTTTTAATGAATTAAAATTACAAACCTTATATTTACCGCGGTAAATATTTCGAAGGATCAGATATATAGCAGTGCAGAGTGCCAAAGTACCACGGGTGTCACATGACGAGTTAACGTCATAGTGTGTTTCATGTATATAGGCATACATCAAAAACTATTGTACATTAAATTCATTTCCTCAAGCTTTAAAATATAGCAAATTCATCTGAATTATATACAAAAAGAATTGTATATGTATTTTACTTACATCAGGAACTTTTTCGAATTCCATATCGAGTAATTCTGAATTGTAATAAATGAGAACTCGGGAATCGTTAGTCTTTTTAAAACCGATACGATCTCCGGAACGTAACCACTCAAAAGAAGGCGCGAAAGAATGGATATCTTGTTCACGGGTACCACTTCGTGAAATCTTCATATATTTTCCTGTAAACATTATATAATAGTAAAGTAGTTACAGTTTCATACAGTTTAAAACTTTTTTTTTTTTGCATCGAAAGATAAAGCAGCCTCTACACCACAACTGTCATCTAATACTGACATAATGAGGTTTTACAAAGAACGTTTTCTACATTTATATACTTTACCCACAATACTGTTATGTGCAAGTGTGTCTACCTATCTGTTTCTTGCCTATTAACATCTAAAGGGCTGAGTATAAATATTTACCTTCAATATAAGCCGTATAATGTGGCAAATAGCAGATAGACGGCGGCAAGCAGCGGTTCACGTGAGCGTTTAGTATGTTGACGTCGGTCACACCCATACGAAAACTGCCCGCGTAACCGTACTTACACTCCACTATTTTAATCTGCAAAATAATACATGAAAAATAAACTAACATAGAAGTAGTGAAAAATACTGAAATAGAGATGACTTTATAATTTTGGGCGTGCCCAGCTTCTGACTCACGGGTGGGGCAGGGGAGTACTAGCTTTCTTCAGGATAAGGGGCGAAGATGGGTCATATGTGAAACTTTTACCATACTTAGTTTTACATGGAACGCCTATGCTTGTGACTTAGGCAGATTAGATAGATTTCAGTATTAAACTACTCACCTCAAATATTTCACCAAGCGCTAGGTGAGCGGAACTAAAAACCAACGTTTCAAATGGTTCAGGAGTGCGCCGCCGTGCGATAGAATAATCATGCAATAGGCATATATTGTCGCCAGAGTATTCAGAGAAGCTCCTAAAACAGAAATATTGCGTAAAGTTTGTATTTATTTTTAATGTTGACAGTTGTTAATAATTTCTTAAAAAGCTAATAAATGGCCATTAGATCATGACTCACCAATATGGAGGAGGTGGTGACGGCAAAACCCTTGCATTATTCAACAAAGAATTATCTGAATTAATGCATCCGTTATAATTAAAAGCCCTCTCTTCGTTTTGCAGTATTGTGACCTGGCAAATAAATAAAACCATGATATTATATGTTCTTTCCTTTTATATCTAATTGTCTAACGTAGGATAAGTCATTGGTTAGTTAGCATTAGACTAGATTGTAGTATCTTAAAAAATCGACACATATGATGGTTTTAATAAATCAGTTAGGATGAAGTGCCAGGTGAAATGTAGATCCAAGTCCAAAGTAAGTGGTAAGTACCCCTATGTGGCTATGACTGTACTATTAGTTGAGAATAAATTGGTTATTGGATCACGTTTCTGAACATCGAATCGTGGATCTGCACACACAGATCTGAACCCGTCTATATATTAGGTATTGTCTCTCTTTTCGATCCGTAATGAACAGGCGGTTACTACCCTGGCAAGTTACCAGCTTTTTACTGAAATTATACTTCCTTGTTCATCGAATTTATAATGATACCAGAAATACGGATGTGCTCCTGATTTACTGTGTGATCGACAGCTATTACTTCATCTGAGTTCCCCTATTTCCGGACCATGATCGTGCTCTGTGTCTAATCTCCATTGTTTCCAACTTTCCGAATTATTCTACTCTCCGAGGTTATTTTTCCACAACTGTATCTTGCAATGTAGTATTCGAAGCACATGACGTACTCGCAACAGTTATTTGCCGAGTTACTGGAACTATGTCGTTGATCTGTTATGCTACTTTTGCTATTTCTGCCAAGCTCGTGTTCATTTGCGATGCGACTATGGTTTGTAGGTACATTATGACTGGCAAATTCTTGGAAAATTTCTGGTATATGTGGTTTCTATCGTCTAATTTGTCATGTATTAGTACTTGTCTAATCTTGTGTTGTTTAGATGCAGAAAGACATGGTATTAATTCTATTTTTATATTAACATAATTCAGTTCAGTTGAAAAATAGGACCACTATGTCGCTAACTTCAGCAGTGTGTTCCAGATGAAATAATACGTTTGTAATATAATTTTGTATTATTCGTCGTGATGTTAGAAAGAACCAATTTATCCTTACAACTGCGCAAAAAATAGCTCTGGATCGTTAGGATTAAATGCTGTACTTTATTCCGACTATGCGACTATATATATCCTTTTGGCAACCATCGTCTTCGTACTTGAGTTATATCAACAAATTCTTCCGAATATCGATGTTACTAATGTAGTGGTAAGTTGCCACAAACCCCTTGCTTAATCTATAAATAAGTAAGTGGTCAGTAGCAGCATACCACTACAACAATTTGACTGCTTTATCTAACTCTTCAGCTGAAACGCAGGTTACAAAAACAAGCTGCTTGATGCCTGAAATAGGTGAAACTGATGTATCCAAGCAGACGACTATTTACAGCTGTTGTCTCATTAAATAGTTTAACTCATATTGATAGATTAATAATAAAAATCATACAAATTAGTAATTAAAATATATATGCACTGACCTGAGTACACTGTCCGTAGAGATCAACCACAGCGTAGATATTAAGATGTGGCACATACCATGCCTTGCCCATATCCATACCATCGAGGTAGTAGTGTAAACTTCGGTCTGCATGCCACATCATACCTGTACATAGTAATATCTATGCCTATAGTCTGTAGAGACTTTAATATTAGTCTAAATTAATGTATTTCTTCTTATTTGTAATGCAATAGATAAAAACTTAAGTAAATAAAGTAACACAACAACATTATCAGAATATGACATAAAATGCATTTTATTTACACATTTATTTACATTTAAGTATCCTTATTTATTTCACTAGTAAAAAGTTGGAGTAAATTGTAAATATTGTTGACGGTATCGGTGGTTCAGCGGTTTAATGCACCACCTTACTTCGGATGGTCACAGACTCGATTCCTCGCACAATACAAACTTGTCTATTTACGACATTAATTATTTGTATTTGTATGAGTCTTTTCTAAGTATAGTGTATATGTATTTAAATAAGTATTTTTCGTCTATCAGTTTATTAGTACCCATAACACAAGCTCCGCTTTGCTCTTAAACTTTGCTTTTAAACTGTACTGTCTGAATTGTACAGGGATAATATTATTGTACAAAATAGAGAAGTAAAAGACCAGAAATTGTAAAATAAGTCATTGGTGAAACCACAATATATATTGAAGTACCATAAATCCTCTCTGTAGTAAAATTTCATTCTAAAATTGTTGCTGAACTTACTTAAGCCGAGATTACATAAATAAATTGCTCACCAACTCGGCTACCAACTGTGAGAGTGTCGAGATCGAGGGGATAGCCACTACGAACGCACTCCCCATCTTTCATCATGGCTGCCCCGCTCAATATGTAAGTATCCCAGCTCAGATCTGTTGCGGTACCGGCTATCAGACCTACGCCGCCGTTTGTTTCCAAATCATCTGGTCTAATCGCCGTAACACCTGTTTATATGATTACACGATACATACAATAGAAAATTATTTACGAAATAAAGAACAGACTTTATTACATATTATAGTTAACTCATATTTTATATATATCTTCTTACGAGAACATTATCATTAATTATACCAACTTTATAATAACTAAATTCATTTTCTTTCTACGTACCTATTCATTTATTATATTATATTTCTTAGACATATTATTGAAAAAAATAAAATATTAAAGCTTTATACAAGCTGAAGGTAAGTAGTAATCGTCGCCTATATATATCGGACATCATGTTAACATTTTACAACCCTGATTACGCACATGAGCTACCATTTCCGGAAAACTAATGTCTTGCCTCTTATCCTGTAATTTCACTGTCTGCTTGGCGTCTGAAATATATATATATGCTCATGACAAGACGTGGTACGCGCTGAAACATAAGTGGGTCATACATACCAATCTCAAGACTCCCGATCCAGCAATCCACCATCTTGTCTATACGCAGTTCGAACATATCGCACTCGCGAAGTGGTCTAGAGCTGAAGAGCACGGCATCGTTGAACTCCGAGTAGACAGTCGCTCGCGATGCAGTTAAACGGCTACGACTCAGACGAGCATTATGCCCGTGGACGCGGTGGAAACACATTTCACTGCGTACATAATAAACATCTTTAGCTGACTTTACACGACATATTAATTTCACGCGCGATTAGGAACGCGCCCGATTTAGCGCGCGCAATAGTGGAGATTGCATTGAACTATTTTAAGTTTACACTCACTCGCCCGCGTTGCGCTTAATATTCATGTCATTTCAGTCTCTTTTATATTTATTTTACATACTTCATTTTCCAGAGACACGCTTCATAGTCAGATACCGCATTTCGCGATCATAATTATTTATTAAAAAAATACGCACACGCAAAGGCGTTAAAATACGCACGGTCGAATACGCCAAGTAGCGGAACGCGTGGCCTTGCTCATTCTCTTTATTTACAGGCACTTTCTTTTCATCTCCTATATACGTATGAAAGTATGCACATCTAAAGGCAATTATTGGGTCGATTGTTAAGATTAGGCACATTACGGATGAACTGTGCTGACGACACCCTTCAATAGGAGGAAGTGGGTGGTATAGCTAATACGACAATCGGCTTGACCCGTGAAACTATTACCGGAAATATATTTGACCAGAATAATACAAGTCGGCCTTTTACCCGAATGCCTGATAGATTTCTATGTAACTGGAATAATAAACAATACAAAACAGAATATCCTGGAAGGTGTTGTCAGTCTTTTTCATCTGTCGACATCGTGACTACAATATTTGACGTGACCACTCTTCGCTCAGTATATTTTATTTCTACGAGGCGAGCCTACGCCGTTTCTAAGATTAGTTTGGTTGGTTACTTTTGAATTACTGCTCTCATCTTAGGTTAACATTAACGAAATTAAATCATTTCACTTACGGATATATAGTAGCGTTGGATTCGGTAGATAAAGGTGATTCAGGTGACAGCGCTGGTGGAGGTAAATAACTGGTTACAATTGTCGCTTGTGCTACTCGACCATACAGATCTGCAAAAATAGAGATTACAGTACAATTAATATTACATTACGTAACCGCAAGAATCTACTTGTTTTTTTTTTATTTAATACAAAATATTAGAACTTACCAATAATACCAAAAACATGTTCAGGTATATTAAAAGCAGCTGGACCCTGATCTATGCCGTTTACATAAAAATGTAAAATACCCATGTCTCTTCGCATCACCCCCACTGTATCCCCTTCCTAAAACGATACATTTAAACATATTAATAAAAAAAGACAACATAATAAAAACCAGACAATATATATTTTGTACAAGTAAATAATCAAAGTTAAGAATATAAAATAAGGTATCATACCACCAATCTATTTAAATTTCTGACGTATTGTGGAATGATTATGGTTCCATCCCGTATGACATCTTCTCCGGTCATTGCCCAAGTGCCGGATCTAAACATTTTATATAGGTATAAACGTATGATAATCACAATACTTAGGTTTCATATAAAATGATATCACAATATACTTTATATTGGTGAGTTGCAGTTGATATGTACCTTTTTTAAATATGTCGTCGTCGGCCTTTGACTTTACCTCACTAATATTTTTTATGTTGCACGTACTATACGTGACAGAAAATATATCTATATTATAATATTTTCCTAAAGAATCCAGCTATGTTTAAAAACTACAAAAAGAATTATGACTGCAGATATAGCTAAGATTTTGTCGAATATTCAAACCGAATAAAACAGTCAGTTGAAAAATTGATAAATAGGCCCTTTTAAAATCGGTGAAAAATGGATATTATTATTTCTTAACTCACTTCGCATTGCTCATTTTGTATGGTAATTTTATATCATTTGAAGAATTCTGCGTGACCCCAATTTCTATGCTTCCAGCCCACTTCGGAATAACGAGATCAAGCCGCACTTGGAAAAGTTCGTTGGTCCTTAATGTGCGATTAGTCATTACTATCCCGTTATTGAAGTATTCGAAAGCGCTGCAACATAATACAATATTATGGAAAATTTTTAAAAATGCTTTATACTCATATCTACATTCTATTAAATTAATAATAATACTAGTCTACCGTTATTATAATTGGAAAATTTAAGAAACCCAGTGGGGCGCTAGATGGAAGTCTGTTTATTATGTCATCGTTTCAAATGGCTAAATTGATTGAGCGGAGCGCGAAGCGCGGGGCGATCTCACAGGTCACATTGCACGATACTCCATCTAACCGACTAGGGCGATTGAGAACTTAATTATATCGAAGGTCGATCATCGGAGCTCCATCGTTTACCACTCAAAAAAATCCGATCGGTCATACATACATCAGTGATAATTGAGGAATAATCGGTGATAAAGGTTGCCATAGACTTAGCATGGCGGAAAAAACACTTAACTTACGTAATTTAATTAATAATTTTTTTTTTTAAGCACAAACGCGCTCCGCTCATCTTGTGATCTGGCGTGTAAACAACACATCGGTAACAAAGCTAGTTTTATATATGGCTCAACATACAATATTTAAAATACAATGTAATAAAAATTCTATAACTTAAGGGGTCACACAGGGGTCCTGGGAGATCGCTTAAAATGATCAGATGTGCTGACAACAACTGCAACATATTACTGAAGTAAACTTTGTAAAACTGTAAACTGTGTGGATACCCCACTTTCAAAATTTAGCTAGTTTTGCAAGCTGTGTCTTGGTTGAAAGGGGGAGATGTATGTAATGGAAGCCTGAGTTAATAAATAAATAAATTACGGGCGATCTCCGATAACGTGATGACTGTGGTGTTATTGTATATGGGCCGTCAGCATATTTATTAATCTAATTACATAAAAAAACACACAGTCTTTGTAATATATACATGATATATATACGCATGTCATTTTTATTCTTTTTAATTTAACTTTTTAACTTTATAGTTGCCTAGTACTATTAAGCTGTAATATTTCATGTGACGTACTAATTTGGATACATTATCTCATATATATATAGTCATATGCATATACAATCTGTAATAGAGCTTATATTATAAAAAAAAACATATTATATAAAGAATACTCACTTAGGCCTATGAGCAGTCTTACCATGGTTAATAATAATAACATTCGAATCACGCAGCGAATGAAATAAAAGGCTCTCTTCGTCTATTGCAGGTCTAAATCTATCTGCAATTACCAGATAATGTTTTGATTACTTTTTTTGTTATAAATGAAGAGCATTACATAATTAATTAAAATAGTTAATTGATCTAACAAATCTAAAATTATATTTCAATTCATTATTATTTATTATATACTAGCTATTCCCGCGACATAGTCCGCGTGGAATATAGCATTATTTTTCTAAAATAAAGGTAGCCTAAGTTACTCATTATTACATCAGCTACCTGCCAAAAATCTCGTCAAAATCGGTGCAGCAATTTCAGAGATTAGCCGGAACAAACAGACAGACAAAAATTGTAATAAATGTTACTTTGGTGTATGTACCGTATTTATATTCATAGGCATGTAGTAAAAAAACGGTTATTTCAATATTACAAACAGACTCCAATTTTATTTATATGTATAGATAATTAATAGTACTAACTAGACGCTGGAGGGTCCGGACTGTTTGTCAGGATCGGTAAGTCATTAATATTGCTGTCCATGTCTTCACATGGATCTACAATCGTGACCTGTAAAAAATGAAGTAAATTTAATAATACAAAATTGTGAATATAAAATAAATAATATAACGAACACTAGAAATTCAATATATTACAATAAATCGAGCAAACTAACAACACTAAAAATATAATAAATTTTTAAATAAATACATAAGTACTGATATTACTATTCTACTCGTTTTACATAAATGTCTATATTAGCGCTAAATATAGGAAGCTCATATAAACAATAATATCATTATAAATATTCCATATAGTTCATATATTATATATTTTTTTGTTTACATAACCTTGTTATAAACCAGAATAATAAAACTTTAATAATAATTTATTTTATTTTTCAGTACATAATATATAATTATTATTGTACATAAAGTATAAAAACAAAGATCATCATCATCATATCAGCTCAACATAGATAGCTCAATAGATAGATGAATGTTTTAAAAATACAATAATAATTACATGTATGATGTGTGAAGATAAAGCAATACAAACCCTGACAGTCATGCCGTACAAGTCGACAACACCCCAGACTGGCTGCTCTACTTTATCAGCAGCAACACCCTGATCTACGCCATTAATAAAATAATGCAATTTCCCATTACTTTTTCTCATCATCCCCACCGTATCGCCTTCCTGCAATATTTTATTACAATTTTATTTATTATTTACCAATGAAAAATTGGCCATAGTTGTTCATACTCAGACGATTTTACTCATAGGATTTTAATTTAATACTAGATATAGACGTCTATATAAATAAGCCCACAATCTAAATACACTGGATTCCAAAAAAATCCATTCAGTTTCTTGCCAGTTCCTCTGAATTGAATCAGTATACTTAACGGGACGGTAGGAAAAAATGTTAATACAAAAAACTTGACATTCATAAGTGGCTATAAATTCCTACTGGATTAAATTATATTTGATTTGATTGAGCAGTCAATACTTTTAATTAGTAAAACATATTCAATAAAATATATATTATTAGTAATATAACAAAACACAAATTACAAAATAAAAATGATTAAAAACATACTCGAAGTTCATCAAGGTTGAAATTTCCATACTCCATACAAGTACCGTGACCATTCAATAACACCTTGCAACCAGACATCATGATTGTCCCCGAATCCATGTTGGTCATTGTCGATGGAAATCTTATTGTAGCTGGATTGTGCGTCGTTACACCGACCTATGTTCACAAAAATATTACAACATTATATAATTTCTAGTGAAATTATTATATATTACTAGATGACCCGCGCAACTTAGTCTTTATCATACTTGACATTTATCATTATATTTTGCCCGATTTACATAATTTCTTTTGAAATTATAGCCTATGGGTTATTCTGGTGTATAAGTTATATCACAGTAAAGTTTCTTCAAAATCCGTTCAGTAGTAGTAGTAGTAATAACATCAATATCAATATCTTACTAATATTATACACGCGAAAGTGAGTGTGGATTTTTACTCGAAAAACTACTGAACAGATCGTGAATAATATCATTTTCAATTTAGAACCTTCACTAAACCGTCGATTGTAGTTCAAGTTTTACATAACGGCGCGGAGAATATAATGCTATTACACATTATATTAAGTTGAGCATTAACACGCGAGTCTCGAGCCGTTCTTCTAATCATAATGTATCGATAAATCCCTGATCGCTCGTACTATAAACTGGACGAGCGTCGCTCGCACTGTCTCGCAGTTAACTCAATTTACTACTTTAACGAGTCCTGCTCGTCTCGTTGGTCAATTAACCTTTCTCACACCAAACGTATTTTATACGGACTAAAGTGACTCTACAATGACAGAGTAAATTTTATATATGAACACCAGCTAACCCCGCAAACTTTGTTTTGCCATATAAATTACAATCGCTATTAAAAAATATGGATTGATGGTAGAAGGGTAAAAATTTGGAGTTATATGTATTTTGTAATGGCAATTATAAAAAACTAAATTATATTTTTTATAAAAATAATACTGAGAGTGGACAACCCTTATCACTTAGGGGTATGAACAATAGATAGTAGCTGATGGAAACTTACTGAATATGCATATAAAAATCAGTCGAGCCCTTTCGGAGGAGTATGGTAAATAAGATTGTGACATGAGTATTTTATATATTAGCATTTCAATTTGGATCTTGCAACATAATATATGATCACTTAAGAGAGTAACTATACAGTGCCTAACATACTTTAATATGAATCAATTCTTTAAATATTATGATCGACAAAAATATATTTCTGTCTCTGGATAGAACTACTGTGAAACATGTCATAATTGCCTATCAGACAGAGTAGTGTCGGTTTTTTAATAGTCTATAAATACCTCTATACTACCACTCCATTTATCAACCAATGTATCGATACGTATTTCGAAGAGTTCATTATCATAAAGAGGTCGATGCGTCATGACCACGCCATTATTGTAATCGTCGAGAGGGCGCGCTCGCTCTGCCGACCTGTAATATCATCCCATATTATTACAAATATAGACAAATTTCATACAAATCTAAATTAATTACTAAAGAAAGCGAGCACTACGTACTTATTGTTACCAGACAGTTTGACTAGAATACCGCATCTTGGATGAAAACGTAAACGATCTTGAGCAACTGTATAAGAAACGATTAAATCATTATTATCATTAAAAACCACTGTTATTGCTACCATTAAAGATCAGTATTTTTTTTAATTACCGAGCGCACATGCTGCTTCAGACGTCATAGGAATAAAGACATCTCGAGTTCCCTTAGGATATGGATCAGTGGAAAGTCCAGCTTCAATTTCACTTGATGTTAAAGTATCATCATTGTTTGGATCCTCATCAATCTGTAATAAAAATATTACAAATTACATACGCAGCAAATCATGTTAATTGTCAATTACGTTTTTTGTTTATAACAATTTTTGTTTTAGAACAAGTGTACTTTTATTTTTTTAGTAAATTGGTATATTTTTCACTTAATTTCCATTAATACCTTTAGGTCTAGTAACACCTACAATGTAATAATATGTATGTACTTTATTTTAATAATACTTTAAAGAGCAATTAGACATATGTTATAATAACTGTTAGAAACTATTAATTAATTAATGATAAGGAAATCAATGAAATCAAAATAATCAATAATGTAATAAAGAACATACCTGATCTAAACTACTCTCCATAATTGGTCTCATTGCATTACAATGTGTTATGGAAACTTGCACACACTGGCCATATAAATCTATCACAGCAAATATTCTTGGTGGCATGTCTTTTGCTGCAATGCCAAGACACCGTCCATTGACGTAAAACATTAATTCATCCTGCAGAGTACAATATATTTCAATAAATACAAATAGGTAATTATTATACAACTCAGAATGACTAACAATATAAGTTGCTACAACTGATGCCATTGACTAAACAACAAACACTTATACTTTAACACGACTTCGAAACTATGCTGCTTGGCGACAAAAATAGATGAGACAGACATACCCATGCAACAATCTTTGTATAAATAGTTAACCTTAAACATCTATTTATGAATCTACATAGCCTGCCAAACAAATGATTTGTTAAGTGACAATGTAATTGAGAATCCCTAATATCATCATCTTTGCCGTGCTTAAATCCCATAATTTTTGACGCAGTATATCCTTCTTACACTGATCAATATCAGCTGTCAAATCTGAGCTGACTCTCCTTTTATACTCTCTTCATAATAAGATATAATAATTAAAACAACTATAACAAACCTTAGTAGTTCTCATAACGCCTAAGGTATCCCCTTCCCGTAGCGAGTCTAACTCGGGCCCATAAGAGTTGACTAGAGTAACACCATCTTTAATTATTGCACTACCTGACATTATCTAAAAATAAATTAACATAAATTGGATTAATGTTTGCGAAATATAATAATATAAGAAAAATATAAATATAAGTAAGGATTACGTACATATTCTATTCAGTACCAGATTAAGCAAATTCTTTCAAACCGACAAAGAAAGGATCTTATGTTTTAAAAAGCCATGATTGCAATTGACGTAATTTTTACTTAATTTAGGCTTTGTACCAACTAAAAAAAATACTTGAAGGTTAAAAAATGTTTTGTTGTATTATATTCAGACATGAGTGAGTTAGCGAGACCCTCAGTGCACTGAGGCAGTAGTATTTTCTACTCTTGCTAACATGCTAATCCAGCACCTATTATATTAATGCGCTTCTCAATTAATTTACATTTTACTATTCATAAGTAATACATATTTACTATTCATCAGGAAACTATAATGATTTTTGCAATCATAGTTACACAATCAAATATGGAAATATTATTGTCATTTATTTAAGTATTGTATCTGGTAAGTTTTTATACTATTCACATTACAAAATGATAGTTCATTAAATTTAACATATGTATTATTTGAGTTGACTTTGTATTCCATTATTGGAATTTTTGGTTTAATTGACCGTGATAATCCAGATTCTATAGTAGTAGCCAACATTCATCCTTTAAGAAAATAAATTATTACCCATGCTGTATTACGTAGTTTAGTTGCTGTCGCTGGAAGCTCCATATATTCAGGATCCAATGTCGTAACACCAATTTCAAGAGACCCATTCCATACATTTACCTACCAAAAATATTATAAATAAGTTATGTGATGGCACAGTTTAATGAATTACCTTGTGAATTGAACTGCTTTTATACTATCACTTATTGTATTAGTATTGAAACATTGATATTCATGCCTTGTACACACACATGAATTATGCAATGTACACATTAATTCAGAATAATTTTGCTCTACAAGCTATATACTAAAAAATGATAAAGAAATAAGTATGTGAGAACAATAAAGTGGTTTATGATGTTACTTATATAATATGTGATGCAGTTGAAAGGAGTATAGCAAGATGAATGTGTAGAATTTGAAGATTACAGAAAATAAAAGAGCAACTAAAAAAAACTTCAAAATGCTAGTTGCAATTGGTAGTATGAGAATAATATTCACTCTATATGAGAATGTTATGAGAACCATAGTGTTAAATGAATGCAAAATCTGAAAGTAAATAGAGACAAAGGAAGAGATACATTTCACACACAAAAGAATGGTTCAATATCATGTAAAAGTGTATGGATTCTTAAGTAATTATTAAGTGACTTCACTAAATTAATTAAAGTGTTATTGCATGTATAATTGGTTACAATCAAATAAGTAATTTATCTATATACTATTAAGATCAGAATGGGATACCGAAACATTTTGTGCTTTCTTCCAAAATATTTAGAGGCCTAAAAGGTCAGGATAATGGTGTTTAAACAATTTATTATATTGTCAACAGCAAAACAAAATAATTATAATATTAAATTTGAATATTTTTATAATACTTCACAAAATATTTTATTTCATAAAAATTTACATATTTTTTGTGAATCTTGTAGTAAAATGATGATTAATATAATTAAAGCGGCTATATCTCTTCCTAGGTGTGTGTTAACATAAATAAATTAAGGTCAATCAATAATTTAGGTCTTTATACACCTTTTTGGAAACAAAGAAAAATCAATGTTAAGCCAAACTGAGTGTAAAGCTTTACATACCTTTCTGTCTATGCATATTTCAAATAAAACATCATCTGTAAGAGGGTCGGCGCTTAGAATTAGACCATGATTAAATTCAACAAAATTCCGTATGGCTGTGGAATTATTGTTGAAGAGAGTAACTCTTTCCCCGCACCTCCGGTGAAATCGCATTTTTTTCAGATAATATATAAAAATATATATAACTTTTACTTCTATAACATTTACAAACTTGTGTATAATATCATAATTAAAATTTTTCTGTCAGACATCATTATTCGCACTATTTACACTTTGGATTTTGGATAGAGCAACTTAACACCCATTACGAACTTTATTTTTAATAAACAAAGACCCTTAAATAATAATGAATTAACATCTATATTTAATATCATAATAAAGCAACATAATAAGCATTTTAAGTAATTATCATTTATAAGGAGACTAGAAATTATATAGAAGCTAGTTTTTCTACAGCATTGCTTGCAGTAGAGTAGTGGCGAATGAGATAAAAACGATTATCAGTCGATTTTGTTCAACAGTTCAACATCGACAGCACAGAGTATTATTAAATTCTAGAAATTGACATATGATACTTTGGGTGACACTGAATGACAGCCATTTGACAATTCTGTAGACCAAAATAGAGATGTGAATAATCAATGGTAAAATTAATGTTTCTTATTATTTTTTTTCTATTTCATTAATCATTTTTAATATTCCAATATTTCATTGACAATTAATTATCCATAAGAGCCAGTCATAGTCTGTACTTTCGACCAAGGGTGTAAACATATTGTGGTCTAGCGAACTGTTTTAAAAAATTAGTTCTATTTTGCAAAAACTAAGAGGTAAGTACTATATATCTCTATAGATATATATATGAAAACTCTGTTGTATAAATTTAGATTCAGTATCAAAATGTAATCTAGAACAATTTAAACACATGGTAAACAAAATTATTATATAGAAACAAATTCTCATATGAAACTGAATACTGGGAAATAGGGTACTAAAATAGTATATTTAAATTTTTATTCGCATTATTATTAATCATGTTAATAACAATGCGATGTAATATATCATATTAATATATAATCATAATAATATCATATTATTTATTTGATTTGATAGTATCCGAAAGGTACGTGTAGTTATATCTGGTAGGTATACCTACTAGATATAACTACCTACCGTACCTTTTGGGCCAGATCGTGCTTTTTACAGCCTGTATATAATTGTAAACAATCACGAAATTAATTTCAAACATTTCGGTTCTGTTGATCATATTTAATAAAAAAATGTAATTAACATAAATCAGAGAAGGGATTTATTATTAGTTCATTAGTAATTAATAATGTTTTAGAAATTATTTTGTATTTAAAATTACAACATTGGAAAATAATTGATTGCTCATAAGATGGGTTTAAAAAAATACAATTAGGAACATTAATACATTTTTATACTAAAAAATAATCTATTAATACGTTTATTATTAATGACTATTAATGACTTTTAACTGTAATTAATGTCTCATCCCTAGGGCAAGGAAATGCTACGTCATGGATTGACAGCCACAATATCTATGACATTTCGCCTAATAGAGTTAGTAATAGTGATACTTTGCTGATTGACTCAGTGTTACTAGAAATAATATTTATGTCATCAGTAGAGAATAAGATGAGCCGAAGTCTAGATTTTTAGCTTATTGTAATAAATTTACCATAAAAAAACACGATATTTTCCAGAAGGAATCTTATATCAACTATAGCTAATATCAACATATTAATATTGAAAATGTTAGAGGGATGGAGGGAATAGTCAATAATGCGGACTGATGATCCTACTGTTAATAATGTACCATGTCAGCCTTGGTATCATGCGAAACAAAAAAATATTTCCATGATAATAAAAAATAAAAATACTATTTTAATGTAGTATTCTGATATGTAGAATATCTGAAACCCAGAAACTTAGGAGTTATACCTAGCTTTTCTCTGTACTAATACAATTTTGGTAATAAGATTATAAACTATGTAGCTTGTATATATATTATATATTAGTTTAACAGTTGTGGTTAACTCCTTTTTTATATGTGGTTAACACCCGGAGTAACAATGAAACAAAAAACTCAATTAGATTAAAAAAAAAACAATTATATAATAGTTCTATTATAATATATATTCCATATAATCGGCAGTCCCTAATCTTTGTATTAAACTTGAGATAATGTAAAAATAATGAAGTAATATTTTTATAGTGTGACAGAAGGATGAGGTGTTGTTTATAAAACAACAGTAACAAAACTAGGGGCGTAAATACTACCGTAACTGCCGTATCAATTGCACGGGGCCCCTTAACGTACTTAAACAAAAATTAACTTACCAAATTTGTTTTTTATTCACAAATGATAAAAGTCATAAAAAGCAATAGTATTTTACCCGCATCAGCTATAAATGATTTAATAAATCAGTTTGCCAAAAAAAGGATAGGAGAGTGTATAATAATAGTTGTGTAAGTAAATAAATAAATATTCAATTTTAATTGTTTGTAAAAATATTTGGAAAAGTGGTAGATAGATAATTATGAAGAATAAATATTTATTTTAATTTTATACAAATTTTTTCTTTTGTAAGAAATCTTTACCATTCGTAAGGGCTCCCAAACAAACAAGGCCCGGCCAAGGCACGCTATGCTTCTGAATTAAACGTTCATGTATGAATAAAAAAAAAATAAGTACACCTCATTTATGATGACATTAATTTTTGGTAATTAACATAAAACATAAACATAATATGAAAGTAGTATCTTCTCTTGTAGAGAAAGATTCAAGACATCACTTATTTTATGATCAATGAAATATGTATGACTAAGTTGTGCTAACATACAGCATGATCGCTTACCTGCTAATTTGATATTTGATATTTCCAGTGAAGATGGTGACCTAAAAATAACCGAAAATAATCATTTATTTTCCGATGGTCGATTTTTATATATGTAAGCCAGATAACTATTTTAGACACTTTTCAAACTGATCATATATACATGGCCAGACCCAATTGTAATCTCTCAGTATGGCACTTAACTACTTTTATCGGTTTTAGTATTTAAATTAAATAATCGTTAGTCTTTAAACTAAATAATAAAAATGAATATTTTGATGACAATAAGAATTAGCACTACGAAATGTGTATAATATAGTCATACACATTTCGTTCATCAGAAAATAAGTAGATACTTCAAGTGAGATTGCGGTCAAACGCGCCCAAATTTAGATATAAAAATAAAAAAAAGTTTAGTTTCAATAGGTATATTTTTCTGTTAATAAGCTGTACATTTCAGCTGTACTTCTTTAACAGGGATAAAAAGTCAGTAGTTCAATTTTTTGCAAATTCTTTTAATAACAATAAAATATACTTTGTTCATCCTGCACTTTAGCATTCGATGACAGCTGTTAATATCATGCATATTACCAAAACACATAAAGAGACGTTATAAATAAATTAGAAAAGCTAGTCTAGGTGTTATACTGCAGCCCCTGTTACTCTGTCCTAATAGATCCTACTATAAAAAATCAATAAATAAAATATTGTAAGAACGCCAATTTCAAGTTGTTGGAAAACTATTAAAATTTATTATCTATACATATAAATACAATTGGTGTGTCTGTTTATAATATTGAAATAACCATTTTTTACCGTATTTATATTCATATAGGTATACATGTATGTATATCTATATGAATATAAATACGGTACATACAACAAAATAACATTATTTGTCTGTCTGTTTGTTCCGGCTAATCTCTAATATGGCTGGACCTATTTTATCGGGACTTTTTTTTGGCATCTAGCTGATGTAATAAGCAGTAACTTAGACTGCTTTTATTTTAGAAAATAAGAATTTTTAAAATTATCTTTACTTAATTCAGGTTTTCTTTCGAAATCAAATATCTTTCTATAGCCATAGAGCACAACCATAACCACACATACCTAGTATTCCTTGTCGACAAAGTCACTGTTTTTTACAGCTATATTTTTAGTTTATCAAATTTAAAAATATAATTATAAATTACAGTTGTGTAATTTACCAAATTTCTTTAAAATTCACCACCATGGGCTAATTGACTTGTCTAGGTATATGATGCTAATCCAATCATCTTCCAGTAAAACTTGCAACCACCTGCGGAAACAGTTTACCGCAGGTGGTTGCTCTACTACATTTTCATCCGTTAACAAAAGCCTAAACTTTGATTGATTGACAAAAGGTAAATCCGGAACTGACTGCCCACCTGTTGGTACTCGTAAGGGGCAAACTACGCCTATATACTTGCATGAACAGCACCGCGGACATCAAGCCAACAGGTGATGCCCCTAGTCCTCCCCGTTCGTTGCCATTCCGGAATGCTAAGATATTATGTACGCTGGAATTTCATTGTAGTATTTCATTCCCTATCCGAAACATGACGTAGCAAGCTGCTAGGTGGCAAAAATAGTTGAGACGTTGAGACAGAAACGACAGACAGACAGAAGACTTTGTGAAAATTCTATCACGGTAAAGTACATATGTATTTCTGGCGCTGACATAAGTATTAATCATTTGTAGACCACTGACTGTCGTGTATGTAAAATATATATTGGCATGCTGCGGAGGCCCTCAGCATACCAATATGAATTTTGCATAGAAAGCCTTCTCTGAATGATGAATTGCAGCTGCTGGCCGTAAGGCTACTTATTTGTGTAGCCTAAGAGGAACTTACGTAAATTGTCAAACAGGTAGATTTTAATTATTACATTATGCAATTACGACCAATAATGATTGAAGCAAACTAACTACATGATTCGTTGAAGTGTAAAGCGTCATATAATGTAACTCTACAATGCCTGCAACAGGTATTTGGACTTTATTTTAAAGCGCACATAAACGTTATTACAAGGAATTCTAGTATCCTATATACACGGTGTGTCGATTATATCCACTGAAAAGGTCCTAAGTTACAGTAATGGCAGTAAGTCCTTACTCATAGAGTCGCATTTGCGGACTTGTTCAGGAATGTAAGTAGTGGCGTTGATGTGGGCGGGCTATCGATCGGCGCGGGTATGTGCGCACCCACAGCTGCCAGTAAACACAGGACACTATCACAGTGAAGCAGTCGTAACGGAATGAACTCGCTGGTGGTGCTGCTTGTGGCTGCAGCGGCGATGTGCGCCATAGCTCGCCCATCCGGTAAGTTGATAAAGAATAAATGGAAAATAAAATTATTGTATGCATTTATAAATATATCTACATGTATTAAATGCCTAAAAGTTTTTTCATGGGGCGATTTACGCAACAACACTCAACGCGAATATTTTTTGTTATCTGTTGCTATATACTAAGCGTCTATGCGATCTAAATAATCGCTGCCAACGAGATTGTAATAATAAAACTACATTATTTTGTTTAATAATTATGAAATATTTCATTACATTATTAAAATATTTCAACTGGGTTTTGTAAGTAGCGATAGGAAGACACCTACAACTGACACCTGTTACGCCTTACTGTTGAATCGGATGTTAATAGGAATGTAGATGTAGGCAGGTACCAATGTAACAACCACTTGTGTGTTACTATTAATTCGACTCTATTTTTACTTACTCATTTTCTATGTTTTGTTAATATTTTAATAGATGAAAATTAAATATTGAACCCGCCTGCGCCGACGGTAGAGGTACGCTAGCGGAGCACCAATAAGGGATAATAAGATAAAAATGTGAGTAGTTCATCATGGAGAATTCACCACTCCCTGGTTGGTTTCTAAAGATTACTAACAAAAAACACCTCCTTCCGTAAAATTAAAAAATAAAATGCTTGCGAGTATTATGTAAGCGCTTAATATTTTGAAAAGCTATTGCAGAGTAAAAGGTACTCTAGCGTTCTGTGCTAAATGTGTCCTTATTTCCAAACAGACTTTTTTATGATGTACTTATTTTTTTTAATTCCTTACATATATTTTTCGATTGCAACGACATATGACGTAAAAGAAACAGCAAGAAAATAGAAAAATAAAGTCGAATTGTGTAGAGGCACTCTGTGTGACCGTAGATAGTTATGCGGCACGAACGGGCAGGCTCGACCCTGGAAGTAGGTACCACACCCCGCAGAGTACCGATGCCATGTACTAGCACTCAAAGTATTGTCTACTGCGTTTTGCATGGTGAGTGCTGGGGTCCAGACACTGATCTATCGTTCTCTATTTCTTTCCTAATCAGTTTCACCTGTGAAGGGGCACACCCCCTTCGTACCCAAGAGGCAATAAAACATTTGTAATTTCGCTGATGTTGCAGGTTCTCTTAAACGGTAATGATCAATTATTATGCGTATTAACTGTAAAATATAGGACTTTCTTTACTGTTTCGTCCATAATAAGATTTGCTAGTAGGAATAAATTACATAGAGAAAATAACAGGCGCAATCTTTGAAATACCATTACTTATAAAAGTTCAAATTAAATATTCTGTCATTCAATTGTAATATTATATAAATTATCTGCATTAAAAACAAATATCTATCACCTAAAAGGATATATAAATAAAATTTTCAAGTCAGAACTAGACAATGTATTTTTAAAACTCCTGGCATGTCCTAGTTTAATATTATAATACTTTTTCATCATTTATGAACACATTACGTTTTAAATAAAAATTATTTCATTTTTATATCATTACAATAGAAAACAAAAAATATAGAAATTAATGATTTATAACAAAACACCCATATAATACTTGAAAAAAATTTCCACTTTTTAGAACATTTAAAATTTATTTTTCAATCAGCAGTCTCAAAAGCATTATGAAAAAAAAATGGAAATCCACCGAATAACTGGATGTATGGTCTTGAAACCTTAGCATACAAATTATATGTCAAATATAAAAAACAATTACAATAAAAGATAGCTGATGAAAAATGAGAACCGTCGCTTATGAGTGGAACCACAGATATCTTAAAATATATCTTTTCTCTCATTCCATACCGCTGCTGTATCTGAACACAAAATACCTTAATAAAAATATACTACAGTTTACGAAAAACATATTCGTTTAATAATCAATTATATCTTTTTATCTTAATCAAGTAAATTCCAATCTTCTTAATCTCTAACTCTATTTTTTGTTAGGTATCTAAGTAGTAATATTTTCTCTAAAATCTCATTTAATTATTAGAAATGTTTCTTTTCTTTTACTCTAATTTTTTTTTATAATTTGGTACATAGAATCTTGAATATAATCTGTCTGAGTAGATAACTGTATCCGCAATACTAACACCGATATTCAATTTAACTTGCCTACGTAACTTTACCATCAAGAACTAGTAGATAAACATGTACATCATCATAACTACTCCTGCATCTGCAAACTATGAAACCGAACTCCAGCGTTGGTTATAGACACCTACAATAGATATTAACCTATATTGCAACAGTGACCTATTTTCTCGCGACTACACCCTGAACAATTTATAGAGCGCCATCTCGTCCCAAGCTAAACATAGCTTATATTATGAGTAGTGATAGAATACTAGAATACATTTTTTTATAAATATACAATTATAGTTCAGTATAATTAAGATACTTAGGCAGTTCATTAAGTACCAAATTCATGTAAGATTAACGTCGGTACAATATAGGTACTTCACAAGATATTGTTTCATTCAGTTATGATACCAGTAAATAGATAATAGTTTTCCCAAGTGGTATACCTATTTACCATTTAATTTACTAGAAATAATTAAATAGATGTAAATATATAAACGTAATTATTATAAATATGTATATCAACCTTCTCAATATTTTACATTTTATAAATAATATAGAAATATAATTCTTATATATAGGTATATTAACCTAATCGATATTTCACATCGGTGGTTTATTATAGTATCCATAACAATTAAAACTGAATTTCAAATTCATTGCTATATTAGTGGACATAAAATTAAGCAATAAAAGTTTATTAGATGCTATAAATGCTTATGCCCTTTAATTTTATTCATATACCATATTTATAAAACATGTGGTAGCTCTATGAATATAATTATACATTTGCTGTGAAATGTGTATAAAACGTAAGTACAAAATAACTATGTTATAAAAAGATTTCACTGAGATTGAAAGAAAAATTACTATTTTGTTACAGTGTCGTTTTTAAAGAATTTAGTTGCAGTAATGTACCTACTAGTTATGCATAATACTAGTACTAGTCACTCCTCCACTACACTCCAGTCCTAATACTAGTACTAGTACTAGTCACGCCATTTTACACAAACCAGCTTTAAATACAGTAGTTTAGAGGGAGGTAGAATGTAAAGAGTCCTCTACGTGAGTACCTTACTCTCATTTGTATGTATTTCAGCAGCCAAGTAGATTCCTTTATAAGGTGTATTACAGTTGTATGGTGCATAATAGGCAATGAAATAAGACATGACATCTTTGAATGGCAACACTTGAATGGTACTTTTTAAGTATATAGCGGAACGTTATCGCATACCACTAGGTGGATTATCAGGTTATTCGTCATTCAACTAACACAAAAAAAGTTTCGTGATAAACTGATAGATGAAAACCGAGAGTACTCGTGCATATCTAATAAAATTACACCGACAGTTAGTGCATCAAGCTGCATATTTCAGGGCCGACGCCGCCGCCGACGTCGTTGCTACCGCAGCCATCGTCCTACCGCAGACATGTACCATTGCCACCACGGACATATCTTGGCGAACTTATTTATCGGCAATTTATGTTACCACACTATATTGGCTACAATGAGAGCCCTCGTGTACCGTCGCAACCAGAAACTGATTGGCTCAACAAGGTATGCAGTCATTTCATTCTAACGTCATTAATTTCACAGTTTAAGTTTTAATATTAGTAGTAAATATGCCAATTATATTCAGTTCTGTTCTTAAAGATAAGTCGTCAGTATGATCATTTTTATTTCCTTACACTACCTTAACTATCTCATGAGTTTCTAATGTGTTTTGGATGCATTGTAGGAAATTGATCGCATTAATCGAATGCAAAACGATGAAAGGGCTCCGACCACTTACGACGTAGATGTAGCACACTGGGTCTCCCAAGATCCTTACTTGCAACGCATTTTCCACGGACCGGACAAGTCGCCCAGAATACCAGACTATGACCCGCGGTTTACCTCCTCTAACCCGGAGAAGTATCAATTGCTACCACCTCAAACACTGATGAATCCGATTACTGAGAAACCTCAAAAAGAAATAAAAAGAGACAAGGTGGAGTCTAAAGTGAAGGAGGAGAAAAATGCTTTTGCACTTACACCTCTCGATAAAGGTTATTTTGATCCAGATAGCAATCCTAAACTTCCATGTAAGTAATAGTAATTTTTCTTAGTAACAATAGGAAATTATAAAGTTGTTTTATATGAGCTTATTTACAGCAATTCCGATGTCACCACATGCTATGCACGAAGGGGGAAACCCCAAGGCAGCTATGTTACTGCAACCAGCACGTCAGATTCGACAAAATCCAAATCTAAGTAGGACTAAAACTCTCATAGCTGAAAACTTAGATCCTCTGAGACATGGCATGTAAGTATTATAATATCTATCGTATCTCATAAGTCTCTCGTGTTTGCCTACGTTGAAAGCTAAATTTATTATTTTCTACTTACTTGATATTTGATATACTCGTGTTATTGGGTAGGTAATTCAGACTTATTGTTACTGTTAAAATGTTTACTTGATTGATGATGATTCTTTATTAAAAATGTATTTTTGTATCTTTAAAACATGAAAATGTCTAATATCCTAATCAAATCAAAGGGGTTATTTCATGGGTATCGGCTTGAATTGCCTATTGATTTCTACAGTACAATTATTAGAGAGTGCAGTACAGTAAAGAATTCAATCCTTAAATAATAGAAATTAAGAAATATATTATTCATAGAAAATAAGAATACAATTATTAAATATAATTAAAATAAAAATCCAATACATAAGGTGTGTGTGTTCTTAAGAAGCTTAATTTTAAATATGTGTATGAAAATAATTATTCAATATTTGATATTTAATTAAATAATTTAATTATGTTTAATAAATATATAAACTACTTATTTAAAATAAATATAGATTACCTTTCATTATTATATAAATATTGTTAATAAACCAAGTAGTTTTATAATATTTAAATAACAATTTAAAGATAAATTTTTATATTTTAAATAAATAATTTGTTAAATTGGACAAATTCTTTTGGAGTTGAGTGAAAGTTGAGAATATTTTAACTTTATTTAAGGTGTATGATTTTAATGAAGCTTTATATAATAAGTTAATTTACTCATTTATTAATCTATGCTGTTTTAACATGTCTGCTGTACATCTTTAAAGATTATTATTTCTTTTTATAAAAAGAAATAATTATAACTGAACTAATGACGGCAAAAATTGTCGTTTTGACACACGTCAAATTATACTTGAATACTGTTCAAACGGGCATGTTAAAACGGCTGTTCTTTATTCGAACAGTTAAGAAAATTACTGTCCAGCTACGTGCACTGGAAATGGCCACCAAAGTGGGTCAAATACTTTAGAAAATTGTGGTGACGATAAATTGCATATTAATGCATTGATATGATGTCAAATGATTCTTTGATGCATCAATATGGAATAGTGCACTTACCTCCGCTTACAGTATAACAGCTGGCGGAGGACCACTCGTGCGTAATAGGTTTAGAATGATGAAGTCAGATCAGTCTAGCACATCGTGGAAACTTAATCAGGGATGATCCACGATGGTTTTATAGGAGAGCCACGTGGAGGTCATCCTAACAATGTACATTGCTAGCAATGGGGCCTCTAGTACCCATTTCTAGCAACCTACATTTGAAGTACATAGATGCTTCTAATGTTTATCGAACACAATAAACATTATAGTATCTATTACAGGGGTAGAAACTATAGATTACCCGTCTCCTTACTGCCATCTAATCTGCGCTGGTTGAGAATAAACCATCCTGATCTCGATGATAACGAGGAGAGGTGATAAGTAAAACCATATATTCAACACTTAGAAAACACCTTGAACCTATTAATGCTGGTATAGTCCTTTGTTAGCATTCGCATGGAACACAAACTTTTTGTACTTGTCTAATACTATGCGGTTTGTTTCACTTTACTCTGAAAAAAGAAGGCACTCGTGCAATTTTTGTATTAAAGCTAAAGTTGAAAGCTAAAGCACTTCGAATTATGAAGTTCACCTCTTTCGGTCTAGATACAGTAGGTACTAATTATTTATATTGAATTCGTTTTTTAACTAAGTATATAGATTTAATTCGAAAAGTGGTACTATTTATTTTTATTTAGATATTTAATAAAATATTATATAAGCATGATACTTTGCTTACTTAAGTATTAATCCAAAGTGTATATACATACCTACTATTATAGTACTGTATAGACAGTAGGTATTTTCCTAACTGTACATACATAGTTATTTAGATTACCATTGTCATTCTGTGCATGTAATAATAAATCAGTTAATTTTAAATTCCTTTAATCAGTAATAATATTTTTCATAAGTAGATCCACACTAGTACGTGATTTGGATCTCATAGAAAAGAAAATTCTATCATATAAAAATCTGATAACGAACTTGTGTGGGTATCTACGTAACTACTATGCACCGACAAATTTAACACGGATTGAAAGTAAACTGGTAGGTCATACCAGTCAACTCAATACCACTCAAATTTTTTGGTGGAATTACGTGAGCAAGACTCAGATTTTTTATTGTTATTAATTATATATTCAAACACAGTCTACACTCAAGACCATGGAATAATTGTTTGATTACATACACTTTGATAATATGAGATTAACTCGCAGTATACATTTATATTAACTCTAAATTACAATATATAAAATCGTAGAATACAAATAATCTATAATACTTGCATTAGTATACTAAATATAAATATCGTGGAAAGGAAAATAGTTTCTAATAATTATTCTTAGAAAATAGGCCACTTCACATATGTCAAGTTGACTGTAGGTCTATCAACAATAAGGCCAATTCATAATTATAGTCGGTTCTAAAAGTACTGTTATTATAAAGTGAATGTTGGAAAACATGCAAGTCGCATTAATAATGCATCACTTAATGCGAAATAATTACCCAGCACGACAATCGTATAACCTGTCAACTTGTTATACTCATTAAATATTAACATCGACGGATGACAACGAGCAATAAAAAGATATAGATAATATCACAAATTTGTGCATACTTGAAATTTATTACAGAAATGAACACGTAATCAAAATTGATAATAGTACCAAACTGCTACAACACTGTTGCAACTATGCATTTGCAAATTCTTCACAATATGGTGTGGCCTAGTGTTTACAAATATATTTTTTTGATACAGCTAAAGCACAGCTAGAGCCTATTCACACTGCAATTTTTGTCCGCGCTATTGTAATCCCGAGTTTTTGATCCACATACTGTTATAGGTATAATATATGTACGTTCTAACATTTCTTTTTATATGGTAATAATTTTACATACAATACTCAATTGGCGAATATATCGCACGAACGTGGATTATTCTCTTGGATTTTTCCAATTCATGTATTATTTTTATACTATCAGTGCAAAATGGCCAAATTAGTAATATTTTTCTATTATTAGTTGTACAAATTGTATACATAACAATCACCTTTTATTTCTTTAGGTACTTTTTCTCTGTGTCTGTACCGGAATCGAGCAATGACTACAGTACCGTTTTCGAATTTTGTAGTATCCTAGTATTTTTTCTTTAAGTTCTAATATCTAATATATTATATAATACTTAAATATAACTCTATATCCAACCTACAATATTGTAATATAATTGTACAAGTTTCGAATCAAATACGGAAAGTAATTAACCCATGTAAATAAATTAAATGCTAATTTACGTGCACTGCTAGTCGGAAATACATACACGAAACGAAGTTTTTACTCCGCTTTAAAACTAGGGTACCTATACTTTCCTACCACTTGATTACGGATTAATACCTGTTGTTTTAAAATAAACTAGATCAAACATTGAGAGGAGTAACAATTTCCATACAAAGAATGTTTGCCTAGATTGTGCATAAATGTTATAAGAATTTTATTAGAGTTTCACTATCTTAGTATAATCGTGAGCGTTAAAATCCAATGGGATATTTTGACAATGACAGTATTAGTAAAACAATGTTTATTTTACAGGTTAATTAAGTTTCAGTACTTACATTTCTATACATACGTACATTCCTATTTGATGAGATATTAATTTATTATATGCCTGTATATCGAAAAATATAATAACTACAAAACTTTTGTCTTTCTCTATTGACATACTGCATTATTTAAATATAATCTACTCATACAAAAAAATTGATTATCTACTATACATGTTACTATAAAACTAATTAAAATACAACTTTGAATGTAAAGTAAAGGCAGTGTCGCGGATTTTAACGCAAGCGAGAACGTACTTTGTTTTTTGTCGACTAACTGCACTGATTTATACACAACTGTGTCGTGTGAGCAATAAATCAATTAATTTTGTGAATTTAGTTTCAGTAGATATTTTGTGAAAGTTTTCATACTGTGATATCTTGTAGAACACACGTAATGTGCGTTACCGAGGTATCGAATCTAAAATTCTCGGTCTTATTGCTATTTACTTTAGCAGCTCACACGAAGATGGTGGTTACTCAACGGATAAGCCACGCCATGTTCATATACTGGAATCACCAAATGATTTAACTCAGTTATCTCAGTTAAATCCAGCCGATTCCATATACGGGGTGGCTTTGATTGCTGCAGTAGGAGCTGCACTTACTATGGCTATATTTGGATTCGCATTCGGATGGTATACGTAAGTATTACGGTTAATACAACCAATTAATAAAAACCTTATATAAGTCGCATATGTCGTATAACATCTAACACCCGATTTATAAATCTCTTGGAAACTGAGTGCCATCAGACGATAACTTTATGGATGTGCACTTATTGGTGAAAACAAATAGCGTCTGCTTCACGAACTTCCTGTTACTAAGTTACTAGCCTTTTAATCCTCCTTACAAATTTCAGAAAAGTAAAAGGATAGATGACACATATAGATAATCATTAACTTAGTAGGTAATATGTTTTACTTAGTAGGTTTATATTAAAATTTGACCGCAATCTCACCTGATAATAAGTGATGATGCGGTCTAAGATGACTGACCTGACTTGTTCATACAACATTTTTCTTTATAACCGTCAATATACACATGAATAGTACCTATAACAATATGTTTTATAATATTTTGTTTTGTTTCTTATATTTAAAAAAAAATTGGAAGAAATAAACAAAGAAAATTACATTTTGAACCAGTAATTTTGCATCTACAGTTTTGTGTACGCAGGTACCTAACTACATATTTACCTATAGTTTAAAAACTGTTACACCTCGAAATTGGGTTATTCTCTATCGATTCACTTTATATAAACATAAGTGACCATGTGTATTGTAGACAGAGTGTAATAAAAAATTCGAAAAGCTTAGGTTTAACTGAAGGCTGCTAATATCGATTTAGAAGCTAGTTTTGAACAAACTATAATATTTTAAGCATTGTTTTCACATTGTGTACGTTGTATATCCATAAAATCAATAAAATGTCGTATGTCTTGACACATGCACTAGAAGATATAATTATAGCAGCCTACATTCTACTGTACCTATTTCGTTCTAGACGGGCGTGGCAAATTGATATTGACTACAGTTCTGCTATTATTGCATTGGGGAGTTTGGAATACATTTGAATTTAAAACTTATCTAAAACGAAAATAATGACTTTAGATTTTGAACATAAAGCACACAATTTAGAGACTAAAAAAAACTCTCAACCTTTTATTCTATTGTAATTTGTCTTTTACCATTAAAAGTCACTACTTGGTTTTCCTACCTACAAAACAGGATTTTATGATTTTAACGTCTATTGTGCGTGCAGGAGCCATCATAGCTCCCAAATTCATGATTTTTTTGACAATTTTTATTTAATTGACGCGTTCGAGTTGACGGCGTTTGAAGACTATGAACTCATTTTCTGAATGATGAATTTCATTTACTATTTGTAATGGATAGTTTAATATATTTGATTTAGGTTACTTGTACTTGTAATTGTACTTAGGATCACTGTAGATTTAGATTTTTCATTGGCATTACTTACGAAACATGATATTTTGCGATACGTTATATTCTTTAAAAATATGTTTATGATTTAATTTTTTTCATGGATATGCAATTTGAAATTACTTAATATTGTAATGAAAAGTCAGGTTCTGGTTAGTTTAGGTTTATATTCTAGTCCAGAGATAGCTATATTGTATCTACGAGCTGTATACAAACGATGTATATTGATACTTTAGGAATTCGTGTGTGGCAGGTGTCCATGCCTTGGGAAAAAATTACTTATGTAATCAATTATTAAAAAATCTGCCTTTTGAGTGATTTACAGACAAGTAGATAAAAATCCAGAGTGTATGCTTCTGATCTGTATTCATTTACCAGTCTTCTTGAATTACTGAATTAGTTATTGATGTTTTCTATTATTAGAGAAATACTGAAATATTTTAATTGACACAAAGGTGTCCATAATTTATAACTTAACTAACTAATGATTTAATGATCGTTAATATTTATATCAACAGCAAGTAAGAAAGACAAATCAAATAATAAAATGAATTTAAATGTAAATGTAAAATTTACCGCAGGTTATCTAAAAAAGCAAAGGCAGCAGCTGATGTTGATTATCCTGCTTATGGTGTAACTGGACCCACTATGGACACCTCGGGCGACAGGAAACTGGCTCATTCGGCGCACATGTACCATTATCAACACCAGAAACAACAGATCATTGCCATGGAAAGGTAAATTTATTTTATAAATATTACATATGCACACTGTCCACTACATTGTAATTACAGGATTCATTAAAATACTTAATTTGTACATCCTTATCTATATACACCTATACATATAAATAAAATTATACATTAAACATTATTTTTAAGGTTTTTAATTTTAGGTTCTATGTTGTACAATTACGTAGCTATAATATAAGTACATTACCGAATTAACTGTCGACATTGTGATAAACAGTACATGACATTAACATGCTTACACTTCGCTGAGAATAATTGAAACTGACGTGTCTGTGAACGGCGCGGCGGCGGACTTACCGACATCTCTCGTATTAATTTACTTTATTAAAAATTATTTTCACATTACTAAAATAAATTATGTACTTATTTTAGTAATGTCAAAATAATTTTGACATAATTTTTGGTTTACATTAAAACTGTCGTTATTAAAGTAATTTCTCTATTAATATATCACATAAAATATTTAAAGTCTGTATGAATATATTTACTTAAGAATTTAAAATAAGAAGTTAATAATTTTCAGTTACAGTTATTTTTTATTATATATACTCATATAATAGTAATAAAATTCATTGTGGAAAACTTAAAACTAATTTTGCGATATTAGCTGAAAGGGCTGCACTCAGGTGCTGCTGCAGTGTTGATTTTCAGTGGACCTACCACTCGAAAGAAATAGCATTCGTGATACATTATTAAGTTTATATTAAATATATTAAAGGTTAATAGTAGTTAAATGAGCGGCTTATATTTTTTATCAACGGAAGAAAAATTAATAGTCATTTGTGAATAAATTTATGAAATTTGTCAAATACAATTATTCATTGTGTAATACAACTTTAATACAATAAAAGTAACTCTTTTATTAGATATTTTGCGTATTCAACAACCACTTTTAGAACTTTTGTACTTGAAATAAATGATATTTGAAAGATTAAACTTATATAGAATTTTGTATCGAGGGAGATAAATTGTTCCAGCATTCCTATGGGAATGTTTTAAATATCACCACCTTTTTTAAATTACATGACAAGTAGACCTTTAAAATAAATATTAGCTCCAAAATACTTATATTACATAATATTATATGTATATAATATATCGATTTATGGGTTTTATAGTTACGAGGAGTTATGAAACATGATATCGAAATAGTTGGCTACGAAAAAATACCTACTGAAGAAGAAAATATTAAGTTTACGTTTTTATAGGTGAATTTAATATTTTTGTTAATTAATTTCTAATATTGCAATTTAAATTTTTTGAAAGTTGCGCCGGTTATAGAAAAGTTGCGAGGTAACAGATTAAGCTGGTGTGAGCATGTTATGCGGAGGAACGAGGATCATGTCTTATGGAAACTGTATAATATGAATGTCGATGGATGTAAAGGGAGGGGACGCCCTAAGAAAAGATGGATGGATTGTGTGAGAGATGATATGAATAACCGATAGAGAGCAGTGGAATAGAATGACATACTGCACCGACCCCAAATAATGGGATAAAGGCAAGGCAATGATGATTGTAATTTTAAGATTTTAAGGAATTAAATTAATACTCCTACTTATTATTAATTAAAGTCGATTTGGACCTCAATTATTTGATCTTTGAGATACCTAACTATGTATGTATTTAACTTAATAATATGTAAAATAAAACATAATTAAGTAACTTATAACACGAAAAAAAATATGAGACAAACAGATTTAGAGTTTTTAAAAAAGCGTCTATATAAATAATTAAATATTTATATAGACGCTTTTTTAAAATTTTATTAACATCATTTAGAAAATATTATATTGGTTTACCAATGAATAAATAGGGATATTAATGATGATGACGAAGAAGTGAAAGTGATGAAGTGTTATGGTCTCAACTTTAAAAGTAATAAATTAATGAGATTAGCTTTTAAAGTAAGTTTAATATCTGCTAGGACTATAGACAAATTGCATAATTTTATTGTCTTACAAGAATTTGACTTTGCAACCGTCATCTTTTTTTATTAGGAATGGTTTGGAACAACGCAATGGTTCCGTCTCTGACCCCGAGTCCGAAGAGGAAAACGAAGAGGGAGACTACACTGTTTACGAATGCCCAGGATTCGCCACGGTAACTATGCCCTTGATCTATCTAGTACCTATCTTTCTCTATCTATGTAAAAGCATCTTAAAATATATACACCTACTTTTTTGTTATAATTGTTAAGATAAAATAAAAACTTGTACCTACATAAGAAAACACTTCAAAAATAAAATTGACATTTTAATTAATTCAGTGTGAACCTGCAGGGCAGGCAGCTATTATTTAATTTTTTTTATTTGTCGTATAATCGTCTTAGTCTTTGAAAATACAGGTAAATATAGAGAATTTGTTGAAAATTATTGAAGAAAATGTCGCGCCTAGGTAATTTCGAAGTTATCATTTCATTACCCATTCTCTTTATTACAGGTATTCTGCAATTTCATTTTCGTACTTGAAGAAAGTCTATCTAATATTCTTTCAAGAAGTTTGAATACCTTGTAATTCTGCCTTATTCCTTAATAATTAGGGCGGTCCGGCCTGGTGTCTACTCTTTGTATATTTATGTATAACGACTAGGTTTGCTAAGTTTACCTATTATAAGTTTCCATGACACAGTTTCATATCTAGACTTGTACTGTAATATAATAGTAAAGTATCTTTTCATATTTTAGTAATTTGTAAAACCACTAATTTGAGATGATACTACACGTTATTGTCTATTACTTATTATTATTATATATTATATTATATTATTATATAACACTTATTATCTAATACACATGTTCCTTTAGAAATCTTTACATTAACATGACAAGTTCAACTTTTATTAATGAATTACTTGTTCTTTTTATAGACTGGTGACATGGAAGTAAAGAACCCCATGTTTTCTGAAGATCCGACTCCACCAACACCTGGCAAATGCGAAGTGGTAAAGCCCCAACCCAAGAACTAAGTTCTGCCATCCCAATGATCACCGCCACCTGCTATCCGGAACAGACACCTAACGACTTAAGCGTTATCTTCAAGTTCTATAATGTCGTATCAATATTATAGATTATAAAATCGTAATCATTACAATTAGTAGTATCAGTAAAATATCCGTAGATTCAAAATTTGGAAGCTGTTATTGTATTAGGTAAATATAATTGTTTAAATATTGTTCACACGTAGATAAATAAAATGCTAACTACTGCAGAATATTGAAATTATAACTCATTATCGATATATTAGGTATCGCATTTTATTCAATATATACACATACTCGATTTTATTATAGCTGATTAAGAATTGCAAATTCATAGGACGACGAATTAATATAGTGCCTGACAGATTGTAACGAACGTGAAATAACATCATCGTAGTGTAGCTCAGTTATTAAAAGGTAGATAGAATGTTAAAATGTCCGATAATGAAATATTGAAAGCATCATCGTAGGACTGTTGAATGAAAATCAACAGGTGGCTGGCACAGGTGTTGCGGCAATGCATCGCCAGGTTCTATTTGTAGCGTTAATTATTGTGTATAATTACTTGGAACCATTATTAAACTCAAATTATTTACTAGCACTCTAAATATTTTAGAATGTAGGTAGGTAGGTACTTACCTGATTATCTGTGCAAATATATTGTATTCGTAACTGCTCAAACATAAAGGGTAAATATATTATAAAATATGAGTATACTAGGCCATATACTTATTATGTTGATTTATCTTTCACACTATTGATTGAAAGCATGTCACAATAATTATATACTGAACTAATTAATGATTCACCGCTATAAAACACAATTATATTCCATTCAGGTGTTTATTATCTACACGACATGTTTTTATTCTTGAAATCTTTAATATAGAATATCGTATCATAAAATATATTTAAAAAATGGAACTGTTATATAATTCCAGGCCTAGAGTATCATCGACTTTTGAAACCTTTGACTTGTGATAATGTAATTGATTTCATTCTTGTTAAAAAATATGATAATCTAAATAAGTCTAAATATTATTTACAATATTAGGTATATTAGCCTAAATAATGTATAATCAAGCATTTTATTATTATAATCTGAAATTAACCAATGATATATCTTAAAAAGTATTATGTACCTAAAAATGACCACTGATTGTTTATATAAGTATTTAGTATTTATTACGAATTTAGTGTAGGTATACCTACCAATTAACTCCGTAAAAGTAGCAAAAGATTCCATGTCTTGAATTTTAGATAAGTCATGTGAAGGGCTACGGGAAAAACATAAGAGGCAGGCGTGGTGCAGTGTGATAGAATATTTTTTTGTGTATGACGATGAAATAGCCGCCTATGCAAATTAATGACGGTGCTTCAGTTAATGAGTTCAATAATGAAAATTAACTCAGATCACATTTCGATTAATCCATTAGAAATTAACAACCCAAACAAGACTTTCCATATATTGCTTGTTATCTTTATAGCAATTCAGTCTATTACCCGCATACGCCATTAATAAGAAATAGGGTAAAATTATATAGCTACGAACATCCGCTACACCCTTCTCACGGTCTACAATAATCTATCAGTTAAATTCAGACGAATAATCTATAAGCTCTAAATATAATTGAATTGGTACATTTCGTTATTTGGCGACAATTAGGTCTAAGAAGAATTTAAAAAATAAAACTAATTATTACTCAGTATTTATATCTAGTCACTGACCATAGTTAGATTATACAATTAACTATATGTTAAAAGATCTTATCATTTACATGATTAAATAAAAATTCAGTTGTATTGAACAATGATTATGTCAGACATAACTAATTATATAAAGTTGTATAGCATTAATGTAGTAAAATGCTGTCGAGCAGAGGTTTACTAACAATATATTTTTTTAGCAAAATTCAGAGTATATTTTGATGATGTTTTTTTTTAATCGAAACGTATTTGTTCGATAACTTGGAGATTATAACAGATTATTTTGTGATTTAAATATATTATATTTCTAAATTAAATATAATTATACAAAATCGTATATAAAGACACCTTAGTAACCATTAAATGAAAATTATATATCAATAAAAATGCCATTAATCCTCAAAGAGGAAACAGGAGACGAAATAAGCGAATTGAGTATCTATAGCTTATTGCAATACGGCGAGAGTGACATATATCTATAAAATATAAGCAATTTAAAGATATTCACAGCATCCAACAAAACAGGTGATTGAGCAAAAGATGAATTATGAATGTTAGAAGTAATTTCAACTCACGCAACAATTTTAAAGAAATAAGTGCCAAAATGTCATCTGTTAATACGCGGTGTATATAATATAGTAATGGAGCGGTGAAGTTATAAAGTAGGGTTAGATATTCATGAGCCATATATGAATCATTTAGTTCTGTATTTTTGTATGTGCACACATCCGCTCTATTATCGTATCTGGGAATGATGTCGATGGGCGTTATTTAACCAATAAAACAGCCATACGTAATTAACTATACAGGCATAGTCAAATGGAGTTCTCTTAAGAGATATATATGTAAACGTGAATTTATACTAAGAGAGCAGTTGCGTGTCTCTATGCTACCAATACAAATATTGTTGATTGCAAACGTGCTTTGCAAAGATTTACAAAGAGCACTTCTATTGCTTAACTATGACCATTAAAAATATATACCTATATTGTTCTCTTAGTCTAAACCCACCTGATTGTAGTCTATAGAACATATTCAAATAAAATATTTTAAATGTAAATGAAAATTAATATCTTAAAAATGATTTTTAATACAGAAACTATTACCTTTTGGGCAATAGGATTTATAATATTTACAGTTTTAATGATATACATATCTACTACACAAATTAACTACCTATGTCAAATTTACCATAAATATGTTTATTGTATACGCCTAATATATGCCCTGCATATTTCAGTCCCCATCATTATGTTAAATTATAAAGTACTTAATAATATGAATTATAATATCGCGACTAGGTTTAATTATATTATAAACTAGTTCGCATTTCCTCCTCTACCGAAGAGGTACCTACTGCCTATTGAAACAATTAAAAAGACAGGGTTATGCCAAATCAATGCTATTTATAGATATAATAAATATAGAGTATCTTCTTGGTGATTAATTTGAATTACAATTACAATAATTTATTGTATTGTGCTATACCTACCTACTTATAAATGTAATAATTGAAAACACTTGTTCTAAATAACTTTAGGCAGCTAATCATACCTTATTAATATAAGTAATTAGGCATTACCAATTCTATAGTATATAGAACCATGAGTATATTTAATGAAGGTAAAAATCGGACTGTATGTACACATTTAGTTGTAATGGATTCTACTTGAAGGTTTAAGATAACTGTCATACTACCTACATACTTATAGTACCTAAAATATTCAATGTGTAATAAAATTATGAGCATAAGCATCAACTTTCTGTAAACATTACTGTTTCAACATATACTTACCTATCTCTATAATACTCTTAAATAGAATACATTTCTATTTCGTATGACAGATACAGTACCACTTTGCCGTATATTTTTTCAATACAAATATTACTTACATCTTACATTAAGCGTCATCTACATATACCTATTGTTTCATGTCCATACACCTATTTACATCTGACCAATAGAAAACTTTTATCTACAATAAGTGATGGGTAGTCTTTAGCTCTACTACTTTTAATTTCTTTAAAATAGTACGAACACTGCCACATTACCGTAAAGTTCCTATAACGTTCCTCCTATATGTCACAGACGGCCTTGGCTACAACTTGTCACATAATTTTTTAATTAGCATGCAAATAAATAAAACTGTTATAATTTTATGGAAGTTTAGTTCTAGTTTTAATATTTTGTTATCAAAAGTATGGACGTGTAAAACATGTATCTAAGTGCTGTGGCGCATTGTTATTTACTCTTCCCGGTATGGGCAGTTAAAATTGTAAGTAATACAAGTTCTCTTCACTTACGAAACACAGGTAGCTCATTCCCAAAAAACTTTTACAGGGACCGCGTAATTCTTTTAAAATGTTATTAAGAATTTACCAATTATTATCGATGTCATACTCTGTGTTAGTACTTAGTAGGTACCTACAATAGCCTACAATTCAACAAAACGTACCTATAGCTTACTAGTCTACCTTTCACACTTGCACCTATATACTTAATTAAAATATAATTGGATTACTGCATATAGATTAGGTACTCAGTAAACAAGGACATAATTGATATGCAATGAATACATACAACAGATATCTATCAATACAAATAAACCCCCTTACCACTTAATAATTATCACACCACTCGTGCATCGTTATAAATCATAGGTAATCACCGGCTTATAAAATAAGCAATTGTAGCTACCAATTAACTTAGCGTATTTATTTATAAGGGTAGGATTAAATTTTAACTACCGAATACACTTTTCATTATAAGGGGGTGCTTTTTAAATGTATATCTAATGACGAGCTCACATTTTAAATGCAGAGTTTTATCTACGTCATGAAAAGCACAACTGTTTACTGAATACATATTTGTGTAAATTATCTTTTTTGACTTTTATTTTTATGTATTGCCACACACCCGTATCATATAAATTGATCTCAGATCAAAAACTATAAAAAATATTTTGCAAGGAATTGGTATACTGCATTAAATCATATAATAAGTAACAATAAGTAATATGTAACTATATGATTAAAATAATAACTATATGATCCAATATGTGATAATATCAATCCTAAGAATCTGTAAACTTGCAACTCATTTTGAATTTAATATTTATTGGATGCAACTCAAAAGCAAAAATGAAGAAAAAAAATATATCTGTATAATGTATAATAACAAATACGTCCACCACAATCGCAATATCTATTAAACGTAATCAGAAGTCTTTATTATATCACTCTTGTGTCACAGTAATGAATATAATTGAAAAAAAATAATTGATGAATATAATCGTCAAATAAAACTTATTTAATTTAAGTCTAATAACAACAATTTATTAAAAAAAGGTTATCTAGTCATATAGTAGGTAATGTTATTCATTTACTACTTTCAAGTGGATATATTCTATTTTGAATATATTATTAGTAATCAAACTATTACCTACGGCCACGTAAGTGGGCGGATAACCACCTGTAACACCAGGAAACTACAGGAATGTTGCCGGCTATTCAGGAAGTGGGTGAGTAAATAGTACTTGCAATATATTTAAAATGATAACTGCAATCCTTTTTGTATTGAAGTACCTATATTGTATATATAAAGAACTTTTTACTGAAGTTATAAAAAGTGATAAATTCTGTAAGAAAACGTACGGAGTTATATTCACTTCAGAAAAAGCAACTCGTGAGGGATAGCACAAATCTCAGAGATTTTTTTATGTACGTGATTTATGTTTAATTAACATATTAATGATATGGATGAAGTAAAGTGTTCTCTCTTCTGTTTTAAAATGGTTTATTGCTTAAATGCATATATATAAAACTAAATGTATCAAACAATAAAAAAAAAAAAAAAATCGTATTAGACAATAAACCTATTAATTTTGTTGACGATTCTGTATTTCTAGGTATCATATTAGATTCCAAGTTGCAATGGGGTGCCCATATTACTAAATTGGCGAGTCGACTTAGTTCTGCCGCTTATGCGGTAAGAAGAATTAGACAATTAACAAATGTGGCAACGGCTAAACTTGTCTACTTTAGCTATTTCCATATTTTGTTATGAGCCAAACCAGCGAATATAAATACAATATTTAACAAAAGAGGGCCATTTTCTCCATTTATAGTACGGCTTCCAGGGTGTCTATACGAGAGAGCTTTTAGCAATCAAATATCCTCACCGTTGCTTCTGTTTTGAAAATATTATGTATGCCAGGAAGAATATATCTACATAATTTTAAAAGAGTTAGTGATTACACTAATAAAAGTTTACGTAACAATAACAAACTGATTTACTAGATTTTACTTAAATGTCGTTTAACTAAAGTTAGTCGTTTTATGGCAATTGCGTAAGGTTTTACAACAAAATACCAGAGTCTGTTATAAATCTGCAGGAAAAAAGATTTAAATGTCATATAAAATACTTTATTTGCAAAAAAGCTTACTATAAAATTGAAGAATATTTTAACGATAACGTTTTCTTAAAAAAACTTAAAATCTATAGCGCTGACAATATTATCTGTTTACACTAACGATGAGTCCGTAGCGATTTCTATGTTGATTATCGCATGCCTCTTACTTGTTATTTTGTAATAATTTATATAAAAAAAAACATCTATTCAAAAGAGCAACACACAAGTTTCTTGCTCATTCTTCTTGTGAATCAAAATATGACTATTCAAAAGTGCTTGTAATGAGTTTATTTAAATAAAGATTATATCTATTTTTATTGTTTAAATTAGTATTTTGCATTAGAGGAGAGGAGCAAGATCTAAAGGGTTTTATTTGATTATTTTAACTCATTTTTATATGTCTTTTATCCGTATCGTCTTTAATTCTACATAATTTTATAACTGATTGGCAAAATAGTAGTTTTTGAATCGTTCATGATTGTTTCTGCAACAAATTAAATACGGTATTATTTGTAAAACTCACAAATGCTATAAACGAAATTAAGTACAACAATATTTTATTTCATTATAATGTTTTCAAAATACGTTTTTTACATTAGATGAGATTCTCATCTCGGCTGCGGTAACTATCTGCTGGCGTCAAAACCAGTTAAAGATAATATGATGAGTTTACTTACCTTTGAAGCTCAATTAATCAGAAATTCACCGTGATAATTTGCAGAATACTAGCAAGGTACTAACTATACATGAGGAATTATTGTAATGCTAGGCTATTATAAACTATGTTGTATGTAGCATATTAGGTTCTCCTCCACGTGTTTACTCCTGGAAACCACTGTGGTTTATTCCTGTTGTATATTTCACGATGGGCTAAACTGACGTGATTCTTTTCTATTCCCACCAGCGTATACCTACCGTTAGAGCAAGCAGGTGCAACATTTTATTGTCATCAAATAATAATATATGTATTTGTATATATTCATACAAATTTGTATAGATCCATTGGAAATATAAACTTATGAAAAGATAACATATAAATAATGTTATGTTCCTCTTAACTCTCTAAAACCAACCGGTTCTATATTGAAATCCTTTTCTATGAGATTGCCATCAAAACGTTATTTACATACTTCAAAAGGCCCCTTTTTATAATTATACATGTATTTTGTGATATATTTATTATACATGTCTTTACTATATGATACAAAAAAGTATATTCTACCTAACTGTAAGTTAAGATTTCCATCTCACAAACAGCTACTTTCTGTCAATTATAATCGGCTGCCAAACAATTCGCTTTGTAAGTAGTTTCAGTTAGAAGCTGATGAAATGGCAAATCATATAACTGACACACGATAATATGATATCTGTTGTGTCGTATATGACGAGACGAGAGGAGACGATTCCCACTTTCTAGCCGATGGGCCGAGAGCTTGTATGTCATTTCACTTAAATAAAAACATACAAAATGGTGTATTCGAGCCACTATCTTGCTAGATTACGGCGGTTATGATTCGTTTCCGCCAACAGATATGTAAATGACAAACACATTATCATGACCTATGTTTGTCTTTGCATTGTCAGGGTTTTAGTGTTGCTTAAACATGTAGTTTAAGCAACACTAAAAAATTACAAGGATGCAATAAAATAAAACAAATCGTTTTAAACTAGTTTTAATAAGGACAAATATGAACGAGAAATATGACTTGACAAAATGACAAAATAGATATATTTATCAAATTCATCTAATGAATATTATGCATCTATTAACAACGTGACAACCAAGTTATGTGTATATATAGGTAAGTGACATTTTGCACCAACAATATGTCGATACAGATTTATTTCATACATAGGCCACATGTAACGCACGTCCGCAATATCTTACGTATCTACAGCCTCGGGACCTATACTACTAGCAGTAAACACGTGTACCTATTAAAATGTTCTTTATAGGCACTGTAAAATTTGTAGCAACTGCAAATATATGGTCTTTCTTTACATATTACCGAGCTGTCAGTACTTTAAAGTTACGGAATAAGTAGGTATTATTCTCATCGGTGCACATATGTGTTATTAACAATAGATCAGGCGGTGTTTCTATTCGTAGTTCGTAAATTATCACAATTCTCGTCTACAATTACAATTAGAGATGATAATTTACGAGTTACACACAATAAATTCATAATAGTGTGAACTACCCCTAAAAAGAACTTAAAGAATATTACCAATAAATAACTAAAATATTTACAATTTCAACACATCTAACAACAAATGCAGCCACAGGTATAATGCAGCTTTACTTGAAAATATAAAACAAATATTAAATATTAGACTTAATGTACTCACTATTACCATCTGTACCTACTTCCATATGTCATTTTCTGTAACGACCATAACAAACGTTACTTAGCACTAGTACAAAAAATAAACTGTCGAATGTAACAAATATCACTTATTCTATATAAACATCATTATTAAATTTCGTTTAAATACGACATTACTATCATACTAACTTGAATAGTATTTTCATTATTTGACAATATTCTAACTATAGAAAATTGACTATAAAGTAGCTGGGGCAAATTCGGACCATAGATTTTCTTCAAATAGAAAACATTATATTTCAGACAATTTTGTGCTCAAAGATATAATAGTTATAAGATCATCTTGATCTTGGTGCTCTTTCTATTTAACGTAGGTAATTAACTATTTACAGAAGAATATATTTAAGCAAAAGTCATTGCACTAAACTGTATTTATTTGAAATTAGATGGTACCGAGTAATACGTTCGAAACTCCAGATCTATATATATATTAATACATACGTTTAAAATCAAAGTACCTACCTACACACAAAATTTAAAACGCTATATCTGCAAAATGTTTTGTATTCTCTGTTAACTGGAGCGTCCAACTCCATTAAATTATAATTGTGCCGTTACTCGTTTAAAGTCACAACCATGGTGGGATGGTAACTGTATGATTAAAAGTTTTCAGTCAATTAGTTTGTATCTGTTACTGTGTTATGCTTTAATTTTATCGAGTATTAAAATAAAAAAATAACATATTAAAGTAAAATAAAATAATATAACTATATTTTAAGTGATAATAATAAAAATAGTAATGTATATCTTTCTAGGTTTCGACGCACAGCTGTAGATATTGACTACGCAAGTTTTAAAGCTTTAATATATATATTTTAAAAAATAGTTTCTTAACAACAGTAACTAAAGGATTTATAATAGAGCAGTTGTAATATGTTTGGCAGCATCAATGGACGAATTCAATTATATTATAATAAATAAATTCTACCTAATTATAATTAAATTTATAGTTAAAGAATAAACATGAAGAAATATATATCTATAATCTATATCACGGGGTATAATTATATAATAAATATACAGCAAAGCATTGGCAACTGTAATTACAATACTCGTATATTTTTAATTTACAAAAACTTCCATTTAACCCTTTGCTATGTCAAGACTCATTGAGTAATAGAGAGAGAGAGAGTTGAGAAATAACTTGAAACCTGTTGTTTTGATTTACAATTAAAAATAAACCGGAATATAAATTAAATAAAAACTACATATTTTATACGGTAATCCAGTGTCACTCGATAGGTTGTAATCGAATCTGCCTTATAAATATTTGATAGAAACATCAGTTTCCTTGTATCAATGAAATTAGTTTTACTATGACACAAGTAAGCTGATTTTGATGCTTAGAATAATTATACTAGATTATATACCTACTTATTAAAAATTACAAAATCTAAAGTCTAAGAAATGGTATCGGGTAAAATTAGCGGAATATTTTTTTTCGTTGTTGAAGATAAATTTAATATATATTGGACAAGACAAGGCTAAACTACATTAATTATTTATTTACTAGAAAACATTTAAAATTGTAACGATTATATGATATAATGTTCTTTTCGAAACACAATTTCAGCACAAACACTCGAAAGATTAATTCAATAATAATTACATTAATTTACAATTTTTCCCAGATGCTGATTCCGTAAAATTGTAAATGAAAGCCTTATATAATTTATCCATTAAAACATAGAAAAAATATATAACTGCTTCTGTAGTTGCCGTACTGGCTATAAGTTCCGCGATCTGAGTGAAAAATAAGTCAAAGTAGTTTTATCTTGGTGCTTTATTCTTACAAAGGTTATAAATATATCTTATTAAATTTCCTACTTATTACAAACGTACGTAAGTAAAACGGAGGGGGATACTAAGTCTACTTACGAGACTAGAAGTGGCTACAATAGACTATGTGGCCTCCAATTCTACATAATTGTGATAAACATTTCAGAATGTAACATTATATAAACTCTGTACTATTGTGATACAACAGGTAAACCATTCAGGTGTATAGCAAATGGATAAAAAGTATTTTTTAATCCGGATTTAACCCCAGCTTTTTAAGATTACATATTGGTATTAATTATTAAATACTAATCTATACTTAGATCAAGCTAAACATTTAAAGACTAGAACAATAATAGATAAGTATTTATTGAAATCACTTATTATAATAGGTTGCTGATATTATTGTACTTTTATATAAAGATATATAAAGATGTTCTTTTCTTGTTTTATAAATAACATTACTGCATTTACAAGCATTCTAAGGAACAAAATCACTACTACAAGTATCATAACAATCTATTTCTTTTGTATATAAATATTAGTATAATTTATTAACGCGAAATATAAACATTCATTTATAGTATAATATAATAATATATAAATTGCCTAGTATTTACTTACTGACGACTTTCACTATATCTCACTATTACTTTTCTGTGTCTTTACAACAACAAACAAATAATTATTTTTTTATACGTAAGTAGTATAACATTATTGTTCTGGATCATCATAAATAGTATTTTGATAAGTAATATCTATATCTAATAAAAATATCTATAAAGTATAAAATACACACCCAAATTGTAAACAAACTATCAATAAATCGAATGTCATGGAGTTTAACCGTAAATACCAATTTATTTTATTATTACAGTAACTTGAAGCTATGGTATGTATCATTTTATACCACACTACCATGATTATGTAAAATAAATTGACTGAATGTAAAAAAGTACAATTTTACATATAAATATAATAAGAATAATTAAATATAATTGGAATTTTATTTTTTCGTATCTAAAATAGACAATGGGACAGTCAACAGGTTCTTTTTCAACCGATACCAAGAGGAAGAGATTCTGAATTATTCACTACTTTTAAACGTATCCTACGTTTAATTATACATGATATTTTAACTACATCTATAAATATTTCCAATTTATACATTTATTTCTGCATGTGATAATAAAAATAACATATCAAGTGTAATATTTCATTCAAACTAATTCTTTTTATTAAAGACAGTGCAATTAGTGTCATACTAATTGCTATTGGAAATATCTTTTATGTATTATAAAACTAAGTTATAATAATGCTAACTTTAACTAACAAAGTCCTTCTTAGTGGCATGTACCTATACCGTTCGTACATAGATACTTACTTTTCAGCGATGGAGATATAGATTATTGTCATTGAATTAATACATAAAATCTATTTTTATGTTTCGGAGAGCTTTAATTATATTTTGATTGGCCACTAAACTCGTACACCGTTCACTATTCTTCAGAAATAGACGTTAAAGTAGTCTATCCTGAGATAAAATAGTTTTTTACTACGATTATGAGGTAAACTCAATTACGAGTACTAAGAATATAAGGTAAACTCCTAAAGGTAAAGTAAAGAATATATAGGTATATATATAAAACCACTACAAGGAAGACGACATTGTAACATAAATATATATTTTAATCTAATAATTAATATAATAAAGTATGAGGAATTCTTGTATACAGGGATCAGTCATAAAGGGTGTAAGGTGAAGAGGTCTAGAGGTATTCATTACATTGAACAGCACGCAACAAGAAGTAAAGTAGATGAAACTACATATTTAAATCTATTCTGAAACTTTCACGCAAACAGCAGACTCACGTTTCCAAAGAACGTTGTATGAATATATTCTTATTTCAAATGAGCAGGAGAAAGCGGACTTATTGACGATAGTCTATAATTACTTAATATACAGATCATCAGTCTGCCTGGAATACCTCGCAATTTTCCAAATCCAAAAGTATGCGTACAGTATATGTTTATTGTTGTGAGATAATATCCTATATATTAAATACTCAACTCATATAAATATCTTACTGGTTTCTTATAAAGATTTTTAAAACTCGTAAAACTTAAGTTCATAAATTATATCTTCATATGGATGATACTGACTGATTTTTTCCAAAAAAAAAATACGTCATATTATATTCGGAAATTTTCCGCGAACTGTAAAAAACCGTCCAACAAAGTGAACGTGCGAGATCGCGAGATTTTCCGATATCTACTCCTGCCTATAAATATGTTAAAACCCTTGAGATATAAATAAAGACACTAATAGTAGAATGCCATAAGTAACAATAATTATAGTTCCACATTTGCGAGTCACGATGTCCGTTTATACAGTGGATTTGAACCAACGCTGCATTGTATAAACGGATTACAAGAGCTGTTGACATGTCCCATCTGTCCTACATTTGTAATTGATCTAAAACAGGTACACGCTTACTAACCTGTATAAATTGATCTAAATTATTAAGTAGGTTAGATCAATCATTGTCCCCATGTGTGAATAAAGCAAATCACCTTATTGACTTGCATATGATCGATTTCTTCTTAATTTGACTGAGAGAAAAGTGTATAACGTGTAAGTGGGTAAAGGATACCGACATATAACTTTTAATTTAACCATTTAAAACTTATACGTATGATCATTCAGAAATCTACTAGAGAATTAAGTATCTATTCAAAAAAGCCAATAGACTTACGTACAGTTAAAAATATATGTAATGCCTAATAAAAAGTTACACGTTTTTGCTTAACATCTGTTATAAACATATTAAAATATGTGTTTTATAATAACAATAACGTTTATAATTTAAACAGCATTTTTAGGAATACCCGACATTGATAAAGTTTACTACAACTAAAATATATTCTACTTTAATAAACTAAATGTGTAATTAATTAATTTAACACACAAAATATCATAAGCACAGCCTTCAATTTGAGAGAGCAGTATGAACACTCGCAGCCATTGTTTGTAATACTGCATTTCCAATTACGTCGGAAAAAAATAAAAAAGTAGAAAACCATTTCTTGCTATTTCATCTTTTCAAAGGATATCTACAAACTGTAATTTTAAGTGTACTTCTGATAAGTAGTTTTTACAATTGCAATACACGATTTGAAGACATTGGAATACATAAATATTTATAAAGTGTACTCTTTTGGACTTTGTGAGAAGTTATATAGCTTTAAGTTTTGAAAATTTAAATGTCAATTTAATAGGCACGCTTTATAATTTAAATATAAACATGTATCGGCAATAATGTAAATAGCTAAATTGTAATGCTTTATATTACATTACACTTAATAAATACGTAATTAACAGAAGAGCACAGGAGGTACAAATTTAAGACTCTATAGTAACAATTAAGTAAATATACTATGACTACATATCTACCAAAAACCATAACACGCGAAAATGATATGAATACCATTATTGCACCTAGCAGTGTGTTCATTAATATTAAATCCAAACACATTATTGTCAGAATAAATACATATATTGTTTAATTTCGCTCAATGTCGAAAATATATCAAATGAAACACGCCTGTATATAAAATACTATTTTGATACAATACATATGAATATAAAATTTACAATAATTAGATACATATATACTAGTATGTACACTCATGACGTTTGTCTACATTGTAACACGTAACGTATTTCGGCGTTGGCACAGTGTGAAACGTAACAAGCATAGATTATAACTGACATTTATTTCCTTTTCGGATAATTTGTACTCATTTTAATTACATACTAGGCCGAGAAGTATCTTTTTTTTTTAATACAAATGTCTAAGAACAACCTTTTAATTCATATTTTCATGTACTTAATATAAATTGCTTGATAAGCGGCCCTTAACAAAATATATTTATCATTATTTACGTGAACATACCGCAAGTATTTAAGACACTGAAGCATGAGACAAAACGTAAGAACAAGAGTGTCATAAAAAAAGAGAATTATCTATGTATATCTTTTTTGAATAAGTTATATTAAAATAAAGTTCCGAGATAATTAATATTTAAGGATATCTGTTTCATTTAGAAGTCCATAATTTTTAAATATTTATAATATTTGAAATTTCGGAACACCTTCCCCGCTAACATCGATGAAAATTTCGCGACACTACAACGACTCCGTTCACGATATATTTACTCATTAAATTGAAAGAATGAATATGGCAATAGCTGTATTAAAAGAAACACGGGACAGTTAGGGTTTCGTATACACCATAAATTAAGATTACATGTAAAACTCTTGAGAATCTTAACATCGGGAACTAGTCTACTTTAATAGTTGAAATTAGGCTTATTATAACTTTAATGCATCGTAATATTTATAAACCCCTTACATCTTGTACATGTGTAAAAATATTTATTTTTGTCTCACACTACAGTAAATAACTACAATATAATCGCATCGCACTGTACAAACGGAGTTTCACAAACAGGTGACAATACGTACCTATCAGTACCCAATAATCCAAAGTAATTTAAAGTGATATTAACTCTGGATTATTTCTATACCCATATTTTCTCGTATGTTCTTTTATAAAAATTTAAACAATGTACTGGTAAAATGCTCGTAGCTCGTCGTAAAAAAGGTTAATCGTCATTATCCATTCCTATCAGTTCTGCTTGCAAACGTCCCTTGGTACGACAACATGCCGTCAAGCACAAAATTCTGAGAGCTAGGCGAAATTGTGGGCTCAGAGATATCAATATAACGATTTTCCAAAAAGAATTTAGTATTCCAAGCCATACAACACCGAAATGTAACATTGGAATCTTTAACTCTTGATCGGTGAAATACTCATACAATCTCACTCCAGCATAGGGTGCCCAACTTAGCCAAAAAACACATACGAGAACAAAACTCATCCAATGACTTGGATTAGACAGATTTTCAGCTAAAGCGGTAGCATACTCCTTATCATGTATAGGCGCGCCACTATTTAGCTTGCGTTTCATAGAAAAGATGTAAAAATAATTGTAAACTATAGAAATAACGCTGGGGCCTAGAACGAGTATTCCCAGTGTTGCAGTGTAAGCGTACGTAGTGCCCCAGTCCAGCATGCAGATAAATGTCTCCTTGTCGAAATTTGCGTCCTTTTTATATCCAAGTAGAGGTGGACAGCACAACATGGCAGCGGATATCCAAGTAAAAACCATCCAACATTGACTTCGAGTGCGAGTTTGTACCTGGTAGTCATATTGACGCATTATATGTTGAAATAATGTAGTAGTATGAATGTGCTTTATTGTGAAGTTAAAAGAGGGTTATCTAACGTTTCGATGCGTAAATTCGTATAAATTTATTAATTTAATCAAAATTACTGATTAAAATCAAATGTATCTAAATAGTACTATGTCATTCAATTATCTACCAAAGCTGGTAACCTCGCCAAATATGCGATAATACTACCAAAACTGTACAAAAGTAGAATAATTAACATTCGATTATTAAGTATAAAAATTACAACTGACTAGCAGAAACAAATCGAAAAGTACAAAAGGGTGAAATGTATTATCTGGATTTATACAAAATGCATCGCTTAATATTCAGTAAGGTGAATGAGCTAGGGGAGTGATATGCAAAAGGATGAAATGTTGGTGAATAATAGAAATATTATAAAAGATAAGTACCGTTGCACTAACCGTCTCATATCGGAGAGGTTTCCGGACCGCGAGATAGCGGTCTACCGATATCCACATGAAAGTATAAACAGAAACGGACCACAGAGTGACCTCGACGTAACCAGCGAGTCGGCACATTAGGTCGCTAAACATCCAGCGACCTGTGATAGCAGCGTACACCGACAAAGGTACCACAAATACGCCGCATAGCAAGTCCGCCACCGCCAGGGACAGTAAGTAGTAATTTATCACTTCATTGGAGAGACCTGAAAATATAACAGAGCACACTGTTTCACGTATACCTGCATCAATTATGGATATCGTTTATTTATTAAACAAGTGATAGCGATAGCGTGTCATTATTATTATAGATTACAAAGGTTATAATTTCATACACTATAAATTGACATCTTTAATAGTGTTGTGTATAAAACAGATCAAGGGCGGACATAAATAAGATACACATTTTAATATAATATACAAATGTACACGTTATGTTGTGAATATAAATGTGTATACAATAAATTTATACCTACATATGAACTGTATGTCGAGTTTCACAGTAGTTTACTGTTCGTGTGAATAATGCCACACATAATGTGACAGTTCTGTTTTCAACACGCAACCACCAGTTTTGTTTGCTACATTAGTTTATATAATTTATTGTTCAAAACCAACTATTCTGTAGTTTTTGTGAATAAAACGTGCTTGCAACAATGCCATGCTTGCAACAATGCCATCGCAATATCGTGCTGACAAAGTTTGATACTGACAAAGCAATTTCACTTCTATTGTTAGTTTACCTTTAAAATTGAGGAAAGCAGCTATAATAAGAAGATTTGACACAACAATGGCGACACCCATAACGGCTATAACGGCGGCTTGCGTGAGTGATTCGAATGTAGCCAGAGGGCTATCCGCCACGCTCACATCGCCCGCACTGCCTGCACTCCCGCGGACACTCATCATCCTGGCTGGCATATCTGTATATATATCTATTGTTAACATCCATACATCAGTTCTCATGATATGATGTGATCGTGAAAAAGGAATAGTCCGATTTCAGCATCGCTATTATAAATATGGATATATGAATTTGTATGTTTTACTAAACGACGATTAGAACTTACGATACGATAGTTTAGATTTCCATTAGGAAATACAACTTCAATTTCATAGGATTACGAGCAATTTTACGAGGTCAATCCAGAAACATAAATTGGGTGAGATCTCGTGAGATTGAGGACACAAAACAGACAGACAGGATGTATATGAGTCTATAAAATAAATGTGATAAGTAGACCCTGATGTCAACCGATATAGAATAAGAGATAAGGCATTTTCATCCATTGTTTAATAGCAAATGAAAAAGATTTCAAGTATAACATAAACTACTTACTTGACTGTTTGATGCGAATAACATTATAATTTGTCCAAACACACATCAACAAACTAAGATTAGGTAAAAAAAAATTAAAAAAAATTGCCTTCTTTTTTAAAAAGTACTACTAGTTATATAACTTTATCTGTACACACAGTACATGTCATTTCCTATTTCACCCCTTTTCCAGATTATTTTTAGAGATAAACGATAAACCAGGTTCACCCTCGTAATACAATTATATTTAAATTCAAATTTTATTAAGATCCGATTAGCTGTTTAGTCGGGAAAAATAAAAAACATACTACCAGTGTTGTCTTTTGGTTTGTTACCTTTTTAAAACTACACTTTGTATTTGTATTTAGAATATTTGTATCGATAGAACTTTGTTTGATGGATATTATTTTCTTACCTAACTCTATATGTTTGACATATATAAACTAAATAATGAAAACGACATACGACTACATCCTTATACAAAATTTGCATTATTATTTCTACCCTGGAAGTTATTAGTTATCATGCGAAATCTGTTACCTATCATCTAAAAACACTATTACTATCCAGTCCATTCTAACCTTTAAAAAATAAAACGCCAACAAAATTTATAACAGAAAACAATAATTTATTTTGTTTAGTACACTATACAAAATTTGACAAACGAATATTATTAAATGTAACAGTTATTGTAATTTCTAATTAATTCATACATTTAAAATACCATAATCATACATTTTTTAAATTAATAATAATTTATATTCATCATTTTTATGAATGCATGGCATAAGAAATTTGCAATATTTATTTTATGACAGTTTTCTAACAACAAACAAAATGGGAGCATACAAAAATATCGGTTATTCGACAGAAATGGCAAAGGCTGGCCTATTTTCTCCTGTCGGTCATCGGCACACTGATAAGTGCTGCCCCAGGTCATGCTATTTTAGTTTACAACCACGTAGAACTTTCACTATAAAAATGTATTGAACTGACGACCCTTTTCGTCGTAATTTTTATGCAATATTACATGAGCCGCTGAACTACGTATCGCCTACTGCATAATTTATTACGACTTTCCATTAGCGTAGCATTGTCAATAAACCTTGACACTTTAATTTATTTTGCTCGATAATAAATACTGGCCTCATCATTCATGAATCCAATATTGTTATGTTATAAAATGAATTATGCTACAATATACATACGAGTTTTTATATATGAAACCTCTAATTAGTCGACGAGTAGGTGTGCACCATAAAGTGAACATAATTAAATTGAAATAAATATTTAAAAATTAATATAGTAATCTGTATTTATTGTCTAACATGCAACTATCTATTACAATCTGAGTAATCTGAAGAACCGTTTTCTACAGAAAATACATTTTAAGTTTTTATACTATTGATTTTTAACAAGTTTGCCGAATTTTTAAATAGCTCTGATATTATAAAAAAGAAAACTAATATTGAAATCGCAAATCCCCTTTTTTATTTAATGATAATAGGTTTAACAACAATTAGTTTATATACGATACCTGGAAGAGAACTTGTTTTTCTTGGCACATCGATGGACAATGACAGTTGAGAGTAGAAGGTGAGGCCCTATCAGTTAGTCTGGATATTGCGAAGGACTGTTTGGAAGCTCTTCTTACAAAACTTCCTTTGGATTGCCTGAGAAATGGGTCGGCAGCTTTCTCGCTGAAGTATAGAGGCCATACTAATATAACACAGGCAAAAGTTTTAGAGTGCCGGAATAAACTAGTGTCTGAAATCGAAACTTCATTCCAGTAAGTTTTGTTTTGGAGTCAGAAGAATCTAGTTCAATTCAAAACAAAGAAGAGATAAGTATGCGCGTTTAGCGTTAAAACACCTTTTTTACCATGTCTCCTCAGTTTCAAGAGTCCTTGATATGAAGCGAAATCTCGAAATCCTTAGCATTGATAGATCCAGCGACGTTCAGTTTTGAGGATAAGGCTAAAATATCCACCAAAAACTTAGGTATGCTCAGTAGAGTGAGACGGTATTTTATGGCGGTCCATCGCTTGCACAGATCCGCCCGCATATGAAATACTGTTCTCATATCTGGGCGAGAGCACTACAATACTAGCTAATTCCATCTGACCGCATTCAGAACCGAATCATTGGTAATCACCGTCTTTGTGAAAAACTCACCCGTTGACTTTACGGCGACATATGGCATCTCTTGTTTATTTTCTATATCACGGTAAGTGTTCTGAGGAATTTTACGGATTAATACCAGCTGTTGAAATTTATCAGCGTACTACCCGCTATAAACTAAAATACCATCCTAATCAACTTTTTGCCATATACAACCATATTTATAATAGAATGGATGGTGATCCAGCATTAGTATTTCCGAACCGATACGAAATTGAAACCTTCAAGAAAAGCGCTTTATATACTATAAAAACTATTATAAAAATAAAATTATTTATATCCATAAAACAAACTTACTTATTCGTGTAGACCTTCGGACTTCTATAGCAGTAACTACACTTATTTAATTTATTTACCTATCAATGTATCTGACAATACAATTAACACTAAATAGAAGAATGTATGTTAATACATTTAATATCAATTAATATAACACATTAATGCAATACATTGTCTGATGAAGACGGTCTTTGTCTGTAGAATATAGGGTATATTAAATAACTAAGTAAGTTTATTTATAAATTTAATGCATATATTTAATAAATTATATTAATATATAACTGACATTTTATGACATATTAAAATACCTAATTAGATAATATAAGCTAATATATGTACGTACTGCAACAGGTAAAGTAAGATAATGACAATTATCAGACTCGTCAATTAATAAATTTTCTAAATATAGGATATATAATATAAGATATTTAGAAAATTTACGTCTACTTATAAAATTAACTGCATAAGTAAGTTTTCGAACTAGTGCCGCAACTGGCTTTTACAGCTTCGAAGGACAAAAATGAAGGCCAAAGCAGAAGGCATTCCAAAACGCGAATTTTAATTAATTAAGTCATATGGTTTAAGGAACTTTTAGTACATAAAAGTTCCTTGAACAATATGACTTTATTCTGAGAGCACCGTTAGGGGTTCAAACGTCTGCTTAGGCTGTCGTAAGTTCGATCCCCGTTGGAATAGGACAGGGTATCGATGGGAGGGGCGGATCGATCGAGTTTATTCGTAGAGGGTTGTAATATTCCACTGGTAAGACATTTGAATTATTAAGTACCCATTTCAAACACTACTACCCTTGAAAAGAAAGTGGTTTTTTAATCATTTTTAATTTCTACTAGGATTGGGGTTTAGGAGAAATTAGTTTAAATGATTCCAGAGTTGAGTATGCTGGTTCCATTTTATCTTTTCAGTTCGGTATATAAAAATGAGAACGCGCTTATTATATACGGTAATATGAAAATGTATTTATGTATCTTAATACGAAGATGTAAGTACTAGTTTATATCCGCAACCTACGTATCTTAGATAAAAGTTTGCCCTATGTCCGTTATCATGATAAAATCAATCTTCACTTCAAATTTCTATAGTATCTGTTCAGCCGTTAAGTCGGACTCGCCCATGGAGGTTTTCGTACAAACTTGTTTTGATCTTTCCCTATATGATTCTTTTACATTAAACGAACATATTTTAAGTAAGTATACATTGTGTAGTATTTTAAAATCTGTTTAAGCTTGTGTCAATTCTCTTTCGATACAATTTCGCAGAAGACACGGTTAACTCAATTAAAAAAATTACGGGGGTTAAAGTCAGTTTTTTATGATTTAAGTACACTGTAAAATTAACAAGTACATAGGTATTTTTTTTTAATTTTTATCTATACTTCGAATTCTAAAAATACCGAACAGACACATTTCGTATTTATAGTATTAATAATTAATTAAATGAATAATTAATATATAAATAAAAAATATATAAATATATAATATTAAATAAATAAATTAATTAATTAATAGTATGACAATAGCGTAAATAATAATAATATGGATTATACATAATTTAAAGTTACTAAGGATAGATTAATAATTCAACAGACTATGTAAATTCAGCTATCTGTGACCCCCAATTATAACTGAAATACTAAGACAATGATACCTCAAGTCAGTCCTTATCATAGTAAACATTGCCATAGGATGGCTACAAGCACAAAGCTCCATTCAATATTTACTGCTGCGCTCTGTACAATGCCGCAGACAATTCCCTGTTGCTGTTTTGTTTGACCTAAATAAACTCCCCTGAGACATACCTCGTTAAAAGCAGCATGCATTAATGAAAACTACTCATTTCACTCATACTCGTATAGAGCCTTATTATACACATATATATACAGTGTGCAAACACAGTTGTAAGGCCCTTGAGATGCTCTCTTTCGACGGCAGCTATGAATCCATACTTGAATAAAATGCTGTCTTTTTTTCTTTTTATAACTAGTATTTTTTTTTAGTTATACGTTGTGAAACGAGAACATGATTTGTTGAAAAGAGATTACAGAAATATGACAAAATCTATATTTAAAAAAAACTATTCTGTTCATAGTATATTTTTTTGTAACTACTATAGAAAACAAGCTGTAATTAGCAACTGTCAAATACATGAATAACACTACGGATGTCTCGTCTTATACGTTCATAATATTAAGGTAATTTTACTCTTATAACCGATACTTCAAACAAAACACTGCTTACAAAGGAAACTTCATGGCAGCTGAAACAGGTGAGATAGAGGTAATCCACGTACCACGTACAAAGTTTCCCTCGGCAACTTCTAGTATTCCAAAATAATTTTGCTAAATTTGTATTATATCATAAATTTATACGTTCCAGGCAATTGGAATTTCAACCTAGTAAAGCAAATTTCAACTTGGTTATGTGGCTTTAGCGATGAGTTAGCAGTAGAACACAACTTTGAATCTCTCTGGCCAATGTCGGTATAACTTTGTATTACGGAATACCCAATACCCGGTTTGCAATAGTCACAAAGTTTAACCACGAATTGAACTCTAGCTTAGCTTAGGTATACCGCATATACCAAGTTGTAATGAATTATATATTCGTAGAAATATATTATATTTAATTACTTATTTAACTATTTTATGGACATAATACAGAAAATAAATATTTAGTACATTTGGCAGATTTAATCTTACGACATTTTCTACCAGCCGTTCTACCAATCACTTTACCTTCTATTTTTTACTTTTATATAATTATATAGACATGTAATAAATAGAATATACTTCAAATGTTTTAGAAATCATTATTAATTGCACTAATCAATAAAGAACTAATTTTCGTTCAAAATGTTCTTATAAATATTTTTTTTAAGCGCCCCCAATATCCTAAACTGTATTTAAATACATGTCAACCCAATCAATAAGGAAAGCGCGCATAGCAGTCATTGTTCTTGGGCGGGCGTCTAAGATTAGCGGGTTGGGGCGTTGCCGGTTTTGCGGTACACACCCGCACCGCTCCCAACGCCTGCACGAAATAAACATCAAACTAATATATTATACGTTCTTTGTATGTTACTAAACCTTTTTGAATTAATAATAATACTACAGATAACACCAACGTAAGAATAATACTACTTTTATTATCAAGTGACTGTACCAATTTCATGTTAATTTAATAAGGTTTTGTTAGAGAAAAATTCATGTATGAAAGCGTGAGTGAGATTACGTCAGTCAAATACCTCATACTCCGAGTGATTAAATAGGTTCTTCAGCACGTACCAGGGCCTAGAGGTTGTAGTAACATAATTTAGGTTTCATTTAATTTGAACACTTTAGTTTACAATTGGGGAACGAGTGCGCGCGCCTGTCGTGCCCTAAGACTAGATATGTTTTTAGCTGTCAAATTTCGTGGTAGGTGTACGGTGAGTACATAATAAATGAGGAACTCCCTACATTATTAAACCCTCGCTATTTTATTTAATATACAAATTATTGTTGTCTTCTAAATTAAAATACTTTGTTCCCTATGTTTTTAGCTGCGTAAATTATAAAATCCATTTCTATTTACAACTTTCATTTATGTCACATCTCAATAGACATAACTGTTGTGTACGTCTTACTTACTGTAATTGGCATGGCAAATAATTACACCTGATGGCAAGCGATAACCGTCGCCTATATATATGAACAGGGCTACGGATATCACGTTATCATACGGTACCCATGATACCAGTCATGCGTTGGCATTCCAGAGGAGTAAAACATTTAATTGCCTAATCTACATTCTAGCTAGGATTTATGTATAATCTCTTTCGATTGCACCGAAATACAGCTTAAAAACTTAGCTGCTTAGCGTCTGCAATAGGATAGAGACTGAGCTGGTAACGGGTGTTTTTATTTTATTCTATGATGCACAACAATCAAGCATACGGCCCATCTGATGGTAAATGGTTACCGTAGCCTATGAACGCCAGAAACACCAAGGGTATCACGTGCGCGTTGCCGATCCTTGTTTCTCATCTAACTCCTCCTAAACGACTGGACCGTTTTAGATATTGTTCTGAATCCATTTAATTGTTCTGAATATTCCAATGGGTTCCTGGATGGTTTGAAAACATATGGACTCGGTATGTTGTGCTGCTTTATAACTTTGTATCGCCTACTACAGTGTATGTATTTTAATACGACTTTCAATAAACGTAGCATTATCAATCGTAATCAACGTTGACACTTGAATTTATTTGGTCAGTAATAAATGCCTACTGGCTTTAGCGCTCACGAATCCAATTTTGTTAAATTAAATTTTGTTTAATTATAAAATGACATACGTTTTATTGATGATATTAATACATGAAAATCTCAATTTCAGTCCTCCAGCTCTATAACGTGAACATAATTAAATTAACTAACTTAATAAATAAAATTAATAAACATTTAAAAATTGATATAACACAATTTGTCCTGACGCTTCTTTTCCATTCTGTGTGACTATGCCAGGTACGCTAGTGTTAATATTATTAATACTTTATACAGAACTATAACATATTTTTAGTATAATTGGTATCTAAGTAGCGAAGGTTTTAAATATAAACAATAATATACGCCATAATTATTTGTTTCATTACTGAATACCTAATTAGATAGACAAAACATTCATATATATTTTCAACAAATACCATTTACTAAATAGTGAAAACCTATTAGTTCCGCAATGAGAGAGTAATGAAGGCAATTTAAGATATTATATTATTTAGAATATTTGGAAACAGACTAGCTGTAGAATATCTAGCGATCATTATTTTGCTAGGATGCGTAGAGGTACAGTGGATTAATACACAGAATAATAACCAAGAGGTCGTGATTTTAAATCTTGCAGACACACAAAAAAAACCTGGTGTCAATTCATATTTCTGACAACTCTGCACTGAAGGAATTACTATTAAATAAAAAGTAAACTGTGAGATGACGGTAAAGTCGCCCTCTTCCCACGTATTATTCAAATATAGAGCGAAATGTAGGCATGCCTTCACCATGAATCAACATTGCCTCTGACTACCCCATCATACACAACAGTCGTGACGGTTTGTTCTTCATAACACCCTATATATATATATGATAGTTTATCTTTTTCTGACTAAAAAAGAATCTCAATTTTCAGGTTAATGAATAATTGAAAAATACACATATAAATGTATTCATAGTTTAAGTTGCTAATTCGATACAGCGCATAAATTGTGTAACCATAGCTTCATTGTCATATGTTACAAAAACACAATGCAGTATTATATAATCCGGAACTATTAAATCGTCCGAGCCAATGAAAACAATAGGGCCTCGGTCGCTTTTGTGAGGCAAAAATAATCGTACAAACAAAATCCACAAATATTTTTGGTTTATTCGTGAGCTTTTTACGGAAATATTATCATTGTGTTATTTTTTGTTATTTAAGGGTACCATTATTTATTAGGTTATGTGAATTATTAAGAATTAATTTTAATTTCAAGTTGTAGTCGCTGTTGTAGGATTAATAAATTTAAGAATTTTTATAAAATACAGACTTATTTTATTTATCATATATTTTAATAAAATACTTTTTTATTCCCGTTCCTAAGCAGCACCACGGATATCACGTTGAGACCCTTCATACGTTGCCATTCCTGAGTGTCATACCCACGCAGCTTGTACTTCCACTGCCATATCTCAACTTTCTAACCAGAAGACAGCATACGAACACAGCTACTTGCCAGCAGTTATTCCAATATGAGTCCTGAAGTACTCATATACTTCACTATAAAATCATATTCTAAGTACTTAGTCACTGGTAGGTACGACTTAATTCACTATGGGCATTAATCGTAAGTTTCTTTTTCGAAAAACACACATATATATAATATAAATATGTACTTTTGTTTTTTGTCTTCCTGATTGTAAACTTATAAATAAAGAATACGAATGATTAAAAATAATTGTTTTATTAGAATTATACGAATATTACATTAATCCCCTAGAGGGTACGACTTTAGTATCGTTATCCTACTTTCAAATGTAAATCTTGCATAAATATTTCCTATTTTAAAAAAATTATTCCCCAATCATTAGATCATTTGTAATCAATACAGACTGAACTTAAAAACATGTTTACTGCAAACCTTGCAACTATTTTCCTAAACTAGTTTCAACTCAATAACACTATGATTCTGACCTGTTTTAGAAACATACATTTTTAATATCACCTACGCCACTATTTTAGGTTAACTGGAAGATAATCTCTTCTAGGGATAAGTCCACCTTTGCTCACATTGCCTCCAAATTATATATAAATATCTAATAAAGAATATATAAATATTTATAAAATATCTGTCTGTCTATTTATTACCTATTCATGGCTGTTCGGCTGTCACGATTTTAATAAATTTGACAGACATGAATATAGTTTGTAACATGAGGAGGATTATAGGCTAACAATTATCTAAAAATCACACGAGGTCGCGAGTAAACGTCTAGTCATACATAAAAAATAAATAGTATTAAAATGTAAAAAACTTTTTTTATGAAATAATTGTAGTTCATAATATATTTAATCATTATTTATAATAAGCATCATTGAAAGTTCAATATTTGTCGATTGATTCATCATGCCGGAAAATGCTGATAGCACAACTCATAGGCAATCATGTATACACCAATTAAAAACATATATACTCATAGTTATTAGTATATTATTATTTATATACTTCCTTTATTAATTATAGCATTTCACTTCAATTTAAAGCAAGACAATAGGCAATGTTCGACACCGCCATTTTGTATTGTCAATACGACGCGCAATTGGCGCAGTTACCGAAAAATTAATATACCCAAATTATTATATTCGATATATATCGTATAACGATCTCTATTTCTTGATTCGGTCAAGCCACATCAGGATATCATTGTAATAAAAAACAGAGTAAAGTTAAAAAAAAATTTCACGTAAATGTTCATTCAAGAATTTTGTCATAACATTCTCGTGTTATATATATGTATAAGTTTCAAATTATTTTTTATAAAGAATGAAACTAAACGTCTTTAAATTATGAACTTGATAAATGTTAAAATTCTGTTATAAACTGCATTGTGTAACCCGTAACAACAGAGTTATATAATCTAGCCCCAGAGAACATCTCATTGTAGCATGCTCGTAGCACTCTAGGAGTATGATTATCACCTACGAATACGTGTTACTAAAACACCAAAAATATTGGCACAAGTGTTATTTATACAAGTACACTAGTTTAGTAAAATAATATTGAAGTTTAAATTAAGTCCCACTTTAGTTAAATTATTCCACTATATTCTTCTTTCACTGATATACTTACTGAGCCGGGAATACTGCGTACTTTGTAACCGAACTAACTTCTACGCGTAACTACGAACCGGGTACTCACGAAGTATTTACAACTGAATTTATAAATTTAACCATTTAATAATCTTCGTTAATTTAAATTGTATTTAATAGCCATGTAATTAAAAATATTAACAACGCAATTGCACCCACAGGATACTACGCAATAAATACCTTAGGAGCGCAGGAATATGAAATGCAGTTTGGACACGGTTGAACGCATTGCGCAGGTGCAATGTTCCAAGGTCAAGTTGAACCCTGGGAACCGGCAAGGTCACGGTAAGCATCAGTTACTGCATCGGCAAAATCTTGTTTCTAACAAATTTGCTTTCAGGAAATTGCGAGGAAAATCAATAACTACGTAAGCTAGAGTAAATACAGCTGCCTTGATACGGCTAGATATTGCAATATTCGAGATGCAATAAAGTTCAATTTTGTTTACTACATTTCGCCAATGCAAACATGTACGGGTTATATAAGCTTGAACTAACAAGTACTGTAAAAATATTTTATTCGTTTTTAAAATGTTATGAATAAGTTTAATGAATAGTTGCGGGTTTTTAAAAATTTTGTGACTTATAGAGCTGTATCGGTGAGTAACATGGGTTATATTTCACGCGGGCAGCATCGCGGACCACAGCTAGTCTATAATAAAGATACTAATGGTGTTCTACGTTTATTCATGAGATTATATACTACTTATATGCCAAGTTAAAAGCCACGTACCACTTTAAAATGATTAAGAGCCTAGAATTAAAAAATCATTTATTTACATTTGTCTGGACATCTCAACTTGAAATTATTTTTAATATATAACGTCTGTAATGGACTTATCAAGTATCAAAATATGGGATCGAAGAAAATAATACTAATATAATACTAATATGGGATAGAAGAATAAAATGAGTTGATATTGATTGAGATTATATATATATCAAATTAATGTGGGTGGAGCCATAAAAAAGTAGTGATTTAAGCTTGCTCAGTGATGTAGGATATGCAGAGTTAAAAAACTATACCTCAAGGGGTTTTCAACAAGTTCTCTTCAGTCACCATCAAACAGCGAGAGTAGTTGACTTTATTTTCCAGGGGTTAGGGAATTGTTAGTTTTATCATATCAGGTCGACTTCCATGCCGTAGGCTTCTGGAAAAACTACTTTCATTAATATACTGGGGATTTATTGGAGAATGCACAAAATTATTTCTGTAATGTGCATTAGTAACGTAAATTAAATTTAAAATACCAAAGCAATATAAATATATAATAAAAAGTACAACATAAAACAATTCGTGCTAGTATTTAAACCAAAATACGTCGCCCGACGGTCCGCATCGGCTCGTGTGCCCGACTAAATACTCGTATTGCATATGTACGGTGAACTTTGCAGACAGGGAATCAGTGAACGGCGGTGAACTCTGGCCTTATAGTAAATGATTACGAAACAGTCTGTATGCTGCCGTTTATTCCACGTGAGTTAGAATATAAACTAGCCTATACTAAGGTACTCTATATATATATACTATTATATAGAATTGATGGGTTTGTGTGTTTGTTTTAACTCTCTGTATCTACCATAGGATTTTAATAAAATGTTTTTGCTTGTAATTTCTGAGAACATAATTTAGGATTTAGGAGAAAAAAGACAGACTAAACTCTGATTTAAAAATGTAGTAGGTATACCGTGGGCGGATGATTCGAAGCAACGGTGGGTATGGCCACGGAAGTTCGTTTTTAGTTAAAAACTGGATGATATCGCAGTGTACGTTTAGAAAGAGGTATGAGTCATACCTCTTTCTAACCGTACCGTCATACCGTATGACTCATAGTGTAGTGTGGTATTTAAATCCGTTTTAATATTAAAGCATGTATATATATGTTATATACAAAACCAAACTTTCGTATTAATAGAATAATCATAATAATACAGTTTGAAATTAAGAAGGCAAAGTTTCAACCGAATGTAATTTTCTTTATCCTGAATTTTTCTCAGTTAGGCCGAGAACACTATATTAGAGATAACGTGATGGTGACATATGTACCAGTATAATCTTTCGATTAAGAAAAACGAAGGCATCAGTGATAATTGGCCCCTTTGAACTTATTTATTTTTAGTGTAATAGTGCAGAAATATATTAACGTATTCAGCAGAACGAACATTCAAATAATCCATATAAACATTTATTTCACAGATTAATTATCAGAAATGGAAATATGTTTTTGTATTTATTTTTGTTAAAGCCAGTCGTATTTCCTGCAGTAAAATATTATTTTCATTGCATAAATAAAAGGCGTACGTAATAATTGTCCAAAATATATACAGTTGGCAGAAATTGTGTATCAGGAATTAATATTCGCTTTATCTGGATAAATCGGGTATCGATGTTTAATGTTTTATAAGTAGATTATACTGTATGATATGCTTTTTTTTAAGTTTAACCGATATATTTTTAAATCAACATTGGTACTATAGTAACGATTTGTATTACCTTTTCTCTCTAAATGGGTAACAACGTAGATTTTACTTATACTTACTAACATACTTATTATATAATTCACCTGGTGTTCCTGGTGCACATGGGCGGCGGTATGTGTGTAATAAAATATTATATATATAAAAACAGGTAATTACAAAATTAATTCTATTTGAATGTTAAAGTTTACATGCAATGTAAGGTGATCTCCGATTCTTTTCATTTTAATACAACATTATATTATATTTACGATCACTTACTTATTTTGATTACAGGAAGTCATATTTCGGCAGTATAGGGACCCGCTATAGAGATTTCCCTACACGTGCAAATGAATTTCGATTTCATTTTCTAGTTCAGACTTGTGTCTGTGTATACTAACTATAGAACATATAGCTCCCGTCAACACGACGTAGTCCCGTACAGACGTGGCAAATGGCATTGAACACTACTCGTATAAAATTACGGCATATTTTACATTGCAGTCGTAGCTCCCGCCTCTTCTGTGCACGTCATAGTACGGTTAGTCCTTAAGGGCGGCGTGTGTTATTGTTCGGGCGGGGGTCGAGGGGCACGCGGCATTGGGGAGTCAAGGTCAGCCGTGGGAGCTCCGCTGATGGCCGGGCGCTCCAAGGTCGCCTAGCTCCCGCCCCTCGCTTCTCTCGCAATCGATACCAAATTACGAACGCAGATGCACACCTTGCTAAGTGACGAGATTTATTTTAATCTGGACAGCGAAATAACAAGTTACTTGGGTCCATCCCTGATTTTCTATATGATTATTTTTGGTATAATTTTACATATTCTTATGAAAGTAATAAAGACAAGTTCCCGAAATCATCTTACTGTTACAGCAAATAACTATTATGATACGCTAATTATTATAATAATTACATAACGAAGTATACATAATATCGCAATAAATAAAAAGTAAAAGTTCTTATTTTTCTAATAGAGAAAGCATAATAGTGAGAAAACTCGAAACAATAGTGAAAAATTTTACCCTCGAAATAATGTGTACGTTACATACGTACAGATTATTTCGAGGATAAAATACAAAAGCTATAAACTTATTTTTTCTTTTTTCCTTCTAAACAAAAATTAATAAAAAATAATATACAGTTCGTGTTAACATATAAATAAAAATTAAATAACGTGTAAAAATATAATACAATAGTACTAAATAGTAGTCAGGGCTATTGTATCCAACAATAGGACAAAAGCCTTAATACGAGTATTGTCTGTCTGTATTTACGCCATTGTAAAATAAAATTAGATGTAATACAGTTTACGTTAAATAAAATTAAATAAACTTTACTGTTTGTAGATGAGGATTCGCGATGTAGTGAAAGTACTTATGATAATTAATATATATTTTAAATACAACTAATATGTGGTTGTATTTTATTGCTCATATTAAATACCTTATTATATAAAATAAATAAAGGAATGTAAAAAATAATTGAATAAAATAACTTTATGAAGACATTTAAATTAAATATATAATACAGCAATATGTAAATTTTATATTTAATATATTGTATATGCATAAATTAAATATAAAATAATATGACAAAATATAACACGAAAACAGCAAAATACGTATAGTCGCAATTATCACTAATATTAACAAAATATGAATGATTAAAAAAAATACTGAATGAAACTTCTAAAAAGTTAACTTTTGAATAATGTGAAAGTTTTTAACTTACTTTTTTATCATCACTATGCGATGTGTGGTTATAATATGGCCTATGGGGCGACTGCGAGTTCTTGTTGGGGTAGAAAGGCGCGCGCGGGCCAGCCGGCTTCGTCCGCGACGTCGCAGCCGTACCGTGCCGTCTCGACAGCGCCAGCTCGCCCCCGCTCGTACGTGTCGCCTACTGTACCGAAATATTCACTGCGGAGACGACGCGCGCATTCCCCTCGCGCTCCGCTTCTCCGCCCGCTTACTAACTTTCCGCCATCGATTCATCGTTTGGCCACTTTTTATCACTGAAACTTGAGCTTAGTCGACGAATTGGGTCACTTGCGATTCATGCATCAATGAATGGTGCTATAACTTTAGAAAGTGATTCGAGACTGCAACTAACTTTAATAGCGAGCCGCGTGCACTTATGGCACTTTACGTCGATTTGTTACATTTTACAACTTGCATTTACGATACATAAAATTCACATATATGGCTCGCTAACTTGTAATTAATGTAAACTACAATAAAATACTTTTGCTAGGTGATGTGTATTTCAAACATGATTATAACTTTTCATTATAATAATGGTTAAAATATCTAGAATAATTATTAATTGTTTTCTTTAAACTTTCTATAATAATAATTATTTCTTTCTTTTAGTAGTAAAATGGAAAAGAATTTCTAAATATTTACAGGAGAATATTGTTAAATAAAAACACTTTTATTTTACAAGATTTTATTTGAACACGAGAGCACAAAGTGCTATAAATATAAATAATACATGTTGATTATATTGTAGAAGCTTACAGTTACACATTTTTAAATAATTAAGAGAGTTCTAACCATGACTACCGTAATAAAAAAAATATCAGTGCAAATTATACCATAACATAAAATTATAAACGTACTATAGGTATTACAGAAAATAAATCATCGTAAACATGAATACAAAAGTAAGGAGTTTATAAAAGATCAATATTAGATTACAATTATATTGAATTAATAGTAAAGGGAAAAATAACAAATTATTCCAAATAAAATTTGTCATTTTAAGGGGACAATTTAAAAAATATAACATCAGTCAAATATCATAGCCTCGCCATAAATATCAACTACTTTATACTTAAATTTAAAATCACTATAATACGTAGCTTTGGTTACAGTAACATATACGAAAGATTGATTACACGTCCCTACCTATTTGTATTATTATACGAATATATAATATATATACAGGATAATTTCATCGAATGGCAAGGTTACATTTAATGATTATGTTGTCATGAATAGCACATTATATTTTTATATTAAGTTTAAGTGTTAGTTCATAGTAATAGACACCACAAACAATAACAATGATTGAATCAATTTATACGTTATTGTTATTGTTTGAGTTCGCGTGTAAATCCAATAAACACATAATAGGCTATGGTTCAATTAAATTTTAATAACATTGTGATATATTCAGCGTATATTACAGCTCACTGACATCATATAATTGCTCATCTTATATACTTTAATTCAATGATAATGCCAGAAAAGTTCCTACCTCAACTAATTAAAAGAAAAGAAAGTAAAAAAACATGTGAATTAATAAAAGTCTCCACCAACTGTCCAGAGACGAAAAACATTGTTAAGAAACCTAATTAACGAATAACACAATAAGCTCACCCCCTAACATATTGGGATTAACATTCTTAACGAAATTCAAGGCAAGAATTTTATATTTAGCACACATTTATCAGTATAAGTACCCTAACTATACTCATGAGGATATTTTTTATACAACTGGAATGGCAAACATGCTGCCAAACGTTGAAAATAAACTGGAAAACGCAATCATCTATAGAGTGTAGGCCGGACATCACAAAATACACTGTGACGCCTTGAATACCCCTCACTCGTTGCTATTATTTATGCTGCTCAAGCTAAAATAAAATATAAGCTAGCTAACTACTTAGATAAGAGTATTTATTCTAAACAAGCATCTATTTAGATTCTATACTTATCGGATGTTATATATCACATTAGATTGTCATGTTAGGTTGCGATAATTATCGCTGGATGCTAAAACGCGGGTATATTTTACAAAAATTCTGCAACATATATTACTTGAGAAAAGCATATATTATGATATAATGGAACATGAGCCGCAGAAAAAATTTCAATTGTAGCCAGCAGATATTGTATTGTTTGTATTGAAAATGCAATTGACGTTTGAAAAAGAACAACAGATTATATTTGAGAGTAATCGTAATCGATATTGAAAACAAAACGCTACATCGTAAACAACACGAATAACGTGCGAAATCTCTCAAGTCGAATGTCTAAACAAATATTTAATTCACATTTATTTTCAGTTGTTTACAACTTTAAAAAATCTATATGCTGTAATATATATCTTAAAAACTGTGGTATATGATGTATATTGGAAATTGGAAACTTCTATTGGTTATATACGCCTCCATCTCCTGTTAGTGATTATTTTGAAGATTTGCTTCGAAAATTTTCTATTAAATATTATGATCTCCATTACTTACAAGAATTATAAAGGACATTAACGTCCTAACTGACAGGTAATCGTATGTACGAATTGTTCTTCAATTCAAAACTGAACGAAATCTTTTTATAATTATATATCGGTGTTTATGTACTAATTCTGAAGAAAATAAAGGAATAATGACAAAGTTTTTACGCACATTAAAACGGAAATATTATATTATTTACTTTTCTTGTCTTTATAAAATGACGTCTTGAGATATGTTTTTGCTACAAACTTTTCAGTGTATAAGTTCAAAAGGCAATTATTCTAAACAGAATTTAACGAAAGTTAACTTATATCGTGGAACCCAAAAAGATTTTTTCGTGTCTATATATTATTTTTGTCATAAATAGGACCTGTTTTTTGTGGCAAAAGATTGCATTTTTTCATTTATTAAAAAATGTTACTTAAAAATTTACGTCATTTCTATAATATAAAAATGGCGTGAAAAACTAAAACAAATATTGCTGTTAACTATTATGAACACAAAAACTTTATAGCAAAATTGTTGGACATATTTTATTTAACTGCACAAAACCACTGGATCGGAGCGTCAAGGATGCTTTGCATTATTGCAATGCTTTACCTACATTCTCTGAATATTTAGACCATTGCATTATTGTGGTTTCACAGTTCGCAGTCAATTTAACACAGTAAATGTTAAATTAACCGTGTAATGTGAAAATACAAGATTTGATATAAAGTCATGGAGTCGCCAATTTTTTAAACCCGTTATTATTAGAGATTATTGTTACCATAAATTTCCATGAAGTTGTGAATATCTAATAATATTCTATCAATCAAATTTTAAATATTAAATCTATATCAATTACTAATAATATAAACAGATAAAGTTTGTGTGATTGTGTCTGGATATACTAAACAGACTTTTGAAATTCTTCTAGTGATCCATTTATCGAGGAGGCTACGACCATTAGGAGCAGGGTTGCAACAGTAGCAAACACGGGGGAAATATTACGCAGACAAAACTAGTCAATTATATTTATATCAAAGTATAGACAAAGATAACATGTAGGCCGCGTAACATATCGTAACAGCAGCTTATTGTCATCATATCACTATATTATTGGACATATATAATAATATTCCTGTACCTAAAAAATAGATATGAAAGTTTTATATATAAATAAATTAACGATAATGCTTTAAAAAAAATTCAACAGTAATACTCGTCTGCGTCAGCCCTTATCGGAAAGATTTATTAAACAATATCACCTACTAACACTAACACAACATTGCTTTTCAGTTGTAATTTTTTAATGTTTCAATATAACAATTCAACTTAATCTGTTTAAATTTAAATTATAAATAAAGGGTAACTTATAAGTTGTGACAAAGAGTTTTGTAAAATGGCACAATACACTATTAACTACAATAATAAATCAGCAGACGTGATGCGTACTTTTCCAACGTACCTACAATACATATAATGTACATCTATACTATAATTACGAAAAAATAACAAAATCCATATTATTAGGAAAAAACTAAAAAAGATAAAACTTGCATTTCAACGTTTGTCAAACAAAATAAAACATAATAAATTCAGGCACCTATTCAACCGCACTCTTACTCTAAGTCTTATACCTATTTAAAACATCCAAATTACTAAACGATTACTGTGTAACTTATGATAACTAAATATTTATCAAAAACTGTATTCTTTTTTTTTAAATAAAATGTATGTATATTGAACTTTTGAGAGATAGATAGAAATATTCCGTATTTTAAATAATAGACGTACATATATTTATAGAATTGATCTTAAACAGGCTACATTTGCAAATAAAATTTATTTAAATGTATTTATTAATGTTCTTTGTTTCTAATAGAGATTCATTTAAACAAATTACTTTTTGGTTTTAGATTTCACTACAGAACAACAGAAATGCATGCCCTTTAATTTTAGCACGTTATTAGGTTAGTTAAGTGTATGTATATCATACATCAAAACTTGCTAAAATCTAAGTTTAAATTAATCTACATGAAGCTTGATAAATTTCATATAACTATATGTAAATCCAATATGACGTGAACCTAAAGCATATCAGCCGTTGATTATATACGAGTAAGTTAGGCATTTAGTATCTATGTTCGCATAATTAAAAAATTAATTATATCGACATTTATTTCTTTAAATGTCGGTATATTTTATTCATCAGGGTTTAGCATGGTCCATAAATTAATGTTTTACCATGACTCACTCCAGATCTAAGTCAGTGTCGATACTTGCGTCGGAACTTTTCAATTGCCGACAAGTTTTCCTGTACCTAATTGCAATCGCTTGGCTAAGCGGATAACTCCAATGGTAATATTACTACAAATATAAAATAAAATATAGTTGTAAAGAAAATAGAAATATTATTTAAGCTTTTAATTTTTCTATGGCTGACTGCACATTAAGACTTCACGTTTCTAAAAACTTGAAATTTCAAATATATATAACAAATAATATGTTGAGATAGATGGGCAAATGCAGGTGCACTATAATAAATCGATATTGTGCACCATCAGATAATGGACATCAACTGCCTATGCCATGAAAACAATTCATCACTGAGATTACAGAAGATTTATATTATTGTTACAATATAAATCTTCTGCCGTTAATCCTTCTTTAATCAATCATATACTCGAACAAAAAACAACTAAGAACATTTCTTTGCATAAAGGAAAATAGAACCAATGCTTTAAATACCAACATTATCACTCTTTCATCTTTGCTGTTGTAATATTAATAGTAAACCTATGTTACATAGCACCAGGCCAATATGATGTCATTAAAAATCTACATCCAAACTCTCGCCAGATCTGGTCAACGATATAAATCACGTGAGCTTCTAACTATGCTAGTTCCAAAACTGTCGTATACCTTTAATAGACTTTATTTATGTTATCTGTGCCAGCGCCCTGGATAGAACCCGTATATATTTGTCTTGATGATACTGTACATAAAAGTTTGAACATACAAACTTGCTCCCAACTTAGTCGTATGCTTTTACACGTATAATATAATTAAATAAGGACTAGCTTTCTAACTTTGTCCGCGTTAATAAACATAATAATATTTCGTTTTAATCAATGTACTTGCTGCATCAATTAATAAAATTTATTAAACAATGTGCCCGCGTATTACGAGGGAGAGCGTTTTTATATTCGCGGAATGAGGGATAAGGGGTAGAAAATAACAAACTATTCTTCCTTCTCAATATGTTCACCTGCAAGATGGATACATTTTTCAGATCTTTCAATTAATTAATTTATAGCCTCATAAAAATGTTTTCTCTTTATCTTGAAAATACGCCGAAACTTCCTCCTTGACTTTATCATCGGTGGTAATATTTTTAACCCGCAGCTCTTTTTCATTTTTATAAACAGACAATAATCACTCGGCGTTATGTCTTGGCTTTAGGGTGAATTATTCAAAATATCGAATCCCACCTAATGCAGGGCAGCCAACGCAACGCGACTCTTGTGGACGCGCGCGTGTTGTGCAAAAGCAACACACCTTTCATCAATTTTCCACGTTTTTTCTCTTTAGTGGCTAGTTTAAATCGCTCTAATATTAAAGAGTAGTATTCTCCGGTATTAGAAACACCTTTATCTTTATAATCTTTCAACTCAACACAGCATCCATGTTTTATAGAGGTTCAAAAATGCACGTGACCACTGTGCGTGCTTTTGTTTTTGCGGCGACGTGAGCATTCTCAGCATCCATATTGCGCTGACCTTAGTCATGTCAGGATAATCGTCCAGGGTTTTAAAATGGTTGTATCGGATACTCCAACCATTCCTGCGAGTAGATTCTTCTTTAGTCGAGCATCGTCGAGTACCATTTCATCAACTTGTAGATAATTTCTGGCGTGGTCACCTCGATGCATCTGCCCGGCCTCGGGTCGTCTTCAAGGCTTTCCCTTCCTAGTTTAAATAAACTGTGCCACTTGTACACTATGGTTTTCCTGGACAAGAGTCGCCGTAAAACAATAACATTCATTATGGTCGCAACTGATTTTCCTTGCTTGGTAAGGAACTTTATAACGGCACGATATTAGATTTTTTCCATATTTCTTTTTTCACTCCCGATTATGTTGCTTAGTTGACGATAACTCAAAGACATAGTCTTATAACAATGAAACCTCGTATTTATACTAATTATGAGTCACTGAATACGTTACGATTCCAATGAGCTTCATAACCCCCTACAACTCTCTCATTCCGCGAACTTAAAAGCGTACCCTCTTTGAGTGAATCAATTAAAAACACTGCCTATGTAACATAAGACTCCATTCGTGGTCGCACTTAGTTCTGAATGTTTGTAGAATTAGGTGTCAGTCATTCAATAGACAAGTTCCTGTAAATGTCTTTTTAACAATCTACATTTCTTGGTCGCGTTATCAGTATATTAGGTTTAAAACTAATATTAGGTGCCCGTAAGCTACCCTAACCTAACAGTTTCATAACTATCTACAAATTTAAAACCTTTTAAACTTTAATATTGAGGCAGACATTATAACGTCCCAAGTGATGTTGCATAACTTATAAAGTGGTATTTTTACCGTATTTCCTTACTTTTATGTTTAGGAATCGAATTTCATCATACATCAGTAAAAACGAACAGTTTCTGGATTGCCTAAAACGCACAGACTATTAATCAAAAATTTCAAATACTATTTTTTACATACTTAAGTACAAGCTCCCTTGACTTGGAAGATACTGTATGTAAACGACGTAATACTTGACTCAAGCACTGGAACTGATAAACAGACTGCATGGATCACGGACCTGGAGTCGTCAGCTTTAAGAGCAGCCGGTCAAAGGCAGAACATCGATAATATTTACACGCCAGTTACGACCCATTAGCCAGTAGCACTATTGAAATACCTAAGCTGTCGTTAATTGCAGGCAGCGCAAAGGTGGAGGCAGATGTCACAGAATTAATGTGGCTTGTCAAAAGTGAAGAATTCATACTTTCGTATACAAATCAAGGGCAATAAGGCCGGCAGTGTTGTACGGAGCGGAATATTGGCCAATAAAGAATACACATTTACCATATCTTCATACCGCGATGATCTGGTGAGTCCGCGATAGTTTTAAACTGGGCCCAAGAACTTACAAACTAACCGAAAACCGTCGCATGATGTATATGGCCAAAAAAGCCTAAAAACTCAGAACTTAATAAAGGTAGATAGCGTGCTCCAAATACCTGATGGACCAGCATGGGAAATCGCTACGGAAAAATTGCTCAGAAAGCCAGGGCAGATTGTTCTGGCGCCGCAAAATGAAGAGAATCAACCCCACATAAGTAGTATAGTAAAGTAGAACTTTAGTACAACTTGAAAAAGAAAAATTAATACAGGGTCGTCTGGTTGAACATTTTGTCATATACCATATAGTTTCTTTCTTCTTTAAAAATTATTACAAAAATGGTTCTTGCCTAACAATACTCTTATTTTCTCAGAAAACACATCAGAACTCCAATCTAAATTGAAAATAAAACATTATTTTATCTTGTATAAATTATGCAAAAGATCACTCAATGTACAATAAATATAAAAATGGTATACTAGTAATTTTATACTAAAGCTCTTTGTGTGATGCAAAGGCAAATCTATTCTGAAAGACCTTTGAGGCGTTCGTATCGAATTATCTCTAGTACTACCAACAAAGGTGGGCATTTGCCCCTGTTGTCTTCTAATGTTATCCGAGCCAGCTACAGTGAATATCGTTGTAGAAGCTTCCTGTATAGTATAATTAAGATCAATCTACAAGTTATAATAAAGATTATTCGTCATTCATTTATATTATTATTATATGTAAATGATATTCGATAAATTATTAATAAAAACTAATTGATTTGCAAATGCAACCGCAGGCCTGTGTTAATTTTATGGTTGCAAGGTGTTTGACACCTTACTAAAGCATTATAAAAAGCGCAAATCACATCAATTCCACCCCTCGTTCAACAACTATTTTATAAGCTACTCTTAACCTTCACATGCCTCAACAGAGCCTACATATGTTTGAGACAGTACAATAAGTACATACATATAAAATTCCTATTAGACGATCGAATTTCTACGGTCACATCTTATAATATTAAAATTACATGTAGTTTACGTTTCTATTGAGAACACAGATCATTTAAACACAAGTACATACATTCATTTAATAATATTATTGTAGTACAAAAAATCACGTAATATCATAAAGGTAATAGACACCTAATACCTACAATTTGCTTTTATAGTATTTATCTAGTGTAAGGAAAATCATTAATAAATGATTAATATCATAGTATGCCCTTCTAAGTATTTGAATCGCAATGTTGTAAATGTTTTGACAAAAAAAAAATAAGATAAGATTTACATGCTTAACTTAACTATAATGAGTTGTACTTGTATACAACAGCTCAACACCATAAAAGCACAACAGTAACTAACACATTAAAAGCTCAGAAGCATCGAATAAAGCTCCAAGATATACTTCTGTCGGGTAAATCCCAACTCAATCAGACAGACTGAAAACTATGGGTCATTTAGAAAAACATATAGCATAACGCGAGCACAGGCATTAATATTAACAAATAATAATGAAAATTAAATACGTTACAAATATAAATAAACTAGTAGCGAGACCAAATAACTGATCTACCAAAATGACTGATTAATTAACACAAATATTTGTTAAATTCCGCATAACACAAACCCATAGTCAAGATCGTTTAATAGTGGAATAGCAATTCAACATGTGCGAAGTGATATGACTGCTCTGTTTTATAATTTGTTACGTCTTAAAGTTAATCATTTACCCTTATATTGTGAATACAATTTCGCCTTAGCTTGGTGCAGAAACGACATAAATACAAATAACTTGAATGCAGGTAATACTTTAGTTATTACATATAACTTATACATCGACTTATTTAGCATCACTTTCGTTGTTTTCTTTAAATGTCTATCCGAGTTATAATGTCTTACATTATTTTATTACGCCTTCAGTGATCTTCTAGAACATAATGAAATTGTGTCATTTTGCGAATAAATTTAATAATATATAGGATTATTTGTGACTAAGACAATGTGATGTGAGATTTATTTCCTTTTTTCCCAACAATTTAATTTCTATGTCTATGAATACATAGATTTGCTTACGTCTATGACTGTATGACTGAATATAAAACCTTATTCTATAATAAAGAAATTCAATATGTACTTATGTACTTATAAGTCGTTATTATCGAAGAGGTCGGTGAACTTAAAAATACTTTTAATATTGCTAATTCTAAGGCAAACTTTTGTCGTTTTTTTTTCTTAATACGAAATTTTGTTTTGAATTTTAATCAGATTATATTCGAGAGTCATATTCAGTTGTATACAGGAGATACTGCGAGAAACGACAGGCAAAGTTTGATGACGGTAATAACGAGTACGACGCTAGTCCCTCGAGTCAATTAAAAAGTTGCAAGGTGCATTCAAAGACTAAGTCTTAGATACTTCGTACTGTTTTCCTAGCTAGGTGTTTATTTAATAAATATTTTACCTAGTTTATGTACTTCTATTAAACATCATAGATTTCGTTCTGATTTGGACATATACATTCCTAATTATAAATCTTATAAAGTGTTTTGTATAAACTGTAGAATGTTGTATATGATCTAATAAATTTCTTGCATTAAAAAAATAGCATTGTTTTTGAAATTCAATGTTAATCGTGAGTTTAACAAAAAATAAAGAATTACTTTAATTATAATTTCGAAATAAGATTAATAACAATTGAAATAACATTAATATTAACACTTTTGAATACACATTTTTTTAAATCTAAATCCAATACAGCCTAGGCCCATTCTTGTCCATACAGACTTGTATATATGGGAAAGAAACTTGTCTGTTCACTTTAAAATAAATTTTGTACAAATTTACATTTCATTGATTTTACGTGAATACAAACCACCATCGAGCCCAAATTGAGTCAAAATTTAAATTATATACTTTACTTTAGTAACAACATACATTAGTCACAGTGATCAAAGCAGCCCCAACCGCGGCCCAGTATAAACAATTCATGAAGCCATTCAAGCTACATAGTAGGCCAAAGCAATATACATATGTATATTATCGTATTTTATGTGATAAACGTTCAACATACAAACTCTATTTTATTTTATTACTAGCGACCCGTCCAGGTTTCGCACGGATGTATCAAAAATCTTTGAATTTATCGGCTTGTTCTATACTATAACACGCATGTATTATATATAAACCTTTCTCTTGAATCACTGTATCTATTACTGAAAACTGCATTAAAATCTGTTACTTAATTGAAAAGATATAATCGAAGAGACAGTGGCTTAAAATGAAGTATGTATTCAAAATAATGGTAATATACATAGTTTTAGATATTAACTTTAGTAATTCTTTATTGTTTTAAACTTTTCCGTAACTGCTGTGAAACACCGAATAAATAGTTTTCTATATTGTATTTAGTCTTAGGTAGATAGAGGGGGTATTATCTATCGCTCCAGGAAGTGATATGTAGTAATGTTGTACCATACAGTGTACATTTTAGAATTTACGAACGTATCGTATTATTTATTATTAATTTAAAATTACTTGTCATGATTACGCATAAAAAAATTACACTCTAATGGTACAAAAAGTAATATGACATTATTATGTCAATAATGTATATAATTGTACTGCATAACTTACCTAGGTTATACTAATAAATATTTCCATAACTAGTTTTTATGTATCTTTGATGTTTAATTAACTTAGATTGAAATCAGAATTAATATGTTTTCTATAACGAAACTACAAAGAAAACATGTTTATAACAAAAAATATCGGTGGATAAACTATAAATACTAAAATATATTGTATTATAGGTATATATGAGGAGTAAGCGTTTGTTCTTAAAAACTAATAGTGTAATATCCCACTGCTCGTTTCTGCAGCAATCAGACTTTTTAATGACCTGACTGGGTTTAAGATATTATCGCTAACTTTTCTATTAAGAGCGTTATGCTGGATTCTCGAACTTCCGCATTGCACGTCAACTTACAAAGTCAATTAGTAAAGTGCACTTGTAGAGAAACTTAACTCTAGATCAAGGTGCACATAAATTTTATAAGAAAATTTCTGCTACACTTCGAACTTTGCTGATGTAGTTTACAAATACTTTCTTGCTAGAATATTGAATAATTCAGTTAAGCATTAATGAGATCCTTATAGTATTATTAACGTTAGTCGGAGTAAGAGTACGTTTAAAATATTTTTTAAACGACAAATTATTGTTTTTAACAATGCAGATAATGCAAAATTATTGTCACCTACTAGTGATTTCGGTATAATATTTCTTAATAGTAAAATTAGAACGAACGCGTAACTAAAATATAGTACAATGCAGCCATAACATTATTTTGTATTTTATTTTTTCATAATTTAAATATAATATTAATATTATTATGTATATAAAAAAGTCATAATAATGATACAAAATATTGTAGTTTTGATAAATGCATGTCTAGCTTATTTGATGTGTATTTATGAAATAAAAGCTTTCATTTACTCTCGCTTTTACTGCATTTAATCAAGAAATGTATTAAAGAGAAACTGAATTTACCACGTTTTATTTCATTTTTCAATTCCCGGTTCCGGTATTTATTGTGAGCAAGTAACACCGACATATACCGGGAATTCATAAAAATAACACTTAATACGCTGTTGAAATATATCGTCTTACTGTAATGGTCCATGTTAATTTTAAAAGTATCTGAACAATAAATGTAACATTACATATGTTAACAATTAAGTGTAAATTTTGGTTTGGCAAGATTGGTGTATTGTACTATATTTTCGTTAAATATTTATACCCACAAATTTAAAGCAAAATTCAAAATAGTTTACAATACTGTGTAAGTTGTTCAAAATATCACTTTATCAAAATATATATACATATATGTATATATATATACTTAACATAAAAATCCTACGAGGCACACACGTTATTCGAACGACATGAGGTTGGCGGGTAGAGGTTGCACTATTTTGTTTGTAACATTTTCAATTTTTGATACCCACTGCTTGGCTGAAGATTCAGATCCAGTCCTAAAAAACATCATACATGAAGTTCCTCCCAAATTATGTAACAAACATTCTCATTTTGCAAACTTTACTCTTATACATAGTACGTTACGTGACTCATTAAAATTATACACAAATTATTATAACTACTTACTTGAACTTGTACAAAGTGCCGGCGTGATGGTTGATTAGTTGAAAAGCATCAGAGGCATCACCTTCCACCCAACTGGCCATCCAGCCCTCCAAAGAAAGGACCTTGCATCGCTCCGTACGAAAATCACTTCGACTCGTTCTGTATTAAAATTGTTAGTTATCAAAAAAAAAAAATTAATGTACACTCCGTCTTCACAATTAAACATAATTTTTGGACTTAATATGATAGCAGGAATAAGTCTGTAAGTCAAATTATCATAGATTTCAATTTACGATTGAGTCTTTTTTTATGTAACTGGAATGATAGACATACGTGATGATAGAATAGAATAGAATAGAAAATCATTTTATTCAAATAAACTTAATTTAAGCGCTCTTGAATAGTCATAACAATATTTTTTTAATCTACCGCTCATTCGGTACTCGATAAATTTTATACGTAGCCTCTGTACATTAAAAGCACTAACAATAGCTAAATAAACATTTAAATTTAAACTAAGAAGGACGTAATTTCTTGTTTTAGGAATATATAATATAATAATATTTTCTAACAATATATATGTATAAGTCAGTTCCATATATTACTACGAAGGGTAAAAAACTACTACTTATTGGAATTAATAAGCAGTTTTCTTTATCAAGCTTACCCTTTAAATGACTTAGATGCGTAAAATACTAGAATGTTGCCCGATAACTGCAACCAAAATCTCTGCCACGACGAAAGTGATATTTTTCGTCTATCCTTTAAGATAGTCTTTCTTCTCACAAATCCCTGGTAATCACAATCCACATCTTCCGATCTCGATACATTGCTAAAATCACCCACGTAAATAGTTATATATGGTAATTAAATGTTTTAGGTTTCCAGATGATTCTAATAAATGCGAAATGGAACAATTGAATTCTCAGGACGACTCCTACAAAAATATATTATTCCTCCTATAATAATATTGAAGAAACACTATATTATTTTAGACAAATTAATAACATGTATCACAAACAATGACAAATTAATATAATATATCACGTTTCTTAAATTACACATACCTACATATTTTAACATTAAAATAAACAGGATATATTTGTATGTCTTGAGTACAAAATATCAATTCATTATTAAATATTCAAATGTAATATTATTAAATAATATATACCTGTTGGGTAAAATATAAGACAATTTATCACCAGCCACTGATCCTGGAGACTCCAGTAGCGTATCATCTAATAAATTGACAGAGCCAGCTGGTGTTTTTTCATCCATTTTATCATCTGCATGGTTCTTGCCAAAGATACTGAAAAACAAAATTATTTATACACCCTGCTATAACTGCCATAAATATTTGTTTTTTATAATATAATATATACATTCAACAACTTCGACTATTTTTCTATTCATATGAATATAGTAGAATGGAATGTTATTCAGCATTATTACATTTCCTGAACGAAACAATGTACGAAACAACTAGTTTCGATTGGCAGAACTTGTATCAAATTGTATACATTCATTGAGTTCCGAGCTTGTAGCTTCGTAGCCGATGTACATGGAAAATTTCATTTTGTAGCCTATAAAGTTAGTCGGAATACATTTTCCGTTATTCTTTTTGAACAATCAACGCTTTCTTTTTAATGACAATAAATATATTATTCTTTCTCATTTATATACAGGTATTTTTATAAAAGAGAGACCTAGTGTATTTTTATTAGCGACGATTGTGCTCGGAATAAGATATTTTCAGAATTAAAATTTAGTTATATTTTAATAAGTTAAGTTCTGTAGCAATATTTTGATGATATTTTGCTGTATTCTAAATTTCTTCTAAATATATTTATATTATTTACAAATATTACGATGTTATATATATATCTATATTTACTACAATGGTTAAGAGTAACAGGGTCTAGACACGCGGTAGCGTGTCAAGCCGAGTTTTATCTTATTCAAATAAAATTGATGAATAATAATGAAGTATTTAAATATTTCAACTAGCTTATAAAAAAAACTCTGGAATAAAACACTAACTCCATTGAGTTTTTTGTCATTTGTCCTAACGATTACTTGGCCTACAATCATTAACTAGGGTTCGATTCTGAAGTTAGAGGCAAAATTAATACGTGTAAAAGGTTGAATTAAAAACAGTCTTAAAAATAAAATATTTAGTGAAAGTAATTTAGGAGTATGATTTTTTTACAGAAACAATTAAATAGTTACTGTATTATAATTACATTATATATCAAAAAGTTCACTTAATTAACTGGAGTAAAACATTTTTAACGATATTTCATTAATACATGATATATTTTTTATATATTCTATATATAATACGTTTGTATTATAGTCAGCAGTAGCTTTTAAACCCTTACTAATATTTCACAATCCTAGCAAGAGATAGGCAGGCAATATAATATGTTCCCTTATACTTTAGCACACATAAGTAAAAAAGTAGGTCGGGTACGATGTTATATGAACTTAAGTTAGAATAAACATGATTTTATGTGTATTATTACACTTATTATTCTTGTCTTATTAAATAAGATGAGCACTTTCTATAGATATACCAAAATTACATATTAAGTATGCGAAATATAAAAGACAAAATATATTGCTTATAGCGTTACGTAATGACCGTTCAATAGAAATACTTCATACAGAAAATGTGAATCCGCAAGCAAAAGCTAAGTGATAATTGTATGTTACAGTGGTTAGAACATTTTCACTATATTAGTAACTACCTTTATAATTATTTTTTATTAAACATGCCAAAAACAGGCAATTTAAACTAAAAAGCTTTTTGTGCAATTTTTCACATTGCTTTCCATTACTATGTTTAGTGGTATAATAAAATGTTTTTACATAATTATATGAGAATTACCTGTGGTTGCCAGTGTTCTTAAATTATCAATACCACTGAATTATGGTTGTGGTGGCATTACTATCAGGAACATAGAAACATACCATTTATTTCTTACAGTAATGCGAATATTCAACTACTATGGGCTAATGACTACTTTAACTGAACATTATTCATCATTTATACCATTTTTTCTTAAAGAGGGTGGATCAACATTGAAAACCACTGACTTAATCGATAACATACATACTCATAAGAATACTCGGCTGTCCATTTCTAAATATTAATTCCAAATTCCATTAGAACTTTACTTAACATTGTTTCCCCACCTGACGCTCGCATCTCTTACTCCGATTGATGATAACTATTTTTGGAAAATAATATTATCACTCTCATCACACAGGAGGTCCCGGTGTTTACAGTACTTATATAGCCGGAACTATCATATTTTTATCTCCCATACAAAATGTGCTTTCAAATATAATTAAACGTAGTGTAACATTGTGGCAAGAATATAAAAATGCGATAAAATGGCATGCATGCTGGTTAGCGTACGTGAATATTATGTCGTATTAGTCAAGTTTAAATGAATAATATCAGATTAGCACATAGTATGTAAACATTTTAGTACTTTCACGTAACGACGACTGCAAATATTTTTAGATACGGGCCCACTGTGTGGTTAGAAAGGGATGTGTAATCAGCTACACCGTTAGGTACTTGTAACAACTTACAAGTAACGGTGTATTTTATATTATACACTGAACGGGACGGTAAAAAATATTAATACAAAAAACCTGCCCTGCAGTGACTAAAATGTCCTAAATAAATGCCTTTTTAATTTGTTTATTTTTTACATATTTATATAATAATACTAGCTGGTAATACTAGCCCTGGGGGTGAAGGGGATTGTTAGTAATGTGGACTGATGATCCCATTGCTAACAATGTACCATGTCAGGTTGACCTCCACGCGGTTCCCCCTGGAAACCATCGTGATAAATTCCCGGAGAATTTATCACGATGGGCTAACTGACCTGACTTCATGTTCATCTTATCATCCTCCACTGGTGCCCCGCCAGCGTAAACCGTTAGCGCAGATGGGAGCATCATTCCATTATCATTCACTAAAAAAAATACTAGCCCTGGCTTCGCACGGGTGTAAATGTATTATACCTATATATAAACCGTCCTCTAGAAGCACTTTATCTATTTAAAAAAAACCGCTTAAAAATCCGTTGCGTAGTTCTAAAGATTTAAGCATACATAGGTTGTTCAAAAGTTTTATTCAGAACATCCACAAAATTTATACAGTTGAGTTATCAACCCCAAAATGGCATTGAATAAACCTGTTACACACATTACACAACAAATGTTTGGTAGTCGTAAAGGTTGCATCCAGATTAAAGCACAAATTCGCCAAGATTTAAATTTAAAATAATCTTTAAACCCTTCATACAAACTACGCAGTAACGAGATAAAATTTTATTTTAACATTTTCACTTTTCCCGGTTTTATATGTAGTAAATCTGGCTTGGCTTTTACTAACTTTACGACTCTATATAATTTAGAATGCTACTTGCCAGTTACTACCTAGACATGTTGTAGTATAATACGGCTAGGTAGTAACTGGCTTATCTTCTGTTGATGATACCTGCAGTTTTATTGGTACTACTCTTGAAAGACTACTACAGTCTTTGAATAATATAATTATTAGGGAATTATATAAACTAGTGGATGCCTAGTTGTCGAAATTCGACTATAATTAATTTAAATTATAAGTATTAAGGTCCTATTGTCGAAGGCAATGCTTCTATAATCACAGGCACTGACAGTAGCAATAAAAAAAGAGTACATATGCGTGTCAAATACATAGTAGTGAATGTAACGTTGTTTTATATGATCATTATGTATTTTATGCATAATTTATAGAATATTAATATTCTATACTCATCTTTATAAACTGTAAGTGTGCGACATTTTATACTCCGGCCGCGCCATTTGCATAAAACACACAAAAGGGTACTTATTTTTGCTTCACGTATTAATACTACGATTATGTTTTCCAGTATTCTGTGCTACATGGAATCTAGTAATTTAATTTGTCTTGATCTTAACCATTGAAGCATACTAAATTCCCACAAATCGCAAACGATATATTATTATTATTATTTGGATAGCAACTACGTATCAAATTATAATAACAATAAATAAATATAAAAAAAAAATTCCAAATTCAAATTCGCTTCCTAAATAAACAGTTTACTATTTTAATGTTTCTAATTTGCAAAGACAGTAATCAAATGACGCTACTTATAAACAATATCAGTACAATGCCATTTTACTATTTAAATCAGCAAATATTTACCTGAACATTCTAATTAACAAAAAGCATCTATAATAGCAAATAATAAAATCTTGTCAATAATTATCGTAATTAATTTTATAGCCACGTTTTAACACTATTGCGCGATAAAGTGCAATCTATCAAAAAGATAAAACTCCAATACTGTACCTATTATTTGTTTACTATAAATATAAATACGTATAATATATAAATAGCGTATATATTTAATTCATAAAAGAGTTATAATGCTCGATGTTCTACGCATAATTAAGACAAAGCGCAAATTAATTGAAATATAAGAGCATCACTACCGAAACATCGCAGTATACTTTATCTGTCAATAATCAAATACAGTTAAACATTTATATCATGAATATTTCCGATTGGTTATTACAATTAAAGTGAATGATGATAATTATAAACATGTTGTACACAAAATTACCACATTTCATTTTAACAAAATATTTTTAAGTATCGAATTGTACAATTGCTGTAGTAGTTCATAACAAGAGCGTTTTTCTTTTTTTTTTTTACGTAAAGTACTCTTTGTCTAATTGTGTTTGAAAATTAACTAAAATGTAGCTGACGCGAAATTTTAGTAACGAATGCTCTTTTTTTAATAAACCGACGAAATATCTAGTATCATCCTTATCGTTTAAAGAGAGCACTTCAAATTTTAATGGAAAATAATAAATGCAATATCGCATTAGTGTAAAATATTATATATATATATGTGTATACATTTTTAGTCGGAAAAAGGAAATGCTAAGCTGTAAGCTAAGTACAGTAATATATACCTAATAACTAATTCTTTCTGTGTAGTTCTTTTATTTTGTTTTCTTTTTAAGTTATTTTATTTTCAAATTAAAATCGAATTGATATTTTTTACAAAGAATCGGCAACCATATAATACGATACACAAAGACTATGTCTAATAATGTAACAGACGTAACACTACGTAACCTACGCTCACCGACCGACACCGACCTCAATGCCCGTAAAGAATGATAGATGATGACGATGTCACATGAATTGGGCTATACTAACGAATTCATCAGGAATTAATATCCAAATAGTTATAACGATACTTTGTAGAATTTGATATGATAGATGTTATCGCTGACAGTGGGACTAAAAACTCTACTATTTTATGTTATCTTTTAGAGAAAATCGTAAAACAATAATAATTGAAAATTAATCATTTTTAATTATTATTGTTTGTATGCTCACTTTCATGTTGACACTTAAATGGTTATCTAAACGAACACTTTATACGAATAATAAAAGGCCCACGTAATTAGTGATTGAGAATGCAATTTTAAACGTAGTCAATAAAATATGTTGGTATGTATTCGGGAAAGTAAAATAGTTTCCAAAGTGTTAAGAGATTTTGTTAATTGGCAACACTTCTATTCGAAGTACGGTAACCGTAAAAGTTTATTAATGAATCGGCCATTTATTTGGCGAATTCTATAGACTATAATATTCTTGACCTTAAAATAGAACAGCTTATTTTAAGGCCGTGTCTGTTGTTATTACTGTATTTCTATACTAAACCTTTGAACCCTTTTTTCTCGTAACATTTATAGGGTTTCAGGGAATGTTGTCGATTTATAAAAGTCGTTCGTTGCTAAGTGTACTTTTATTTTCTTGCGGCTTAGTATATCCTTTCCGACTAACTCTGTATATATATATGTAAAAATATACCATGCACATACGCAATGTAGGTAGATATTAGATATATAAATTTATAATGCATATGTCTAGAATGCCATTTTGTTTATTATCCGTTGTATTCGCGAACTAGCACAAAACATGCTCATTTAAGACCTATAACACTAATATCTTCAATACTTATCCATATCTACACAATACCACAATACAAGCCATGGTTTCCATGAACCATAATAAATCACTCACCCCACACCAAAATTGACCTTGTGAAAATTTCTCGGCAAGCTCGCACTACGAAACCTATGTACCGATCGCCAAGGAAAAAATTGTACATAAATAAAGTGCTATATAAAAATATAATTACGAATAAAACCTTACAAAACCAAGGAAACATTTTCTAGTACAGTAAATTATTTGACAGGCAGGTATCAGACATTTATAACGTAACAAAAGGCAACATTGCATATTTTATTTCCATTTACGAGGTTGGAATCCTATGTAATATATTTAATTGCACTGTAACCTAACTTATAAAATTTTAAAACTGTTGATTGGATAATATTACACCAAATCAGAACTAAATATTTGACATATATGTATATGTATATATAATATATAATACTGGAATTACGGATAATAATACATATATAAATAATAATATGTAATTCTAGTAATCACTATCATAAGATACTAACATAAATGTCTAGACACAGGAATGCTTATAACCAAAACCACACATATTACTATTTGTATAGTGTTAGTAGTATTTGTGTCTGTATTTAACCATTGTAACATAATACAAAAATGCAGTGAGGCATCAAACAGAAAAATTTAAAATATGATATTGAACTAAACTTCAGGAGAAAAATGAGATAGTAGCACTTGCACTTGGTGTAAGTATTAGAAAAAATACTATATTAATAGCATTATTGCTCAATTGCTCATGTTATAAAAAATAATAATACAAAAACAACAGCGATTAACATACTTGGATCCCAGTGAACGACATTTTCGGTGCGTCGGTATAAACTTGGACTGATTAAATGATCCTTGGAGTCGTAAGGACCCAGATCCAAGTCGATGTGAAGGTGAAAGAGAATAAGGTGTGGACGATCCTGGCGGTAGAATTTCTTTCACAGATTCTTTTGATCCTGAACAACTACCAATAGGCGATGGAGGTTCGAGTTTTAATGACAATCTGAAACAACAAATGTCAGAAACTAAAATCTCATCACAGAACGATTGTAAATAAAATTTACATTAACCTCTATTCTAGTTTAATGAAACAATAATAATAATAATATTTAATATAGTAATATTATTCTTAATAGTTGTATTGAAATTTCAATGAAATAGGAATGGTGAAAGAAATGTTTTTTAATACTTAAAATTTACTTTGAAACAAACTACAATAGGTTGTACTACTAACTCGGCCATTTTACACAAGTGATTCTTGCTCTGTACAATTTTATTATATTAAATGTCTAAATAAGTAAAACATCGAGTTTCACTAAAGAAATTCCAATCTTGTGCTAAAACAAGAAAATTGGAAAATAATTCTGATATCTAGCCATATGTCAGTACATATGGCTAGATATCAGAATTATTTATTATATTTTATAGAAAGCGAAACATAGAACCGTTATTTAATTACTGTATTATACTACATAAATACATTTACGGTAAAGCTATCCATCATGTGAAAACTTTGTCAAAACGGATATCCTAACACCTATAAGTATTCAAACAAAAACAATCAAAGTAGCTACTAAAATAATAATTATTAAACATTATTTTATTGCTTTTAATTTCAATATTTCTTTAACTATGGTGTAATAATTGAATATTACACAATAAACTTACTTGTATTGATCATCTTCAAGAAATTTCTGTAGTTCTTCTATGTAACGAACACTGTTTAAATAATTGGCTACATGTGTTAAAGGTGCAATTTCATACTCTGATTGCTGATATCTTTCTAGAGCTTTCAACACTACAGCCATTTTAGCAATCCGATGAGGAGATCCAACTGGATGTGCAATCGATATATAAACTAGATCTGTCAGAAAAATACCTGAAAATTTCAAACACATTACAAATGCAACTATGATAAACTTTTCATTCAGTCTTTAATACTTAAAGTAAAAAAAAATACATAAAAAGTTTAACATGCCAGATGAATGGAACAATGATGAATCTAGAAATAGGAGGGAAATGACAACTAAACAAGTAAGTCTATGAAAGTCATCTCTTTCAAGTGAAAGTCATCTTTCATTCCAATAAACTTTTGGTTCATATATTTGGTTAGTAGATTAACTACTGCTACTAGTAATTAAATATTTTTGAGTCCTATGCAAACATAGAATATTTTCGATTACAACATGCACTTGGGTAATAATATACTTTCATAAAATTATAATTTAATTGTACAAATATCGCTTACCAAGATAGGGTATGCAAGGCAATGATATTGATTTTAAATATTCTCTCAAGGCAGTCCAATTATCCTTTTCGCCAAATAATTCTGCAAGCTTGTCAAACTGTTGTTTATCTTTTTTAGACAAGCAAGCCCACGTTTTTGTGAGTCTGTGCAAAGAGACATAATTAAGACATATTATACAAAAAATACAAATTGAAGGGAATGAAATAAGAAATGTATGTAAGCATATAAGACAATCAATGTCATTGTATGTGAATCCATATAAAAGTTATTTCTAAGAAACTTGTTACTGTAATGCTAAAAGTTGGTAAACACAGTTAAATATACTTACCGATATATACTAGCACTATGCAAAGCTGAGATAACAGCAAACAGAGAATGTAAATTGTTAAGATCATGTAACTTTTTTGCTACTTTTATAAAATGTGCAAGTGTTTCTGCTCTTGCTTTAGGTGACTGCCCATTTAATATTTCTTGTACGGTCCAAAAACTCACCTAAAACAATTATTATATAAGCACTAAACATGACACCATGTTGTACCATCACTGAATGTATGTATTATCATAGATTTAATTATTATTGTAATAAAAAATCAAGAAAATTATAATTAGGAAACAGTCCAAATTATCATTATTCTCATTTCGGTGAATGTATCACTACAAAAAGTTTACTTTAAAATGTCAATATATAGGAATTAACAGCCTCCTTAATGTAGCGGTTTAGCACACCTCAATTCCGATAATTACAGGTTCAATTCCATAAATGTTGGAAACATTAAGATTGTTTGTATTGGTCTGGGTGTTTTCTAAATATATTATGTAGCATATTTACAAGATAAATGTATTTATGTTTTTATATAAGTTACCCATAAGACAAGCTCTGCTTAGCTAGAGACTAGAGCAGTGTGAATTGTCCAAGGTTATTATTATTATAGAGGATATAATAAAATAAAATCCGATTCCAATACCAGTTATTTGGAACCAGTTTGAATTAACAAGACTTTTCATAACCTATTCTTTTCAGGCCCTTTTCATGTTCCTGTAATTATATTGTCCAATGTCAGTTAATGTTGGCCTGGATGTAAATGACCATGAATCCAGATCCAGACAAATATGCATGACTCCCCTTTCGTTGTTTAACCAGTATTACTCGTCTTGACTTACGGAATTTCTTTCGTGTCATCTGAATACACAGCACGGGCGCCGACATTTTGCTAAACTGCCATATCAGCTATATTAAGACATGATACAATTGTCATTCACAATGTGGCCTATTATTTGTAAACAAGTCCCTACTTTTATTTACAACTCTTTCAAATTATGTAAATCAGTTAACAACAAAAATGACTTACCCTATTGAATCGTTTTGTAAATGCTACAACATTAGGGGACTCTATTAATTTATTTAATTTATTCCAGCCACATGTTGTCAGTTCCTCGGGCTGAATAGATTTAAAACATGGCAAATCAAGTAAAGTAAGTTGATTTGCTATATCTTCAGGAGATAACCGTAAAGCAGAGCAAACTATGTCATCCCATGATTGGGTAATTGAAGTGGCTGCCGGTAGACTGCTAGTCTTGTACTGATATATCGGATCAAGTTGTCTATTACCCACACCTTCACCATGACTGAAAATAAAATTAAGTGTTTATAAGCTATATACATATTTGCCACAAATCAAACAATCTGTTGGTACATATACATAATATTGAGTCTATTGGCAACAATACAATATTTTATACTTTTTAAACAAAATTATGAACATGATTTTTTTTATATATACATTCAGGTATTGTTATTAAAACAATATCTTATCCAATTTCATATTTAAAATATTATGTAAATTACCAGTCCTCTCAAGAGATATTAATGTAGTCAAGTTACATAAATTCATACACAGATATATAAATTCAAATACTGACATCTATATCTAACCTTTTTACACTTTCACTATCACATAATAAGAACAGAGAATTGAAATTCTATAACATAAAATTCGAAGAAAACTGATTGCAATTAGTCAAGCAATTCTTTTTCTGCAGCTGAGTATGCTATTTTAATCAAAGGATAGCCTATGTTTATTCAGCCATTTATAAGTGAAAAGATCACAAAATTTCACATTCATAATAAATAAAAGTATATATATTTACATATGTATAGACAGTATAAACAAATTTCATAAACTTTTCACTTACCCATAATTATAATAACAAGCACAATCATCTTTAGTATAAGACTGTTGGCTATTTAATGGAACATTTACTAGTTTCTTATTATTTTGCTTGCTTGGTGGCTTGTCTTCTAATGGCCATTTATCTTCATCCTCATGCTGCAAAAAAAAGTCATTATAATTCTTACTTTGTTTTTAAGTAAATACATTATTTGTTTCATACCTATGTATACAAATAAACCAATAGATGTAGACATATTCTGTAATACATATATTTATGTATAGTAATATTCAATAGTTTTCAAAAAAATCAATTTTTAGTGTTTATTAATAAAAATGATCAATTACGATCTTTTAGTCTTGTTCCAAGAAAATTTACTAATAGTATGATAGATTCAAGTATATTTAATTAATAACTGAATAATTATTTAATAAAAAACAATAAAAGTAATTTGTAAATATCTGCATATATGGAATTTTTGTTAACTAATTCATCATTCCTTTTAAATATTGATATAACTTTGTCTTTAATCCCAATATTTTTAAAGACTAAGACACAGTTGCTGTGTCTTAGTCTTTAAAAAAATTTAATCAAGATTTTTAATACCAGTAAACTGCATATATATATAGAGATGATATAGGCAAGTAAACAAATTTATTCAGAGCAAAGTTATTTATTTTGTAAGCATGCCACAGTAGATTCCATTTATAATGATAAGGAAGGGAAGTGACAAACATATCAGACTAAACGGATGTGATATAAAGTATAATAACACAAAAGAACTTTTTAACTACATATTTTCTAAGTATAAATAGTTAAAAAAAGAAATTTATAGAGCTTCTAAAGAAACATAATAAACATGATATTCCAATGGTAATGTATATTTTTTTATAGATAACTAGAAGTGTAACCAAGTAAACAGCCCACTTCATGGAAAGTGGCACCCAACACCTAAAGAAAAATAGAGAACTACCATGACCTAGAACAGTACCATGAACATCAAGTTCTTATTACTCGTTGTTAGTCCTGGAATATTCTCAAAGAATGTCATTTTTCCAAGCCATATAATTTCACTACCATATCTAGTCCTTTATATCAAAAGACTTATTTGTGAAAAACTCTTTGTAAAAGAAGACTGTTCGGCTATATCATATTGCTTAGGAAGATATTATAAAATTTCTTTCATGTTTGTTTTACTGGGGAAAAACAATGCCAGTAAACAGGATCACAACATAATAAACATCAGCAATTATGCAACTGAGAATACTGATGTCTGCGGGTATAATAATAGTTTCATTCTCATAAATAGTACAGGTTTCATATTATGAAATCTTGTATCAAAATAATACTTGAAGTGGAGGGTTACCTTTGATACTTACAATATTGGTGGTGATTTTTAGTAATGGGAATTAGAGCTCTAACTAGCAATATATTCTATCAAGTGATACCATGGTGATAAATTCCTAGTGAATTTATCACAATGGTCTCTCTAGACTAACTTCAACCACATAATGCCATGCTGTGCAGTTGCCAGGACAGTGGATACTGTAAGCGCAGGAAGATGCACTATTCTGATAAAAAGTACATATAATATCACATACATACCTCTACAATTCTCAGTACAGCAAGACTATCACTTAAAATATCCCTGGGCATTTCGATGAAATACACAACATACTTTAGCCAGAAGGATTGTTGTCACTTCTAACAATCAATTATTATACTGTACTATATATTTGAAATTCAATCAGATTATGTTTAGACAAATAATTACTTAATGTCTTTCAAATTAAGCCTGTAAACAAAGGGTTCATTAACGCAACAGTACATTATTGAATATTGGGATCACAAAAACGTAACTTTACATACCCAGGTTGCAAATAATGCAAAATAATAGAAACATCCATTGCCGAGTGGCAAAATCTAGCATAATAATTAAAATATTTAAGTATCGGTAAATTTTATACAATCTATTATTGGACGCATGAATTATATATAATTTACATCTACTTGCAACCTAAAAATAATTGTATAAATTACTTACCAATGTGTTCATTTCTAGTTTTTACACTAAAAGTGCATTCTATTAATTCGTTTGGGTATAAGACACCGGATTTTTAAATCAAATAAATGAAAATTCATTTATGACATTTTAGTTCATAATGTATGTCTCTATAGTTTCTGGCTTCTATATAAGCAAATAATTATAGATCATAGATAGAAAATGGCAATTGACGATTCCATAGAATTGGCAATGGCAATCACAATCACAAGTACAAATAATCTGTCTCTGTCAGTCTTTTGTTTCTTGTAGTCTGTTGTCTCTGTTACCCAATCGAATACTATTTATGACTGAGCAAGTAATCATTACGTTTTAATGTAGCAATCTCACAAGCCATCGAACCATAGAGATAATATGTGCGACTGCCGAAGATTTACGATTTTAATTTGTTGTTCGTAGCTTCATAAAAATAATAAAAAGATTTGAGCATAATTTATCTCTAATAATAGTATCATTATTCATATATTAAATTATTTTGTAACATAGTTTTTAGAGTAACGGCTTTTCGCCAATGCCCAATAAAAAGTAGGCTCATAATTTGAACTCTTTGAGTTCTAGCACCTCTATGGTTTGAGTCGACATGAGTATACATATAAAACAAGAATTAACTCTGTTATGTTAAGGTGGTATCCATGTACAAACTTCCGTGACTTCCGTTGAAATTGTATTCGTTTTATTTCCCTTTAACGTAATTTTTCAAAAACAAAGAATTTCTGTAGTTAATATCTATAAAGAATATGCAAGGTAATTAATACAGATTATAGTAAGTTTCAAAACTATTTAATGTAAATGTAAAAGAAAAATCGAACTTTTATGAGTGATACATTTGTTCAACTTCTGTAAACTGTTATGGCGTTTGTGTCTCAATACACAACGCACTATCGTTTCTCTGTCCCGTGATTAAGAAAAAAATATATTTAAAATGGTTGAATCGTTTTTATAATATCATATTAGTATGGGAATAAGTTTTTCGTAAAGCTAACCGACGTAACTGTGAAAGTGTAAAGTTTTTAGGTTATGTTTCCATCTTTTATAGGTATTTTAGGTGGGTTTCAGTGAGACGGGATATCATTTACGTCTTTTTCTCGGAGAAGTTAAAGTTAAAAGTGATGTCTGAATGAATTTCTCACGGTTTCTAGATATTCAGTCATGGTGGGAAGTGCCCAGCATCGCGTACTTTTGTTCCCTATTCAGGACTGCATTCAATCTCCTGGATTTTGACATCGAAGTACGTTTTGTTAATATATTATATATTTGTACAATTTCGAATGAAACTTCATCATTTTTAAATAAAGTGGAGTGTTAACTAGATATGTACGTTATAGGAATTGGAAGAAGCTCTATTGACAGATGGAACAGAGGAGTCAGCCAGTTCCCTCCTGACTGAGTTAATTGTACGTCTTTTGAATGGTTGTCTAGGCAACAATGACATCTCAGCCTTCAATTATCAGGTAACAAAAATAATACTTGCATTCTAATTTTCAACCTTTATACATGAACTTTTAAATTTAAGTTGGTGTCTATAATTCTTTACAGATGTATTTGAGGCGCCTCTTTCGACGAAAATGTCAAGATACAGGAAGATATAACCCTTTTAATACAGATATTGACTTCCAATTTTTACCTCTCCGTACAAAGGTGGAAATTTTATATGCTTTATGTGATTTTCGTTTGGAAGCAGAGGATGTTTTTGATTTATTTAGAAATCTTGAAGCTGAAAGTTTAAGAGTAGAACCATTGGGGCAAGTATATATAAAAAATAAGTCATCATATTATGATATAAACAAGAATTTCTCTGAGGTTATATGTACTATGAATGATTTATTTGTTTTACAGCTGGGATGATAATGACTCTGCATACTGGTATTTTTATGGTACAAGATTATATCGTGAAGACATTATAAAAAAGAATAAAACTAAAACCAAAAAGAAAAAAAGTAAGGAAAGCAGAAAGAGAGGGTGGTTCTATGGTGATGACTGGCTTGATGACGACGAAACAGAGAGGGTTTGGCAAGTGGTGTGTTTTACTGAAGAGGATTGGACCCACCTGACAGAGAAATTTAGTAAGGCTTCCAGTAAGATTGAAAAGGAGTTATACAGATCTCTCTCACAAAATTTTTTGCCAGAAATACCTAGATTGTTTCAGGAGAAAGAGAGGCTGCAAAGAAAAAGGTAACATTAATTTTATTTATGATATATATTATTGTTTATCTGCAAAATTAAAATAACTTATAAAAATTTTGTTAGTGCGAAGTCTTTTTCTTCTATTGTAATATATGTGTTCAATATGCATAATAAGCAATTATATCAATCTGCATTCTTTTTATATCATTTTTGTCTATAAATGTTATTAACTATAAATAATTGCAAAATATAAAGACTATTCATATATATGATATGATATGAGTCTTACACATACTTTTTAAAATATAAAATTACTATGCAAAATTGACATACAGAATATATGATATATAGGAGGTACTAATGAATAGAGTATAAAAATATCATCAAATACTGTTTTATCAAAACAATAGTTATATAAACCTCACTAACAACTTGTGCAATATTTTATTATAAATCTGATATTAATATTGCTGATGCGAAAGTATATTTTTATACTAAATACCATTTTGTATTCTCAAAGGCTAAAGAGGTAATATTTTAAATTTTATTAGGTGTGTTTAGAGTAGTGTACTGAATACTAGCTTTTGATATGACAGTTATGTTTTGTAGTACTAAATAACACTGCATAACCCTATGGGTCATCAATATATTATTAATTAACATCAGTTGTTAATTAATAATATATTGCAAAAGAAGTATAGCTCTGATTGATGTTTTTTTGGTTTTCTTAATTTTATTTTACCCAGCCTTTACTGTAAGGAATCTGATGTGAGATATTTACATTTTTTTTAACTAAATGCACAAATACTTAAATTTGAGTGATTGTTGAAATATATTTTTTACTTTATTTATTCTTCTATAAAATTCATAGAATCGCAAGAATTTATAATATGCAATAGTTTTGGCTTTCTTGCGATTACATTTCATTTTTATTTTTAATCATGTGCAAAACATTTTAAAGACCCTAGCGAAATTATAAATTCTTATATAAATATTTTATTGAACAAAGTTACATAACATTTATATTGAGTCATATGTTTTGTATCTTCATTTGTTTTTCTAAAATATTATTCTCCACACAAATGTAAACTTACTGTTACAAAGTAACATGTAGATAACAGTACTAAAGGGCCTGTTCTTTTCAAATGGAGCAAGGAACTGAATGAAGTATTCTACTGTTCAATTACACATATAATTATAATATACATAAATAATAGTTAATATGGGCTTGGCTAAAGTTTTTATTTAAATAAATGCTGTGGCAAAATGAGCATAAAAATTGTAGCGAAATAAATGCTTTTTTTTAATATTGTTTCTTTAAATTAATAAATCTCTCACTTCAGATCCTTTATAGGTTTTTTATGTATTCTGTTGTTATCTTGCTACCTATTTTCTGTAAGGGGCCATTAATAAATTACGTGACACATAGAATGGTCTACAAAATATGACATTGTATATGTATATAATAGTAAAAAACAGCAATCCCCCATCTCTCCTTCCATTATCTAAAAGGCATAAATGCACAGGCAAATGGTGCACCCGTCTGCGCTAACGGTTTACGCTGGCAGGCACCAGTGGGGTTTGATAAGATGAGCATGCGGTCAGGTTAGTTAGACCATTATGACAATTCACCAAGAAGTTGTCACTATAGTTTCCAGGGGGAACTCGACCTGACATTGTACATTGGTAGCAATAAGATCATCAGTTCCCATTACTTGTGACCAGAGTTGACGGCTGGGAGGGAGAGGGTAAAAATTACTAACATTGTTGTGATGTAATTATTGTATGGCTCCTAATATTGTATACTTAGTATATAAAATAAATCCCTCATTAAAATAACTCTTCATGCTTTAGAGTGCTATTTAATTGATTTGTCGTATATTTTTTTAAATTATTTTCGTATTGGCTGACAAATTCATTTGCAGTAAAATTATGCTACTAATTATTTAAAAAAAATTGACTTCAGCAGCTTGCATGTAATATTCAAAACAAACAAATTTTACTTACGAAGGACATTTCTGTAAATGTTTTGTTACCGTGATAACTGCATCACTTATTATTATTTATTACATTAATTCATATCGGTTTCTAAAGAAATTAATGGAAAGAATATGTAAAGTTAAAATAAAAACCGGATACATTTTTAATAACAACAACATAGATTTGAATTTCCTTCGAGCAAAATTGGTGTTATATTTTAATGTTTAATGTACTTTTACTCCTAAGTATTTCCATTTTTTTACCTTGTATTTGCATTATAGATCCGTAAGTATTTGCATTTGCTTTTATATTTTAAGGTTGCTAGAGCTATTGCCAAGACGTACATCAAGTCGCGTGCTTCAAAAAATAAAACAAAAGGAGGAAGAAACTAAACAGACTACGCATGAGGCAGATGAGAGGAAAGAGACACCAGATCTTGCTCGGGAAAATAGAGCTAAAAGACGAAATTTGTTGAGGTATTTAATATAAAGAGATATGGGTAAAGTTTGCATTTTTTCTATTATTATTATATAGTATTACTTTCTTTTGTGGCCATTTTAAATGTGATGTACTTAAAAGACCAGGTAGAGACACATATGGGTCAAAAGAAATAATGTGGTTGTCTATTTATCTACTATGTCTCAAGCTGTCTACCTCAAATGGATGTTTGTTATTAGTATTTCCGTAGTTAAAATAGTACATACTGTGGAAGCGATCATCATTTGCATAAAAACAATTGTTGTAAAAAATATAATTTCAAATAAAAATACAACACTTTTTCATTGTTAAATCTAAGATATTTGATTTTCTTCCGAAACCACGAGTCATATTGGTGAAGATTTTATTAATGTTATTTTAATAGGCTAAACTTATTTTTCGTCATGACTCGTCTATTTTAGATTAATATGGTGGTTTTTTTTATAGTATTTGTTTTATAATTCGGTTCCACGTTTCATTTGTCGTAATTAGTGAGTTTTAGAAAAGATAGTCATATCGTACAAACATCGGCATATGTTTATAATAATAGTACTGACTTCATGCTTCCAGTAGTGTATTGGTACTTGATTGATCTTTAGCCCGTTCTCCGCTTGTAATATTTTATTGGCACTAGGTTGAACTTTAACCCATTCTGTGCAGCACGTACTAGATCGGCAAATAGTCCGACCTATATATTTATCGGCGCCGACAAATGTGAATCTATCAAGTCCATAACTATAGCAAATTTAGTTCAATTTTTAATAGAATCTATAAATAGGGAATGCGATTCTCACTCTCTGTCTCTACTATTTCTTACTTAGCAGATTATTTCAAAAGGAAAATTTGCTTCATCAATAATCTTCTAATAGTTTTCAGAATATATTATTAACCTCTGAGTGTCCTTTATACTTAAAGTTGGTGAGTATTATAGTACACGGCATCATGGAAATATTCTCTCCCATTGGTTTAAAAACTATAAATAGCACTAGAATATGCACAGTGCTTTGAAATGTTAACAAAAGTCCATTCAGAATACTCCTTGAATTGAATAATTGCTCTATAACATTGTGTTTGACGCTGCACGCCCCGAATGCCTAGAATGCAGCATATTTTATGAGCTCACAACACAATTGCCATTAATAACTGCCATAGATAAGTTGCGACAACTGATATACATGTACTTTGACGACTTATTTATAGAATTGAAACACAATTGTCTGGGCTCGGTATTACATACTGCAAGACTTGTTAATGATAAATGTTTACTTAAGATGATAGTAGAAATTTATATACATAAATTTAAATAGCTGATTGTACGTACAATAAATTATCTTAAATAATAATTATAATATATATATATATATATATATTAGAATAATTAGAAAGAAAATGTTTAAAATATCGTATGGCAGAGTGAAAAAAATATGTTAACAATATGCACTTCGTATATGAAACATTAAAAAATCTTCACAATTTTGACAAATTTGGCTTTCAGATTTTTAGTTTGTATTAGTCATTACATGTTTCGATTGTGGCCCGTTTTTGTTTCTTTAGTACACCTACGTAAAGATGAGACAGATAGCATTTGGTAATAATTATCCGTGGCCACAACTAAGAATAGATAACGACATTCCTTATCAATAATTTCTCAAAATCACCAGGCAGAAAATTTGCTTTGGCTTCAATAAATTTATATATTCAATAAATAACTATGAATATGTAAATGAACATTTAAAGAATATTTACATGGTATTATGTGTACATTATATAAATAATATTTAAAAAAACCTTATTTTTATTAATATTATACATTTTTGAATACTTGCCTGAGTTCATTTGAACCATGAAATATTCTTTAAATGTTCATTTACATATTCATAGTTATTTGACTAAGTTAATTACTAACTAACTGACTAACTAATTTACCACAAATTTAATCTAATATGATATTGTTAGCATTTTTAAAGAATGTCAAGAAATTAAACATATCATAGAAATCGCCCCAGTATTTTTTAAAAATTCCTCTAGACGCGGCGCTGTAAAGAGAGCTTTTGGCCAAAATAAAAATAAGCAGTAGTACATCATTAAGTTCTCAAACCGGAAATGCATTTATTAACTCAGAATCATTAATACATAGTATAAAGCAAAGTCGCTGTCGCTGTCTGTCCGTCCCTATGTATGCTTAAATCTTTAAAACTACGCAACGGATATTGAAGCGGTTTTTTTTTAATAGATAGAGTGATTCTAGAGGAAGGTTTATATATATAATACGTGTACACCCGGGCGAAGCCGGAGCCAGTAACTAGTATTGAATAATACGTTTTATAGCTATTATATTATATTACATATAATAACGTCAAATATATGTCATTTACAGTGCTATAATGACGTCATTTGTGAGCACTCACTTCGACTAAATCTTATATATAAAATTCTCGTGTCACAGTTTTCGTTCCCATACTCCTCCGAAACGGCTTGACCGATTCTCATGAAATTTTTTGAACGTATTGTGTAGGTCTGAGAATCGGCCAACCTATTTTTCATCCCCCTTAGGCGTAGTCCACCCCTAAATTTTTTTTTTATTTTAAGGCAAAACAACGTTTGCCGGGACAGCTAGTAATTAATAAAATCTTAACTGTTATAAAAACTAATCGTCAATAAATTAATATACATTATACTAATATAGTATTATATAAATGTTTTATTTATAAATAATATTATAATAATTATAATTTAAAATAAAATAAAAATAACAGAACTATCGTAAAAACATTAATTAAAATTGTTCAACTTGCTCCTCCAAACTTAAAAAGATATTGCTAGAAAAATTAAATATTTAGATAAGAAAAGGAACAGGGGATTAAACAAATATCCAACTAAGCAAGCCAACAGTGCAATTATTTGTATTTGCATTTCAGTTTCATGTGTGTGAAATCGGTCTTATTAGATCTCCACTTATTCAAAGTGGTTCTTAGCCACTTGGACTTTGGTCTTTGCCCAGGTATTGCATCGTTTTCTGAGAAATTTGGTCCCAGCTTGCCATCACAGACATATCGTATACAGATTGATTTGTGCTCTGGACGCTTTGTTTCGTTAGATACCACTTGCAATTATTATTATCTAGGCGTTCTCTAGTATGCATCAACTCTAACCTTTCGTCAATAGCTACGCAAATGGAATTGCATGTAGCCTAATTATATTCTCGATGTGACGTTTGGTTGTCACCGTGTCTATTGAGCAATACCAGATCGAATGTACCCAGTAACCTAATTCCTAATTTTGGTTGTTGAATTATTGTAATTCATTAAGAGCCACTGTGCTGTCACTTTCGTAGATTTAACAATCTAAAAATCACTTTCTTAGGCCTACATCATGCACCAATCATCAATGAAATAATTGACACATATTCTGGAAATTTCCTGATCTTCTTACAACTAGTTATAGTTTAATCTTTAGAAAGAGTCCCTGTGGCCAAACGCAAGCAGTTTTGTAATGAAAGTGCTGCGATAAAAATCTCTATCCACTCAGGGAAGCGTCAATAGCGGTCTTAATGTTCGCTGATTACATAATTCTACCTAATGTCCAAATTCGCACAATACAGAGGTGTAATCACAAAGTGTTTTCTTTCGTTTTAAATTTTAAATTCGAATTAAACTCGAAGTATACTTTATTATCCTCGCGCGTATACTCATGAACAAAATTTCGGGATCGATCCTGATCGATTCGGAACGTCACTCAAATAATGTATATATTATGTACGAGACAATGGTATTGACATATCTTACTAATATTATATACTCAAAAGTTTGTGAGTATGGATGGGTGGTTGTTTGTTGTCTGTCGCGCAAAAGTTACTAAACGGATTTTAATGAAATTTTACAGTAAAATTAGCTAGCTTATATATCAGAATAACCATAATTTAGGAAAATATATAAATTAGGCTGAATGTAATATGTGAATGTGATGGAGACAAAGTTGCGCGATTCGAAAATTTTAATTTATTGTTACGAGTTATTATACAGGATAATAATGAAATACTTCCGGTATATTTTATTTGTATTAGTAAAAATATAATTAAATATAAGTAATTTGGTATTTTCCAATTTGGTTATTTCAAGCCGTATCCTTTTGTAATTTATCTTTTGCATTCCATTACTAGAAGTATTACTAATTATTTAATTATGTCGGTTTGATACAATAATTTTTTAACGTTATTTATTGTTTTTCAGGCTATGGCGGCCTGTGCCATAAGTTTTATTTGTCTAAGCAGCATGGAATACACATGTTTGATACGCCTGAGATGACGGTGATGGTGTATTAAAACAATAAATAAATAAATACTACTGTGTATTTAATTTGACTATATTTATTTTAATATTGTTATCAACTAATTTTAACAATATAGTCAGATCTGTTTAATTAAATTGAATCGTTAAGTTACAACATATTTAATACAGAATATATTCAGTTTTGTGAAATCTTCATTATAAAAGAGCTTTATTGTATTAAAAAAATTGACGGTCAAATATAATGGTTGCAGTAAACTCTAGTGTAACATAACCTTATGGTTAAATTTCAAAGCGTCTACAATTTACTATACTAAGGATGTAGATTCGGCATAAATGAAAATTCAATTACCGGTTAATCCCCCTAACTTCGTCTACGTGCTTGAAATTGTCACATTTTCTATAATTGCAGCCAAACTTAATATTATCATAACCTTCATTAATTATATGGATTAACAATGTGACGAAATTCTTTCTATGTTTATTATTACCGTATTTTACTATGTATTTTAAAGTATAGAAAATTGCAATTATATGAAGTCTTAACCTAATTCGTTAACTTCCGTTAAAAAATTCGGAATTGACAACCCTACGAGTGTGAAGATCGGATAATTTTTAAAATCCGTTTGTAATCTTTTTTGCATTTTATTATTATATATAATATTTTGCAGATCTTCACTTAATTCTATGTTTAGAACTCTTGAAGCAAATACAAAAATCGAACCTATATGTCAATCATACATATCACGTTTAAGACACTGAGTTAAAACGTGAGTTATAGCGTGGCTCCAAATTTTTCAAATTAGAAATTATTTTAACGTTTCTGTTTGTGCGTTTTGGTTGAGATAAAAAATAGTAACTATATAAAATGCGCATATAAAACAATTACAATAACAGTGGATTCAAAGTTTGGTATATTTTACCCCTCAGTTGAGAAAACGAGTATTTTATTTTTGTTTTCTAGGGCTAGCATATTTTTATGGATATAGTTGCAAAAAATATATTTGTATGTAGGTATATTTTTAGGTGCAAATTATAGAATATATAGTGTCCATAACATTCTAGAAGCTAGAAATACTTTTTTCTTACTGACTACACTACCATAGCGAAGTTGGTATAAGTAAAACTTAGGTATTTGGTTAACGGATTAACAAAAGGACATTCTGTATATAAGTTCGCATTTACCCCCGATCGATCCCTGTCACATTCAGTGTTGGACTACGATTACTTTCTTAATCAATTAATTTCAATCACTTCTTAGTTTATTACGACTTGATTAACATTAATACAAGGTTCGGAACTGATAGCCTGGGTATCTCCGTGATAAGATGTCGAAGATGATGATAATGACACTGTATCACAATCACCACCACCTTACTCGTCATCATCATTACTCTCATGTAGATCGACCAAAGTTACTACTAAGTATATATTAATAGAAATAATAAATAGGCTGCGGCTTATCTGATGTTAATAACAAGGATGGTTAGAGATATGTTTAGAGGATTGCATTTCAATAATATATCAGCACGAAACTATGTCTAAAAGCTATGCTTGTATGTTATTTACAAAGAAAAGGCCATAACATTTTTAAGGAACAAAATGCCCCGCTTAGTTGTACAATTCCAGACGTTAAGAAAAATGCGTAATGGATGATTTCGATTATCTTGTAAACGATGAATGTTTTATACATACTGAATGTGCAGACTTTTTACTATACTCAGGTATATCAAGTTCTTTGGATTTCATTTCAATAAAGAGCTAATGTAGTATACTCGGATCTATATAGGTCTTCGTTGTGCATAATCGTCTGTGTAGTTAACTGATGTAATTATTCTTTCGAATGTGCTCGACAGGTTTCAGAGCCCAGGCCAACAAGGGAGAATTCTCAACGGATTTTTTGTTCTTCAAAACAGAACCTTATAGAATTGCATATTACAATTTAATCATGTCCGCTCAAATACGCAGTTAATAGATAGTGTTTAGTTGCTTTTCACTTCAAACCAGACTACAGCCGAAGAAACCGTTCCGTGACGGACCAGGAGTCTCAAACATAAACTTTATTGACTCAATTTCAAAAGTAATATACCTAAATAATATTTAACCGTCAAGAATATAACTTTCCTTGCTTTAGAGATACAATTAAAGTTTCATTTCAACTTCGATTTTATCATGGTCCAAATTAATATAATATTTTGAATAATATTTCCCTATTTATTATTATTTAAGTTACATTTAAATGTTTATTGAAATAATCCGTGTAGAAAAATTAAACATGGAAACAAAATAATTTCCTATGACGTTTATAAAATAAACATAACATTAATTTCAGATCAAAGTCAGTTTCTTCTGAGTCGTCAGAGAATACAGCAAGTGAAAACCAAGAAACCATGCCTCAAAAAGTTGCAAGGAAATCTAAAAATCAAGATAAACGGTCAAAAAACTCCTCTGCAACTCCAAAAGGTGAACCACCACCGGAGCCTCCAGTAAAAACCGGCAGAAAAACAAATAATTCATTAGCATCCGCTACAGGGCAAATTTTAATACCAGATAACGATGAACCAGTGAATAGTACCAGGAAGAAATTAAAAACATCACAAATGTAAGTTTAGTATCCATAGGGCAATAGTTTTCTATGCCCATAAGATATTTAAGTAATGCTTGCTTGCATTTTGTAAAATTTATTTGTCCACCGCCCTTATACTTCGACGACACTTCGGGCGTGATCAAAAAGATTATATTTATTCATTAGTATGCCGTTTATGGTGTTACATCCAGATTTATTTGGAATTGACAAGCGAAGCTAGTGACAGTATTAAGTAAACAATTTTTTTTTTTCAACAAAAAAAGAATATTGTAATAACTTTCTTTTTTTTCCCTTTTGTCTTTCCATCTGCCATCAGCCTTATGGCTATAATCAGATATATTGTATTTTTTTTTATTTTGGGATATGTCGTCCATTGACTTGAATCCCTTTTATTTTACATTAGTAGGTACTTATATTTTGGCCAGACGTTCCCTCTTCAAGCGGAATACATCATCCCTGGTATCTAGAAGCTTTAGGGCTAATTTGTTCGTATGATATTTAAGTCTGTGCTTGTACGTCTCACACAGTCGACTGATTTCATCCTTAATAGTTGGTATCTCGAGGTACGTGTGTACTTCATCATTCCTTGAAAACCATGGTGCATTTGTGATAAATTTTAAAGCATTGTTCTGGAATCTCTGTAGAATTTCGATATTCGATTAGGAAGCTGAGCCCCATAGTTCAACTCCGTAAGTCCATACTGGTTTGATGATACATTTGTATATAATTGTTTTGTTTTCAAGACTTAAGGAGGATTGTCTACCTATTAGCCAGTTTATTTGATGCAACTTATTATTAAGTTGGTATCTTTTTGCCTTAATGTGATTTCTCCAAGTTAGCTTTCTATAAAAACATATTTCTTTTTTATAATTTTCAACTACTACGGTAGTATATAACACTGGCGTTGATAAGAAATTATAATTCAAATTTTCCTTTAGCATTACCATTCAACTTGTATTTTAAATATTATCGATTAGATCACGCTAAAAATCCGTTTGCTAATTCTATTGAGTTCAGACTGCCATTGTATACATTATTAAACTCACTTTAAATAAATGTTCAAGTAGCATCATTTTACAATGACAAATACTAAAATATTATTCTAAGTACTATAAAATATACATGTTAACATGTACTGTTTGTTATTTAAAAATTATAATTCTATTTATTCTTAATATTACAGTTTTTATTGCAGATTTAGTCAAATGGATGAAGATATTCAAACTGATATGTATAAGGTTCTAGAACAACTTACTGCTCACCAAGATGCATGGCCTTTTATGGATCCAGTTGACGAAAAATTTGCTCCCAATTATTATGCAGTTATCAGACGCCCTATGGATCTAAGAAAAATGGAAGAACGACTTGATAGTGGATATTACACCGAATTCTCTATGTTTAAAGCTGATTTCAAACTGATTGTTAATAACTGCCGTTTATTCAATGGCCAGGACAATGGTAGGGTTATTTATAGTATTAGTTTGAATAGCAAATATGGAAAAATCTTATAGCAAAAATTACTTGTGAATTGACATTATTTCTTCTTGATCGATTCATGGATATTTTAATAATTCTCTAAACTTACCTAATAGAATCTAATTTTTAAGACAATTCTGTCATTTGAAACTATTTTGTGTGATCTAAAGGACCTGCCTGGATAAGCGTATGGAATCTGCAACAGTGTCTATTGTAGATGTAAATTTAGCTTCTCACTCACACTCATTACTCTCTTACTGTAGGATATAATATGAAATAATTGTGTGGTTGTCGTAGAAGAAATACAAATACAACGTAAAATTACTTCAATAAACATTGGTGCAGGTATACATATTAAATTAACATGTACTATAGATAAAAAACAAATCTGCTTTTGTTATTTTGACATAATCTAGTGATTGAATTTATGCCACCTATTTATTTTAATATTCAATCTTAAATTATTTCAGAATATACTATGATGGTTGATAACTTACAAGCTGCTTTTGATCGCCTAACAGAGAAATATATACATAGACTATCTTCATCTGATGAAGAGATTGCGGTGGAATACCAGTTACCGACACCCTCTAGAAAACACAAACTGAAAAGTAGTGAATCTCCTATTCGCCATAAAAGAAAGAAAAGAAAATCTCATAATGATACTGGTACGTCATATATAATTTTTAATCTTGATTAATCCCTACTAATAATTATTTGTTTATATGAAATGATGAATGCGACCTTGCAAAATTAATTATGTTAAAAATAATTTTAATATTACAAAAACTACTACTATTTAATAGTAACCAGTCATATAGTCCATTGATGTGTCCAGGGATGATGTTCTGACTTCATCTAATTTTCAGAATATATCATTCTTAAATATTTAATAGTAACAATCCCACCATCTGTCTAATGTATAACTCGGAGCACTCTCAATTAAATCGACCATTATTATTATATTTCGACTAATATTTACAATTGCTTTTTAAATTATTGTCCATGTTATTCTGGCGTACATGCTATATTACTGTAAAGTTTCATAAAATGCGTTCAGTAGTTTTGATGTGCAAGAGCAAGAAACATCCATACATGCATGTGGATGACACAAACTTTCACATTTATAATAGTAGTAGGAGTAGTTATGCGAAAGTAACTCTGTCTGTCTGGTACCTTTTCTTATTATAAACTGTTGACTGTTGAACCAAATTGTATGAATTGATGTAGAAGTAGATTGAAACATGGTGAAAGGACATAGGCTACTTTTTATCGCAATAATTTAACCTAAAAGAGATGGAAATAACCTATCATTTGTCTAGTAAAAGATGTTTTGATTTATTAATAGATAGAAATAATCTGTGGGTTAATTTATTTTAACCGCATTAACAAAAAGTTAATATAGTAAATGACATTTTTAACAGTATTTATGTCAAATTTTAGTCTTTTAATTCTGCATGGTGTTAGTAACATTGTTGTTCCGGGACAAGACGTTAAGCATTTTTTTTTAGTAAATCCATTTACGTTTTTTGATATTATATGATTGAATGTTTATTTAGGTATAGGTTTGGACTAAAAAATATATAAGAAAATACATGTCAAAACCATTATACTATAAAAATAAATAAAGACTAGCGATTAGGAAGGCTAGGATATTATATATACAACTAGATGAAAACCCGGCTTCACTCGGGTGAAATGTGGGTAGATATTTCTGTAGTCATCGGTTCTCAAGGATCATTAAAGATAAGCATGGCATAGATTCGTATAGCTTCGTTCATTGCGTTTAATAAATATAGTACCGAAATAAAAAGTGCCAAAGTTTTTAGACAAATAATTTTTATTTTAAATCAACATTCAAAATAACATAAATTAACAAAACATATAACTTTTAAGGTTTATTCTCTGTAAACCTCTTTGTTTTAAGCACTAAAACCAATTGCTTCAAATATCATTCCCATTCTTGATCGTCAACTGGAAGTAAATAAGTACTTATTTCATTCACTTTAAGAAGAAAATATAGAACAAAATTCACTAAAAACACAATCTGCCTACATACTTACTAAAATACTTCTCACCATCTTTACGAAGAGCCCTACGCTGTATCCTCTTTCCGCAATTGTGACAATGTTTACAAAATGCAAGGAGATTCGGATATAACGAGATGATATAGGTATCATCATACAAAAGACCAAACAAAGGCAGAGACACGACCAATGAAAGCTTTTATACGATTACGATTTTCGGCATAATGTGAGTAATCCAAACAAAGTAAATCACTACGCAAAACTAAATGACAATGACATTTCAACTAAAACTTCTACTTTTATGGTTATGGTTATAGTCTGACTGTCTGGTCTTCCGCACCCCCCTAGGATGGTGAAGGTTGGAGCCTCGGGGCGAACCCTTTGTCCCGGCATCTACTCCGGGGACAACAACCCTGGGTGTCAAGATCTAGATCAAAGCCTCTAGGGCTAGTATACATAAAAAAAAAATAAAGAAAAACTACTTAAAGCTACTACACGTTGTGCCGTACTTGGGGACAGAATTCTATCTGTTCTGACGTTCTTCCAGTACGACGACGTGGCCCACCATCGTCCTTTCTTCTTCCTCTTTTTCCTTTCAACCTTCCCTCTCGACCCGCGTTAGCCATTTGCTGTGCCCCACTGTGGTGTCGAGCCCCCGCAAAAATGCGGGGCGTTGGGCGACAGGGACACCAAGTAACTTAGGAATGTTTGTAAGTGCCATACTTGGTTATAGTTTGTTTTTTAATCCCTTAGGCAAGTAATTAATTAATAAAATTCCCTCGCTATCCCAGAAAATGGTAGCCAATATGCTTCCATGTCGACTTTGAACACTTTGAACTTCTTTGGTGGCCTTTCTCTCTTTTTTATCCATTGTATCGACTCTTACGGACTCGGGATTGTATTGACGAATCCACATTTCATCGACGGTCACAATACGATTACAAATTTTATCCAAATCGGGCTGATACAAATCTAAAAAATCTCTACAGCTCTCTAACCGTCGCTGCTTGAGCGGTGTGAACAATCGCGGTACCCAGCGCGCACAATTTTTTTTTATATGTAAATGATTGTGCAAAATATTTCCAACCCGTGCTTATCTGTAACTCTTCAGCTATCTGCTACAATTTAATTCTACTTTCGGCTAGAACTAAATTTTCCACATTTTTGACGTTTTCTTCTGTCAAGACCGTTACAAGGCGACCCGGACGGGGATCGTCTTTATACGTCTCTCTGCCTTGTTCAAATAACCGAGCCCATTTCGTCATGAAGGTGCAGAAATCGTGTATGAAGGTGCAGAATACTGAAGAACTGATGACATCTCTTCAAAAATTTCTTTGGGTGTTTTTCCTTTTTTAACGAGGAACTTAACCACGGCGCAATGCTCCAAATTGCGCGAATTTTCAGTTTCTATTGACATGGTTTTGTTGCTTGTTTCATAGGTAAAGTACTTATGAACAAAAATGAAAAATACTCTCTATGTATACTAACAATGATTCCCTCTATCAGTTGGAATCATTAGCGAGATGATTAGTCATCGTTAAGTACCTTAGGCCGCGAACTTATCAGCCGCCCCTCGTATATTGTCGACTCGAAATCATTATTTTTTTATGTTTTGTTATTCACATAAGGTTTCGTTCGAGTCTACCGTACCCCTTGACGAAATTATTAATATATAAGATGAATCATTGAATGTAAATCAATTAGTGTGCCAAAAAAAGACTTATGTTCTATATCACTTAAATATACAATGACAATCATTATCTATACATATAAATAAAATTGGAGTGTCTGTTTATATTATTGAAATAATTGTTTTTTACTACTTGCTATAACTATACTTGTATATAAATACGGTGCGTACAACAAAATAATATTTCTTACAATTTTTGCCTGTCTGCTTGTTCTGGATCTGAAATAGCTGGATTGATTTTGACGAAACTTATAATGCAGAAAGCTGATGTAATAAACAGTATCTTAGGCTACTTTTATTTTAGAAAATTCTCTAAACCTTTTTATGTTAAATTCCACGAAGACGAGATCACGGGTACAGCTGGTTTATGTTTGTTAATATTATAGCTTCTTTTTTTATTTTTCTACAACACATTTTTAACATATATTTATTACATACTTTGTAATAAATATATGTTAAAAATATGTGTTGTAGAAAATTCTCTTCAATAGTAAGTACAATTGTCTTCGATGAGATACCTCTGAGATACTGTGGTGATGTTTGTATATTTGAAATATAATTAGATTAAAACTACTAATGTTACGCTGTACTTCCACCCTCCTGTCATGTGGCCAAGGCTTAGTGTCTTACCTCTATACATTTAAACTTTTAATAATTACAGGTGAACCCAAGTCGAGTTCGTCAGATCTATTGCCAGAAGAAAATCAAGATGACCTACCTAAATCCGATGTAAAGAAATCTAAGGAATCTCATAAAAATAAAGAGGGCAAAGGAAAGAAAAAACGTAAGGGTCATCATCGACACGGCAAACATTCCAAAAATCATAAAAAAGATTCACACAAACACAGTCGTAATGAATCTACAAAAACAAAACGCGGTAGAAAGCATAATAAAAATAAAGACAAAGAAAGCAAGAAATCAAAACAAAAGAAGAAAAAGAATAAACACCATGACTCGCCAGATTCTAAAGATGTTATTAAAAGAGCAGCCTCTCAAGAGTCTTTAGAAAGTTCAAACAGAAGCAGAAGCGCGAGTCCTTTGCCATCTATACACACACCAACTCCATCACCCACTGAGCTTGACCAAACTGAACAATGTGATCAGTTATCCGACCCTGATTTCTTTAAGGATAAATATGATAAAATTAAAGAACGTAGACGACATGCAGCTAAAGAAGCTTGGGAATCATTGTTTGATTATAAACAAAAGGCAGTTGATAAACAAAATTTACATATACCTGAAAAAGATAAAAATAAAAAATTAAGGGAAACAATCGAAAAACTGAAAGCGAAAAGTGAAAGATATAAAGACACTTCGCTGTTTAACAGTTTATTTAGTGCTAGCCACAGTAATGATAAAACAGATGATATTGAAAAGGGTTCACAAAATAACGAGGCGGCCGAAGCTGACTTTTCCGATGACGATGCTGGTGATTATCAGAAAGGAAAATCTAGTAATAAAAAAGGTTCTAAAAAGAATACAGCAAAAAATGAATCGGCATCTGAAGCATTAGAGCAAGCTGTAAAAGATATTAGTAAATGGTTAGATGATGCTCCTAAAAGTTCTGCATTGAGCTCTCCCTGTGACAGCCCTGCCCAAACTATTTCTACTGAAGAACATGACAACAGTCGTTTAGATGATGAATGTTCTCAAGGAGAAAAAACTTTAATTAGGAAAGAAACATCACGTAAACGGCCTTCCTCTCGTGAACCAAAAATTGTAAAAAGAAGAGAGATCCAAAGGACCATAGATAGATTGCAACCTGGAAAAGGCAAAGGAAATCTATTGACTAATCTTAGCAACAAAAATGTTGAAAAATCTGAAGAAGTTACACCAGTTGGTCCACTTAATAAAATCCGCGATGTGAACAAAGCGGATGAATGTAGTCCCAAATTAAGTCTTGGCTCAGTGTTACCAACAGTGGAATTTGCTATTGGAAATGACCATAATTTCAGTAATACTGATGATAATAAGAGTGAAGACCAAAAAGATGTTTCTAAAGTGCCAGAAATAGATACAAATAATAAAGATGAGGAAAAACCAATTGAAAAGAAAGTAGAAGAAGAAATTCAAACCAATAAAAAGGATGCTGAAGTAGAAACTGAACCTACTTCAATGACTAAGCCAAGTCAAGAAAAAGCTACACCAAATCTAAGTGCTTGGTTTAAGGCATTTGGAGCACCAAAAAACACAAATTCATCAGTTGCAGTTAAAAAGAAAACGGATGATACCGATTTTGATGAAAAAGCAGTCGAAAATACTAACGATAACAAATCATCCAGTCCTAAAAATACAACTAAATATGATTCACCAACTGATCCAGATACTCCTAACCCTGATGGTGGAGACAGTCCACTTCCCAATGTCACAACAACCCCTAGGCAAAGAAGAACTAGTACCGGGAGTTCTGTGTCTGAGAGATCGTCTTTTAGCCAAGATCTGGATTCACCAAGACATCAAATGTCTCACACGTCGCCTTTGCTACGATCACCAGCCTCTCCAAGAACGGACGAATTTCAAAAGATAACGTATCCGATTATAAATGGTACTGTACGCGCTGGATTCTATCAAGATACCACATCTATTAAAAGTAGCCCTGAAAAGAGTTGTAGTCCACGTGAGGCTCCTCAATCACCTTATTCTCCATATTCACAACATGTTTATGCATCTAACAGTGTTTTAGGGTCTTCAACACCCAATTACTTTGTAGATCATAATAAAAGCCCATTGCCTACATATAGTAATAATCCACCGCCTTATTATGACTCTTCGAAGGCCCCAATTGTCAATAAACCTAATCGTACGCAAAATGATTACACTGCTTTGGAACCTGAGTCTTATCAACAAACTCCATATAGTGGGCCATTTTCCCCATCCCAGACATCATATCAACAGCCTCAATCATCAAATTACTCTCAGTCACAAACTTCACCACAGTTGAGTGCAAATCAAAGTAGTATAAACACGTCACAGTTGGTTCCAGATACGAAAACGTCTTTATTCCCTGTTAAGAAGCGAACATATAATGAGCCAGAGATACTCACTGGGTCTAACAAAAAAGCCCCTGAAACTAAAGACAAACTCAGTGGAACTTCACAAAATAAGAATGACTATCAGAAAATTTCTCAATCTTTTCATTCAATATCATCAGCTACATCTGTTGATGATATAGCTTTAGCATTAAGCGAAAAATCTGAAATGGCCAAGTTGAATACTTTACGTGAAAAGAATGCAGGTGATTATGTGGAGAGAAGAGATCATCGTGATAATATAACATTTGACAGTAGTGAAATTATGCAAGACAGTAAAAAAGAACAAAGCATGGACCCTAATAAACCTATCAACATTACTAAAAAAGATAATGTTGATATGGTAAATATGGGCTACATGAACCCAGAAGCCGACAGACGTAACAGTGGAGAAATGGACTATGCTTTACCTAGAGATGTTGCAAAATCAGTCACAAATCCACAACAGAAAGGATTCGAAGTTGAAGCTATTGCCATAAATCTTGGTTTAAATAACCAACAATTACAAAAACCTATGTCAAACATGAATATAAATATTAATAATATACCGCCTGCACACTTACAAGATCGATCACATAATGATATTATAATTAATCAAAACATTGCCCATTCTCATCATAATCAGTATGAAGTTATTTCTAGTGGATCATCCATAAGCAATTTTTCTTTGAGTGACATAGAATTAGCGAATAAGAAACTTTATGTATGTAACCCCAACTCTTCCACAGCTGCTCTCAATTATGGTAATTGGAAAATGAATAGTCAAATTCGGAAACAAGAACTTTTACCTTCCGACTACTCCACTAATTACAATACGAATAATGCCGACAAACTAAAAACTGACAGTACAGTAAATTCCAATGTAATTCAATATAATAAAAACTTACAACATCAACAATACAATAATTATAATGCTCCTAGAACAAGTATTCAGAGAGCACAAGAATTGCAACATAATATTCCAGCAGAATTAAGAATACCAAACCCCAGAGGTCTTCTTAAAAATGATCATATGAATATAACTTCCTCTATAAGTGATAATGAATTAATTGCCAAAAATATTGATAGTCTTGCCAAATCCCACAAGCCCGAAAAACTTGTACAAAATCACGCATTAGTAACTTCTATTCCCTATAAACCGCCATACAGTGCTCATTCTTCCCTTCCTCTGGATAGTCTTCGTAATTTACCCAAAATTCCCCAAATGATAGACCGCTATAATGAACAAAGGTATTTGTCAAGTTTTACTGGCAGCACTTCATCTTTATATCATGAGAAAACTTTTCAAATGGCACAAATGTTCAATAAAAGTATACCTTCAGATGTTCATGCTGCTAGTACTGGAACTGGAAGTATTTACTCACAACCATCTGCATCTATAAGCAAAGACAGTGTTTACAAAACTCCGAGTTCCGCATTATCTGATTCTAAAGCAAAAAACAAGAGGAAGAGAACATCGGAAAGTAAACAAGGACAGATATCGGGCAGTCAAGCTTATCATAGCTCAGCTTGCAACAGTGAAGTTTTGTCTTCCGTTAAAACAAGCATGATGCCAGGAAGCGCATTTAATTTTTCAACTTCCACAAATATGGCTTTGGGTAGTGGACTTTATGCAGACAATAGTGGTTTTTCCATAGAAGATTTTCGAAACTCTAACCTTATGGCTGCTACAAATTACATGGCTGCAGTTGCGCATCAACAACGTAATAATACTGATGCTAATAATGAAAAATTGGTCAAACCAGCACATCAAAATACTAGTCATACAACTAGTTCTTTCCCCTTCATAAGCCATTCACAAGTGAGAGCTGGTTATCCATATGTAGGAGCTGATCCGTCATCTCCTCTATATCAGCAATACCTGCAAAGGCACCAAGAAGAACTTTTAAGGCAAAGTGGTGCACAAATCATGAGTTTGTATCCGCCAGGTTACCCGGCTAGTATCAGTGTAAGACAACCATACGATACCATTAATCGTCCGTCGTGGCTCTAAATACGTGTTTATTAGAAATACATCACTATATGAAACTTTATTATAATTATTAATGTGACAATTGTTATAGAAAATTGTAATTTATATTGTTTGTAGATTTCAAATAGCATTTTTGAGAAAAGATATATATTATTTATATTTATATGTGCAAGAATTATTTTTAAACATGACAATCTTTTACAATTTTTTGTAAACTGCCTTATGCTTTTTATTATTGTTAATTATTAATGACAATGTAAAACTTTTGAATGTTTTGTAATACTATTTAAATTAACTTAATTTGTTTCTAAGTTGTTCTCTAGTATTGTGTTAAGTATCACGAACAAAATCAAGTGTTTTTATCATCACAAAATCCAGTTTGTTTCATATATATAATTATGTTACAAGTAGCTAAGTATTAAAACAGTCTCAAGTTACAATTTCCAGTTTTAGATGCAATATCGCTTATATAAATAAGTAGGTAATTATAAATTATTTAATTTATCCCTTTTCCGATAAAACGTAATTAAGCTTTTCTGATTAATTTACTCAATTTATATCATTTTAAGGTCACATGAAAGCATAATTGTTATAAAATAATTTTAAAGTTTTATATTATACTACTTAATTTAGTTTGTTGTGTAAATATTTCCCTATTTTGTTTACGGTCTATATTTTGTTAGCATTTTAAATATAATTTAATAAAATAATATTAATATTTTAATTTTATGATAAATATTGATCAATGTAGTAGTAAGAAGTTCATATAAAAGATAAATAATTCTTCATGTGTAAAAATGAAAATAAAGATTTTCAAAATAATAATCTTATTTATTTTTACAGTATATTTGATGAATGTCACTTATTACACTACTATGGTTTTCTTACATACTATATATAAATTAACGTGAATTAGAGCTAACGAAATAAAAAATAATATTATGTCTCTCCACACGTTGCCGCAAGAGCAACTATTTTTCATATCCCAAAGTAATCTGTGCATCCCTGAAATTTTATTTTTTTTCTAATTTGGCAGTAAAATACATACAACCCTAAATTTTCATCCTTTTGTCATCAACCCATATTTTTAAATAGCGATTTTATTTATATGGCAAAACGTTAGTAGGGCGAGCTAGTAATTAAAAAAAAATACAATAATCATATATATGGGCATGGACGTACCAGGCTACATATTGTAAGGAATATCGGAAAATTGTATGTATGAATGTCTTGCAACATATTTGCCTAAATAAGCTATCTTGCCCCTACCATCTCAAGGCCGCTCGGTGGCTGGATACGCATATGACGGTGGTTCTGTACATCGATAAACAGCAGCGTATAATATTTTTTTGCAAACTATTTAAACCCACCAGTTCCTAGCACAATTTATGCAAATAGACTGTACAAAACCATCCACATCTGTCTCGCCTACTAGTATTTCTGCTGTCAGTATTGTTCTATTCTATTGTAAGCTGTGTATGGTTTGAAGAGTGAGATCTTAGGCCTCCGGAATAGTTACCAGGCACCAATGCATGAGGTATTGGAGGTGTCACCTGATGGTGTGATGTCCGTAGTGCAGTTTATGTATATAAGCTTCCCTTTATATGGGGCACTTTGCCCCTTATGAACATTTACACAAGGATAGGATTAATATTAAAAGGTAAACTATTAAGTTCTAAAAAGGATACCATCTTTGTAGATTAATATTCCTTACCTAGTTATTATTAATTATATTATATTTTGACTGACAGAGTGAAGGTTGCTTAGGAATTAAATGCTGTGATTTCCAGGATTTCTCTAAATGCAACAGCGATGTGGGAGGGGTCAAATGAAATTTGTTTGATATTTTTTATGGATCATCCCTTATAGATTCCAAGAAAATAAATAGTGTGCCCTAGATTATTTTGGTAGATCGTTACTAGTGTTTCCACAAAATTGGTCAGAAATAAAAGCTGATTGCAACTTTTTTGTGATATTGGTTTTGTCAAGATATTTTAAAATAGGAAAAATAGACATACATAAATTACAAAATAATGATAGTAAAATAATATAGAGCAATAGTAATTAAATATTAATGAAATTTATTTTGTATAATATACACAATTTAGTAGATTCAGTGGAATATTTCAGAGATTAGTTAACAAACTACATTTTGTAATGGGTATTAACCATAACAAACCATTCTATATGTATTCTTATAACAATTACTATAAACTACACAGCATCACTCAATATTGCCCATAATAATAGTGTTAACAATATATAATTGTATGTAAGTTCTTAATTGTATGATTCTTTTCAGTTCAATCCTATTTTTTTCTGTATGTTCACTGTCTCTGTGCCTCAATATAATCAGTGGTGTGGTATAGCTTATAGTTTAAATAATATGGGCATAATTAACAGCATTACCAGTATGTTTTAACAATTAAAGTATATAGTAAACATCATAATAAATACTAATACTGATGTAATGCCGAATTAACGTCTATATTATTGCTATAAGTTAGAAACATTAATAAAGTAATATTATTTAACAGAATTTATTATCTCATCATTATCCATCTTGGTGTAAGAAGCATTACAAGTATTATGAATTATTTAATTCGTTTTTTCACTTTGCTCTTTCCTTTGTTGAACCATTTCTCTAATGTTATCTTCGCTTTCTTTTAGGTTCTTTTCTAAATACTGCTTGTTTTTTTCAAAATCACTGGCACGTGTTGTTAACTGTGTATCTCGGGTTTTAAGATTACTTTTAACCTCTTCTAAATCCGTAAGAAGGAACATCCTACCTACTGATTCATAAGTTTTTGTTCCAGGTGGATAGCCACTGATGGCACGTTGAGTAATGTCTGCATGATGCATACACCGTTTAAGCACTTCTATTTGTGAATCAATAAATTGAATTTTCTTCCTTGTTTCGACCATTTTGATTTGCAAATCATTGAAAGCTTTTTTTAATTCCAGATCCACAGGTTTAGCCATAATAGTAATAAAATATTTCTGTCGTATAATTGTGGACTGGATGGTGCGAAAGATTTTTTTTATTTAATGTACAGTCAGTAGTATAAGATATATAATACTCTGTGCCTACTTGAGGCACAGAGCACAGATCAGTGTGCTTTCTGCAACTTCTACGACTAGGTCATTTACTGTCAAATTGATGTCAAATATTTAAGTTAGTGCACATAGTATTTTTTAGATATTCTCATTTCCAATTACAAAACATATCTTTATTTGTATTTGTTCTATTATAAAATAACAAACATTGCTTATATTGTATACCTATATATTGTCTAATCTTGAATTAAATAGTAATTCATAAGTTAGAAAAGAGTTTTGGGGTTATTTCGAACTTTTCTTCAATTAAAGAATGCCTAAAAATAATAAATATTTATATTATAGTAGGTATTTCTGTTATTTGTTAGTATTACGTGTTATTGCCTGTCCAATATACATTCATTTTATATATCATTAGGTTATTCTTTTTTCTTTAATGGCAACTTCATTCAAATATTGTTTAGTATGCCTAGTGTTTCAATATATTTTATTACATTCCTGGAACGATCAGTGACATAAATAATTACTAAAGTAGCATGAGAGCAATAGTTGAAATATTTATTCAATTTATATATTTAGGGACTTCTCAAAATATTTTATCCACAAAGTTTGATCTTTAATACAATTAATTCATGATGAATTACAATAAAAAAGTACATGACAATTATACTTAACAACTGTTTAAATTTTCATTAAAAGTGAATACTCGACTTTATGTTAATTTTACTATACCTCTCATATAGTACTAGCTTTATGCTGCGTCTACACAATTTCGTTATTCATTTTTTTTTAAAGTTTCTGTCCTTCGCGTCATTTGTCGATATATTTTTTCTCTCTTTCACATCTCCAACGACTGACTCTTTCTCTAGTGTCTTGAGTCTTAAATTGAATGTGTGAATGTGACATGGCGTCTATCAAGATATAATACGGCCTCATATAAAACTGTTTTAATAACAGTGGTTTCATTAGGAATTTTATTACTGAGGCCGTAATAAATCGTATATTTGCATTGATGGTAATGCATGCAAGGAAACCTCAGAGAATAAGCGATGGGTATGATATGGTTTCAGATGCTTCGGCTTTACAATCTGTAGATGGCGGTCGCCGATTGAAGTTTGTTGTAATTTAAGTGGAGATATTAAATTATTCTATTTGTTTTCAGGTACTTTGAGAAGCACCAAGCCCATCCGTATCAGGTAAACATGATTTTAAGCGTTTGTGTAATGGTAACAATTTGTTTTTCTATTTTGTGTTATTTGGCTTGTAATTTAACTCTGATTTAGGTACTTCTCGACGTAATAAACTGTGTTCGTCAACCCTTTTCCTGTTTTTATCGTTTAGGTTCCAACTGCATTCTGTGTTTCCTTATGTTTGTTAAACTTATTTACTCCACTTGAAGTGCAAATGGTAATCTAATTAAACAGAAGAAAATATTTTTTTAAAGTATAATATAGTTTGCATTATGTTTATATTATATAGTAATCTGTGATAAAAAATAATAAATATTCATGTAATAACGGAGTATCATATGTTACAATAATAATTTGATGTAGATTATAACCTGAATTGTACACAGTGTTGTGTAGTGAAACTAAAAGTAGATACATAAAAATTATAGCATATTTCATAATAAATTTGTACTATATATTTGGAATGATGTTCTATGAACTACAATCTTAGTATATTATTATGTTGAATGAAAATATACTATGTTAGGAATCTAATCTAAAGATATGTTAGCTAGTGAAAATATTCATGGTGTATATTAATTGCTATGTATAATTATAGTTGTGTGTTGTAATCTGTTATGACAAATAAATAATTTAATTTCAGAAATATAATTCGAAAAGAGCTGCCAGTGAGTATGTCAGTTCTGAGAACCGGTATATACCACTGCGGTCTCCAAACGGCAATGTGTCGCATGGTCACAGCACACACACAAGCCACTCTGGACATGGGCATCACCATTATGGGCATATGGTTGATGAAAGAGGATATGCAACATCTAGAAGTTCTTACTTGCCGAAAACTTCTGAAAAGGAGAGAGATAGAGACTACAAATCCTCTAGGAATAAGTACACAGGTAAAAATGATACTTTATTAAGACATTTTGATACCTTGATATAGAATTAATTGATCACATATTTCCACTGTATGACTTGTGTATATAAAAAAAAAGGCAATATAACTTGTGTAGGGATTTTAATTGTCTAATTAAAATACTACACAATTTGTGACAACTAATTATGTCTATAATTTGTTAGATTGTTACCTTAAAAATCTTATATTATAATATGTGTTTCTGTCTATTTACTATCAGTTTGTAATAAATGGCTGATATACAGATGTTTCCGAAATTGTAAATAAAGATAGATTATATTACAAGGATAGGTTAAATTTTATCTAAATAAATAACTTGAAAGAGGATGAAATAGGAGTTTGTGCAGATAAAGTTGTGGGGAAGAGTGATATACCATAAAATTGAGTTTTAATACAATTTAATGTGTTTTAAGTTAATGCACAGTACTGTATACATTCATTTGTTTCTTGTATATATGTAACAGTATTGTGCAGTGTATATATATATATATAAATGCATTTGCTTGTGGACAACTTTGTTAGTTTATGGTACTATTGTAATTTAAATATTACTATATACTACTACTACTTATACAGTATAAGTATATAATAAATACTCTTTCTCTATGTGTACATTATAAAAAAAAATTTACATCTGTATATTATAATATAATTAAATTTTAATATTTGTATTATATTAATTTATTTATGCTATAATAATATAATATTCAATTAGTATGTAAAGCTTTTGCAGCTGAAGCGAACAATGCAGAGTTGCCTTCAAGCGAATGAGTAGAATTTAAAATTGCATAGAAAAAGGTTAAAAAATTTCTTACTCATAAAAATTTTTATACACAGTGGTTGAATAACATTATTTTATTCACACACTGTATATATATATTTTTAAGTTATTCTCTCTGTCTGTAGTATATCATAACTACATTGCTCCAATTAGAACATTAACATTTTCTTAAAATTATTCCAGATAGTGTCAGGTCACCGAAGGAAAAACGTAACAATAGTGAAAGAGAGCGAAGTAATCATGAACGAAGTGAATCAGAGAAAAAGAGTAGGACTAGTGGCATGAACATTAGTGTTAATAGGAGTAGTAAATATGACAAGAGAACTGCACCTTCACCAAGCGTGCCCTCGAGCAGTGAATGGTCAGAACACATTAGTTCATCTGGTAAAAGGTATTATTATAACTGTATCAGTGAAGTGTCACAGTGGGAAAAACCTAGGGAATGGGACTCACGAAGAACTTCATCCAAAGATTCAACATATTCATCAAGAAGCAGTGAGTAATTTATGTTTTTCTATTTGATTTAGATATTTTATTATTAATAATATTATTCATATCATGAAAGTGTATATTTTGTGAAAAGTATGTGCATTAATAACAAATGCAATTATTATTTAACCGAACTTATCATGACATGATGATGGCATATACAGATCAGTAAGGAATATAATCTTAACAGACAAATTAACTATTATTTTATTCTACAATTCCTGCTCCAATAAGGTGGTAATACAGGGGCCAGAATTAAAATATATTGATACACAAATAAAAAAAAAGGTTCCTTAATTACATTGGCAAATAATTGTGGTGTATTAACCAGTACACACATACCCATACAGTATATGTACAGTAGACTTGGCTATGCCCTATCATATTAAAATCCAAAGGACATATTGCATTTAAAAAATATACATAACAAAAAACTCCAAATATGACTAAAAAAATTACATATAAAATGATAAATATACTGATATATGTCAAATTCGTTTTTATTTATGCTTGCAAAATTTTGCCTTTTATTTATAATATTTATCTACACACCATCCTATGTATATCTTTGTGGGACCTTAGTGGAGGATGATAAGATGAACTTAGACCAGATATCCCATTGATATAAATTCACAATTTTATTTGTTCCCTTTTTATCCATAATCAGAAACAGTGTTATAATTGGATTTGTTGCTACATGGCAATGCAAGTCTATGGTTCAATATGTTACAACATAGTAGTGCAGTACTTCTTTCTTAACAAGGCAATTTTTAGAATTTAAGCCTTTGAGAGCCAGTATCATAGTATCCCTTTTGGGTGTTTTAGAGGATTCTTATTCTTAGTCTGTAACCACTAGTCTAGTAGGTCTAATTCATTTTGTTGGAAACTGAGCAGAACCTTGTATTTTGAGCTTGTACTGGTAAGCTCTTAAGCTGGTAGGTAAATTTGTGAAATGATGGATTTCCCAATTGATTATAAACCATTAACAATTCAAGAAATTAACTAAGTAGTTTTAAGCACTTTAAGCTTACCCCCACATATTCTTCTGTATCATATATAAGAGACAAAGAGAGGAACTTCTTATTATTCAATGTCTTCACAGTGTGGTGCTTGCTGGTCCATTGTATGGCAGAGGGGGAAATAGTTCCTAGAATTTGAACCAGATGTAGATTTGGGGCCTTTGTTGATGTACATCAACACTCACCTTCACTGCTTGTGTTACTCTCCATGCCCAGCCAACCATAGGTTCTAGTATATAATTTGCTGTAGTTAGAGAGAGAGACATAATCACACAGCTATTTTTAGTTAATTGGTGTTACATGGTGCTTCATTATGTTTAGTTATATTCGAAAACAGGAAAATATCCAGTCTGGATAAAATAAATACATAATCTAAAATTCTAAATATTTTTTCCATATGTTACCATTCAAATTGTCAATTGGGGCACAATACATAGGATTGGTTCTTTTATAAAGTTTATTTGTTTTTTGTTTGTAGTCAATCCTTTTTGGACTCTAGCTGCTCAAAGACTAAGTACTCTGTCATGGTGATGTGAGTAATTATCCTAATTTTCAGCCTCAGCAGTAATATAGCAAAATTTTTCAGAGACTTTATTCCCATCTTACTAAATTAGTTTGGTCTTAGTTTTGGAAGGTTAAGATAATATTCTATCTTAACCTTCCAAAACTAAGACCAAAGTAAGTAAACTAAGTAAAGTAGTAAGTAAGGCAGAAAAACAATCATTTATCAAGGTACACCACTTCAAGGCTAATGGTATGCAGAACTCACCTATAGTGAACCATTGGTTTTGCATTTTTAAGTGCACTTTATCTGTAATTTTCTTGTTGTAGAAAAGAACTATATAACTATGTCTCGGTCATCCATTTTCTTACTCTCACTCAACTCTTAGTTTTTGTTACTGCTAGAAACTGTTTATTTATTAATAAAATATAAATAAAAATTGTCTCCTTGGTCACGGCACTGATGACAGCAATCTGCCACGGTAGCGCCGATACACCACCCCTTCGACTAGTATTCCTACTTTATGAGTATATATATATATATATATATAGCAGGTCGGTGTAGATCCGGGGCACAAACACCTTGAAACTCGCGTTGTGACTCAACACCAGCTGAAAGATTAAGTTTACCCTCAATATCAGGTTCTGGTTCATAGGTAGTTGATTGGTCCTTTTTGTGTGCCTCTTCATCTGTACCATGATGAAGCCATCATCGTCAAGATCACCAGTTTTACCATACGTAGAAGCCATGTTCGATGCCATCTTTGGCACACGCTGCCCTGACATTGGTTTACTATTACTAGCACCGATTACGACCGATTCGTTTACTAGCGTTAATGGGAATTGATGTTGTGATCATTTTGGCGGCGTTTTTGTACTTTGGGAGTGATGTGACTAAAGGATTCTGGGATTTTTCTATGACATGTATCTTGTTAACTCTAAGGTGTTTATAAAGTTCTGATGGTTTTTTAATTTCATCCCAATGCTATTGTGATACCTAAATAGAGTTGTTATAATAAGCTGCAAGGCTATGAAAGTACCCATAGTAACAACTATTATTCAACAACTTTATATAGTATTATACTTTACATTCAATAATTAAAACCATATAATTTTTTCAATGAAAATGTGTTTAAAGTTATCATTTAAAAATACAATAGTGACAACAGACATAGCCCTAAAACCAGAGGTTTCGACGTCAAGATCTAATGGATACTAATGAAAATGGCTGCCTCCTTAATAGATTTTACACTCTAACTATTCCTATAGGAAACTTAGCCACATGATTTTATTAAAATAAGGACTTGTGTCACTAATCATATCAAGAACAGGTACTTGTATTATTAGTAAAAAGTGCCTCATTGAGATAATCTCTCAGGTGTAATTATCAAAGTGCTGAGAGTACCCTTACCCAATAATGAATAACTTTTGTTTCATAACTTCCACTAAAATGTAACATTTTAAATAGGAAAGAGATTTTAGTCTCACTATTACTAATAATGCAATTGTGTATCTGATTTCATTAATTTAAATGTTAATTCCTGGAAAATTCGTATGTATAGCATCAAATCAGGTAACTTGTTTCTCCTCTATCATCTTTCGGCGGTATTCCTCCTGCGGACCATGTTATCATTCGATATTCATCAAACAAGCCGTTAAAACGTCCCACTAAAAATAAACTAGCACCACTGCTTTTACGTTTAAGAATTGTAGTCATAGAATCCATACCTACTAGCTACTAAAATATAATAGAAGGTACACAATATAGAATTGGCCTTTGAAATTATATTTTATTTATATACCTACTTTTTTACATTTATTATTATTAGAGTCTAATGTTGTTAGAATTCATCGTTTGTTGATCCCATTTGTATGGAAAAATATTTAAAAAAATATATAAAGTACATATTTTGTATAACAGAATCTTAAATATCTGATGTTAGAATAATTTTATCAAACTTGTCTTCTCTGATATATATAATCAATTAGATTTATTTTCGTAATTTGTTACTTGATAGTGATGTAACACTTAAATGTCTTAAACTGACAAAATAAATCTTAGTTCTAAATAAATAAATAGTAATAAAAAATCTTTCCATGTATCTGATTTCGTGAATATAATATACATAGTTATTGTGTTCTGTATTATAGAGTTGCTTCGTTGTAATAATTAACATATGTTTATTTATTTTAAAAATCAATTGGCTTTCAGAAATAATATTATGTGGTATCATTACATTAGTTATTTTGGGTATATATGCTAGTGGCTTACCGATCCCTTTCTTACTGCCTAGTACTTAAAAACAAACATGATTATATCAAACTTCTAGAACATATATCTTACATCATAATTATAATTATATGTATCTATTGATATATTAACTTTTATAAACACAAATCACATCAATTAATTATAAATATATTGTGGTAGTTATCAAACTTCGAAACTAGATGGCGTTGCTGTCTCTGAAACCTGGTTTAGAGTGGAACGCTGGGGAACGGTTGTTGTTGACGCCAACATACATTAAACAATATGCACTTATATATTCATATAATTTATAAATATATGGTGATAATGATCAAGATAAATGAAGGGGAAGTTAATATTTTTGGGCACATATTTTTTAACTCCGTATTTGATTTTTCTATTTTTAGTCTTACTAAAAAAAAATCCAAATATAAATTTCATAGATTAAATTCAACAAAAGGATCGTTAATAGATGATGTTCTCAATTCAAATGTTGTGTCTGTATCTGTGATTGTTACTTAACCCCTTGACCAACAATTAAAGGACAACTGGACAATTGCTCTCATACTAATTTCGTCACAATTGATATCGTATTCCTTTTTGGAGAATAAAATATTATGTAAGTTTGTAATATATTTTCTGATAGGATATTTGTTGCTATAATGATTTAAGTACTACAAAAATATCCTGAATAAATTAAAAATACATTATTTAAGGTTACTTTTCTAATAAGATCACATAATGAAAATGAAAACATATTTAAGTTACATTAAAAAATAAAGTTTGTTAGTAAAGATATATAGGTAGGTATAGGTAGGTACCCTACAAATAGAATAGAAATAATAATTTTATGATAATATTATACATACACCTATATATCTTTCCTTCTATTTCCATAATATTCATCTTGACAACTCATTGAATCAAATTAATTTGATTCAATGAATTGTCAGGAAGGTTATTCTCTGTAATAAAATTTGACATAACCTTTTACCTGTTGTAGTATCTTCTATTTTACAACTTCTCTGCCAGTAATTATTATTAGAACATAAGGCATTTTATTTCTTTGAAATTTAAGGACTTTTGTACTAATATAAGTCATGGCCATGGTATCCGTTGTACCCTTAACATGATGCATGTTCAGGTAACTAAAAGTCAAAGTCCTAAGAAATCAGTTAGCTAGGTAGCACAAGTACCTAACATATGTAAAAATGTAGTTATACGATATAAAACATCAAAATTTGGAATAAATAACGAATAACTTTGAGGGTGCTCTTAGACTGTAGTCAAGTCCGTCAAATAATAATTTTAATAGAAGTTCGGCTCCATGTACTCTATAAGTCGTTCCGTGAGGTTTAGATTTCCTCTGAAGCTGAAAGTTAGCTGCGACCAACAGCTCTAAATATTAGTTGTGCCCGGCCTTATTGGTACGAAACCATGTCTATAAGTTTCCGTGGTATTTATTGTGACATCTATTGTTAGTGTTTACTTATTTTTTAGCCTTGAGTAAAATGACCTCAAAGAAGTTTCAGTTAGTTTTCCATCCATTAACAAACTCTATTACGACAGGTTTGCTACATAGATACAGTTTTGTTTCCGCCTATGTAATGTTATAATATAGATTATTTTCTTGTTTTATCCACTGTCTTTTGTGTGCACATAAATTAGATCTAACGAGACTAGGTAAATGTCAATACCCATTGTGAATATACATTACTTCTTAATCTTTGCTACAATTTTTATACTACTAAACATAGTTCATTTTCTTCCCATTATATTATTATCCGATAAAAATCGGACTAGGGAATTCTAGTCTGTTTTTTTTATCTCCGAAACAAATGTAACACTACTTATGGTGCCATCTTTTCCGATTCTTAAATAGTTTTGTGGTTCAACTGTGTCGTAAATTAGTATTAATTATCGATTTATATCGGTTGTTGTATTCAAAATATTTTGATTTTTATTCATGACCTTTCATATGAAATATGATTCATAAATCATAAAACTATTTAAATTACTTGTTCGAAAGAAAAAAAAAAGTCAGTTTGTAATTAAATATCGTAAAAATATTTATATGCGGAATCAACAAAAACTATTTTTTGTATTGATTAATACAAATGTAATGATGACATAGAAATACTAAAGTACGTACTTAAATTTTGAAAATACGTGAAAACTACGTAGGATGCTTTGAAAGTAATTGTTTAAAATAAGTAATTACTATACAATAAATCAGTAACCCCAGCTCTACTCGCTACAGCTGGTAACATTATTTGCAAAAATATATTTACATCTCTCAATTTATATTCCGACAATAAAAAACAGACTGTAGTTGCGACTGCACTCGTCTGATATGAAATTAAAAAGTTCCCTAAATTTCGACTTACCTGGAAATGAATCATGTCCATTGTGTTTATTAGTTTTATGACATTGTGCGTTCTTTTGAAAGGCTTATATTAAGCTTTACGCGTGCACTATACGACAATAGACACAGTATTGTTCAATAGGTAAGAAATTTCTAAGGATTTTTAGGGTGGCCAATACTTGTGTATGTATAGTAAGTTCTAGTAACTCTGTTATCAGTATTATTATTTATAAAAAAAATTGTGAATATAATCCACTTAATGTATTAATAAATTTTAAACTGTAGGTAGGCACTGAGTGTATTAATCTAAAATTATTTTATGTACAGTGTCTTTTTCTTTTACCTACGACAATTCACACAGAAGGGCAGAAGTAAAATCCATACTAAGCAGAGAATGTGTTTTAGGTGCTATCGATATATATATTGTAAATAGGTACTAATACTATACATAGAAAACACCGAGTTCAACATGAATAATCATGTTTAACAATACAAATGTTTGCGTCGTGCGAGGAATCGAACCTGCCACCATCGGAAGTAAGGCGTTGTGCTAAATCGCTAGACCCCGCTAGATCGTTAGTTTCAGTGCTCTTAATATACTTAATAGGATACAAAATATAATAGTTACTTGTTCCTACTTAGGAAATAACCGATATAGAAAACAATGCATGGGTTCACCTTCACAAAGGCAACAGTTGAATTATATGTAGAATTTATATTAGCTTTAGTTTTCCAGATACTGGCATTACAAGGTAATACTGATTGATTGCAAGTGACACAGGCTAAGTGGTTCTTTCATACATTGTAGATGTTACAGTTTAGTTATATTAATATACTATAGTAGCTTGTTATATAGGTTAGATACGACTTCACTTTAATCGAATTGTATGAAAAACAGCAGTCTTAGAGGAAAAGTGTTGTATACTAGCTGATCCGACAAACATTGTCCTGTCTTAACAGTGAATATTGAATTCGCATCGCATCAATCAATTGAATCGACATCGCAAAAATGTCTTAAGAAACTTCTATTAATAACACACACACTAAAAAAGGATAAGCCAAATCGGTCCAGCCGTTCACGCGTGATGACTTTACCAAGGGCAGGGATAAGGATATAGGAATTAATTTATTTATGTAAAATATATATATAGATTACATGTTGAAATAAGAACAGTTTCCTCGAAAGAAAAAAAATACATGGGGTATTTCAAGTGAGAATGAACTAAATCATGTGTTTTTCAAAGTTTGTCAGAGAATTAAACTAAAAGAACTCTACGGTGCAATATTTTTTTTTTAAATAAAATTTAGATTATTTAACTTTAAAAGTACATAACAATTTATTTTTTACAAGTAATATAAAATTTATCTTACTTGCTGAAAGTGTACCGTTCTAAAGGCGATAGGAGAACAGAAACCATATATTTTTAAATTTGCAGAAAATCCACCTTATTAAACGTGTAAAAAAAATATCACCAATATTGTGTAAAATTAAATTTAGCGTCTATTACCGCTGAAAAAGTACCGTTCTAATTAAAAGAATTATTAAAATCATATCACTTATTTTGTTCATCCCTCTATCCATCACCATAACCATTTATAATGTCTGTATACAAACATTAAATAAAATATTTACTATTTATTTTAAATACAAATAACAAAATTGACAATAATAAAATATACAATTTTTATTTAGTCTATCAAATTTATATTCTAATAATAATTCGAAATCTACCTATAGGAATATATGCTATTTATGAATAACAGTGACTTCTATATTCTTCTAAACGTATTAGTATTCTTCTAAATGTATTTATCCATAGATTAATTCCTATACCTACTACCTGTTATGCCTGTTTCTAACCGAGTCATTCGAAATAAACTGAATGTAGACGCTAGGCACGGGCACAGTGAGTTCATTTAATTTGAAATATCCTTTAAACAACTCTCAAGGAGGAATGCAATCTGCCATAGTATATTTGTAGCTATTTCTCCAAACTTGTGTACGATCTCGTAATCGACTAATGCAATGTACTGTCAGCAACTGGTCTCTGTGAACACGTCTCCTTAACAATGTAGGGCTTAATACAGCTTATGGCGTCACCTATTACGGCTAGTTCAGTTTAATACTTAAAGGTAATTATTTAACTGATCACAACATGTTAATCATTATAACGTAAAATAAGTTATGAGTTATCTATTTTTTTAACTAGCTACTCGCCCTGGCTACGCACGGAGTGTACATGTATTATTATATATATAAAAGTACTTCTTGAATCACACTATCTATTAAGAAAAAACTAGAATGAGCCTGTTTCGATTGGGACCTTGAATATCGGCTTATGCCATTTTTCGTAATTAGATATGTTTTAGTATTTGGCTCAAAAATGGAAACATTGACTAATTATTTGATCACAGAATATTACTTTAAATATTTAATTTTAAAATGTACAAAAATCGTAGCAATACCTAAGTATCTATACCTTTTCTTTTATTCCTATGTGAATGTGATTAGAATATTCTTACATTGCTTCAAATGTGATATAAAAAACAAGTTAGTAGGTTCGATTCTACATATCACATTTGGTTTATATGGTTTTTTGAAATCGGACACTACTGTGTCAGTATTGTGACTGTATATTTGTTTATTTTTCACGATTAAACGGATAATTAAAATTCAATGTAAAGGCAGATTATACCAGGAGAAAGGTCATGGACTATCTTTATCTTGTAAAACAGTCAAGTTATTACTGGCACAAATTTAAAGAAACGAGATTGTTTGATATTTCTCTACTTCATAAATATATTGATTGGCAAGTTAATCCTGATTCATCCTCTAAACTTATGTAAAGTGCACTAAATTAACACTTCCCAATGTAAGGCAGATATGTAGTTACACTAATATTACTTCATGAGAGAATAGTAAAATATATGAACGCCATATGGAATTTGGGGACAAAGTTTCAGAATTAATTAGTAGACTCAGCTCTGCTGTCTGTGCAATCAGATAGAAATAGGATTAAACAAAAGTGCCACTGTTCGTCAACTTATTTTATTAGTCATTTCGTGCTTTTGTCATACAAATTAAATGTTTGGCGTGTGGTGAAAGAAAAAAACCGAAATGCTTATAATAAATTTAATAACCGAAATTATAGCTAATATATTAATATAATTAGGTTTGTCTCCAGTCGATGCTGGTACTGAAGTATACCTTGCTCGCTTGCTTGCTTAAGCTCTTGTTGACTTTATTCCTGATCTCATGATTGAATATGAAATGTCGAATTAGCGACCGGATGACAAATAGTGTTTCATTGTCGCGAACAGTGATCTATTATTACTTACACTACTATCGTTTTGTATACATATTCAGTAAATAAATTAAATTACGGTAGGTTAATGCTATGGGAGAAAAAGGGTTATACCCTTCACATATTAGTAAAAAAGTTGTAATACTCCAAATTTAGTTAGTGTAACTCCTAATTACATAATACAAATTTAGTAAAAAAGTTGTTTTTATTAAGTTTTCTAACCTACTTTATTCTTACTTGTTAGTCACTATGATTATATTAGTTTTTTATACACACCAAAACAGCATGTATCTGTATTGGCCAGCGCCTAATACCAATGATGTAATTGCACTGGATATTGAATTGAACTGTTTAATTCAACTAACACAATTATTTTAACGATAATTCAATTCCTATAATGAACATAATGCTTACTAGCGGCCTTGTGCCGGTTGACGGTTCTATTTATCTAGTTGAGAAACTAGTTATGTTGTTAGTTGAGAAACTAGTGCTGCTTATAGAAATGTAAGCTGATGGCGTTAATTGCATTTCTTTATTTAGAAGCGCTTAATTTAATGATGATTTTATGTCATCGGCTTTAGAAGGAAGAGGTTCTAAATTAAACTGTGTCCAAGTATTAATTGCGCATTTTATTTGAACAGAAATCTAAAATTAGTTTATAATATTATAGCTACAGTAAATGATTTATATTAATATATAATATCTAAAGTTATGTTTTTATATTTTAAACATTTCTAACTGATGTGATGATAAAATTGATAACCAACTATATTAATCCGAGAAAGCCTACCACGGTGGATTCAAATATACCCAGCGAAATGTGCGCATGTCAATGAGAGATAAATTGTTATAATGTATTAGGTTACATTAAATATTAATCATATTTTTAGAATGAGCTATAGTTTATGTTATCTCCTACGGATAGTGCATAAAGGAATCACTTTCTTTTTCTTTCTTCATTATACTATATGTATATTTATTCACTGTAAATTTTAAAACAATACAGAACGAATTCTTATAAAATTCAATCTGTTTATTATTGTATTTAATAATGTGACTCAAACTTGGCCTTTACATTAGAATAAACATTTTAGAAAATTTCACAGATTTAAAATTGTTAACCCTTCTCTCACACACGGGGCCGGCACAGATGCAGTCTATACATACTCGTATACGTAAATATGTAGCCCGTCCCCGTGTATGTGTTAGTGTGGTCTAATGACAAAATAGCTCTAACCGTTGCATATAAAGACATCCTATTGTTAGGCATCTGTACTACATCTGTACTACTGTTGTGGTATAAAGAAAATAAGAATCTATTGTAGGTATTTTGTCAACACCGCGCATACTCTGGGTTCCCAGAACCAGGAATATGCGAATCTGATTATCACATTACCGGTTTATTTACTCTTTATGTACTTATAGATGAGTGTATTATTATTGCAATTTAATTAGATTCCGGTTGTGAAATTCTTTTTCTTTTTGTAACAGACTTCAAAAAGGGAGGATTAGCTTAATACGATTGTTTTTTTACGTGTTACTACAGAACTGTTTCTTACATAGATAGACTTTGATGATTATTACATATTTGAGAGCTGGTTTGCTTCTCATGAGTTTCTTATATACATATATTTTATAGAGTTTTAATATTGAGTAATCCTGATTAAGTCTTTTTGTTTATGGCCCAAAGACGCCATTGTTATATATCTGTTCGTATTCTAAACATTTGTTATTGTAACAGTTTGTTGTAAGCTCGTGGCCTTACGGTGCCGATATAGTTAATAAGACTGCAGAAATAACGCAGATAACACGAAACTCAATGTATGCAAATTGATAAGTGCAGAACAACCGCACGGCTGTTTGCGTCCCCTTTAAACTAGCACATCTACCAAGATAAACTAGAATCGATAATTTAAACGACTTTGGTCAATATTGAGTAGTAAAGTACGCATAATTAGAAGCATTGTTGATCGATTCATCAAAAACTTGTGTTATAATGTCATTGAACTTTAAAAGACGTTATACAGGACTATAGCTTTATAAAACGATAGTCTTCAATAAATGTCGTAGCCCACATGAGATACTGTATGAGATGGTTCTACACGTCGTGATTTGATATGTACTGTACTTACTGGCAGCCTATCTTTCAAATGATGAACGCAGGCGTCTTTAAACTATGCAGGTGGTGTATTGATGCCATTCGCCGTCTCTTTAATTACATCTGTTTAAGGTTCATAAATAATTCTATGTTGCATGTTTTTTACTACTGTTAAAAAAGAAATATGTTTTCTATGGTAATTGCCATATCGTTATTTAATGAATATATAGTATTTTGTTCAATTCCGCTACCCTAAACAAAACAAATATGAATACATTAATGAATGAAATGGACAAGCAAGTGTTTATTAATATACATAGCCTGCTGATACTGTTAGCATTAAAAATAAACAAAAATTTACATTTGAATTTGGAATTTGAAAAAGAATGAGTCTTTTATGAATGTTCATTGTGTTTTCTCAGTTTCATGCCAATTTTTTTTATCTACCGGGTGGTAGATATAAAAAGTATTTAATTGCGAAATCGATGTTTTATTTATTATTTTTAGGCAATAGTGAATATCCTGTTTGTTATATATATTATAACAATAACAATATACCCTTCTTTCGTTGTATTATATTCCTTTAATTTAAGGCCTCGGATATCGATACACGTATGAAAAATATTAAAACGAAACACACCAAACATACATATAGGATTTATTTTCTAGTAATAGGTATGAAGGTGCCCAAACGTTAAATCATACTTATCACTGGGCACTTGCTTTTTTGTTATTGTCTATTTTTTATCTTTTTTGGCTCCGTGAGCCGTCACCAGCTTTTTGCAATTTTTGAATAGGGTTGTGGCACTATCGAAAATTAATATTAATTACCTACATTTATATGTTGCTTCGAAATAAGGTGTTTATTTAAAACGCATTAATACAAAATTTACAAATCATTGGTAATAATGAGTAGAAAGTTGTTGTATCCAAATAGATTTTTTAATTGAATTATATTTCACTAAAACAAAGATAAAACTGCCTTACTTATAAAACATACATCTGTATAAATTATTTAACTGTTTGAAAGAAAAAATGATAACCACCAAAATGTATTTTTGTGTTGTATACAACTATATAATATACAACGACAGTAACAGAAACATGTTGAGGAAACTTTGTTAAGATATTCTAAAATAGAAAATCGATATCGCAGATACAAATATGCGATACCGATTTGTTTAATAGTAAGTTTGCACTACCCCGCTACAGCTGGTAATATTTGATAGTTTGTCATTTTATCTGTTAATTTAATATCCGAGATTAAAAAACAGACTATAGACTGAATAAAAAGTAGTCCATACAATGCATTGCTTGCTTTTTGGCTTAATAACACCCAAGCGAATTGTTTTTAGATCGCGAAAAGAGATCAAGATCGCGTTCTGGGAGAAGGGAGTCTGATAAATCTAGTAAAAGAACAAATAGTACATCAGATAGATATTGGAATAATAGAGATGAAGAAGCTCATGACCGAACAAGACCAAAACATTCGGCGTCTACTCACGAAGGTAAAGGTGCGTTAGCGCAAAAAATAGGATTTATTTATTGCCACATTTAATAGGTTTAATAGGTTAATTTCTCTTTTCCAGACGGACAGTCGTTACAAGATATGGACATATCTCCAGATAGGAGTACACCCCTTTCAGAGAATTCATATGGAGCCAGAGAAGCGAATTCGACGGTTCGGAATATATCTGAAAGTAATTCTGTTCCTCCCGTCGTCGTGCTCGACAACTCTAACCAACCGGTGAGGTTTTTATTCTAATACAGACAGATGGCATATTCGTAGCAATGACGCAACCGTCCTCACTTGTATTACACAAGTCCATGTATGCCATTTTTGAAGTAATATCAGTCCATTAAAACTAAACTACAAAAAAAGGGAAAATAACAAATTGTATCAAAATGGATAGCAGTTGTAAATAGACTTGCATCTTCATAATAATTTAAGTAATATTTATAAATGGATATTGAACATGTCGTTTACAACATGTGCATTGCCTATATATTTGAACTATTATTAAAATAATTTGTTGTATAGAGTGGGTCCTTGCTGGCGGCAGCGCTTCCTCGAATTTTGGCTGCGCCGCTACCGGTGACGACAGTGGCAATTGCCAACAACGGCGGTGCTACCCCGACCTGCGAGGGGGGCGCAGGCAGTGGCGCTGGTACACCACACCGGGACGCGGGTCCGCCCACGCCCACGCACTCGGAGAATACCGACCCACATGCTCCACCTCTCCATTTAGACCAGGCTTTGCCTAGGAAAAGTGAGTATATTCCCAGAGGATATATATACAGAGTTTAAACTTAGTAGTATCAGAAGTTGCTATTTGTCAAATAAAACATAAACAATACTGAATAATTTCTGAACATATCATTACTACTCCCAAGTTCTCTTTCAAGTCTCACTTTGCACATGTAAAAAACTAAAATCCTCTGATATAAATTTATCATGACTCAATAGCCCACTTATAATATAAAATGTTGTGACAGTGGAATGCCTGGGCAGTTATTCGTCAGTGGTTGGCAGTTCACTGCCGCATGCACCTCCAATGTTGACGCCTTCATTAGTGAACTACGTACGTAGTGAACTCACAACTCACGTCACGGGTTGGCCAGCTGATATTCTAGAGAAGCAGGTAATAAATTCGATTTTTAATAACTGGAAACATGTGTAGCTAACACGCCACTAACATAAAAAAGCTATACTACATATTAACTTCACTTTGCGTATGTGTTTTTTAAACCTAAAGTACGGAATTTGTTTTAAGCACTGGTAATGACGATAAACTGTGCAAGGTAATTAAGACTAGGTGTTAACGACGTATACAGGACAGTGAGTTTTGCTGTACATAGGTGAAAAAAAGTATTTTTTTTTTTGTTTTGTAGAGTTTTTATTAATCATAAGGTTGAAAAGTAGACTCTACCTCATTTGAGTACACTTCTATAATTCACATTATGAAAAATCAATTACTAATCTTCTATGAAATCGACAGTGATATTTGTGACCTTTCTTTTACAGGCCAATAAGTTCACAGAGGAGGCATATCAACTAGGTTGTTTGCAGTGCACGCGAGTGTCTGCTGAATTGAAGTGTTCGCGTTCGCTTGTACGCCACACAGAGATACAGGCCACACTACAGGAGCAAAAGTTAGTGCACTTTCTACTTGTTACATTTTACACTGTACATTACTGAACTATTTAATAAATATATGATTAATAATTAATACAAAATATATGATTTTATTTTTGAAAACTAAAAATTATATGGTTATATACATAAACTTCATACTTGATGTACATTCTTATTTTACCAGTGTTTTGGTAGACTAAAATTATAATTTTGTTAAATGCAGGATAATGTATCTGCGGCAGCAGATCTCGCGGTTGGAGGAGCTCAAGTCGCAAAACTCCTTTATGTCGGAAGACTAGGGTTCGTGGTGGGGGGTGACGAGTGCGAAAAATCGCCCTCCCCCAGCGTCACCCCCCACGTATCAACAGTTCCCAGCACCGCCTACGCGCGCTGATTTCCTCCCCTCCTCGAGAGCATTTTCATCCATCAATGCTAGACATGGTTCATTCCGTTATGATGATTTTTAGTGATGATTTTCAATGATGATTTTCAATGTAATTTAAGATCGAATGGTTACTGTTGTGTTGTGTGATTTGGTGTTAACATTTAAGTATTCATTCTTGTGTCATTTACCGAAAGTCATCAGTTTTAATAGTATTTTAAATTGCATCGCTGCACAAGGGCAACGGACTTGACTTGATTCTCAAGAATTACATGCATGCTATCAGGTAGTGGCAGCGGTACAGTCAGTCGAGAGACACATACACTCTTTGTCAATATCAATCAGTGCAATCAAGTATTTGCTATGTTCTTTAATACGTATGTACATATAATTTTGTATTATTGTGGTATTTAACGCTACTCTAAAATGAAATTTTAAAATATATTTTTTCTAACAATTGGATTGATTATTAAATTGATTAATACATTGATGATACTGTTGGCAGCTTCCATTCAAGTAATAAATAACTTGGTATATAAATAAATAAGTAATAAATAAATTGCCAAGAGTATCATTAGCTTTAACGTAGAGAACTTGTTATCTTGGGAGAGGCGTTCTCTAATGTCGAGTGTTTCTAGATCGCTTCGACATAGAGATGTCTGTTCAAACTGTATTACGTAGCTTTGATAAATGAAGTAAGTAACAAGAATTTTAAAATGATACCATGACATTACATGTTCGAACTGAGATTCGGTAATGTCCAATTATAAGTAAAGTTTTCGCTCGAGTACTGCTTGGTGGTTCTATTATTAACCCAGACATTACAACAGATTATTTACAACTTCATAATCATACATTACCTGTGATTGCGTTATATGGATATATAAAAAAGAGATAAAAGAGTACCTGTGATTGCGTTATATGGATATATAAAAAAGAGATACAAGAGTATATGTGTTTCTGATTTTCTACCATATCCATTTCTCAGGCGATGAAAACCAAAAATGTTATTAACATGTAATTGTTTTAGGACTTTCTGCTAAAATACAGCCAATATTTTAGCTGATTAGTTTTTTAAACAATAACACAAATTATAGATCATTTCGGACTGCTTATGCAGCCTGCGTTATTCAAGATTAAGTTTTAATGTATTATTTATATATTAACTAATTATATTAGATTTGCGCAATGAAGCTGTCAATTTGAATGCAGCCTTATTATGCGTATATTAAATGAATATTAATGCACCTCAGCGACTACATTGTTATAAATAATATTAACATGGAAATTACATCTACTATTCTAAACGGAGAAATACTGAGAATATTATCAAATCCACGCATCAGTGTTTCAAGACTGTATTGCCACATAAGTTTACCGGAACCATTTGCCCTTTATATTGAAATTGTAGTAATTTTTCATTTATTACTGTTAATCAAAAATATGGTAAAGAAATTATTTTTTAATTGTTAGGTTAAGTTAATATGGAACTTGACGCGGCGCGCGTTACAAGTTGAGGAGCGCATGAAGTTGCAACTTTTCTACACTACTGTAATATTTGGTGATATTTTAATCCTTTTCTACACTTTACTAAAATACAAGTGGCTGATAAATTTCCCACTTCATTAATTATACAGTCAGTTTATTACAACTTTTAAAGCATTGGTCACTTTTAAGGGTACAGTGTTTTGTAATGTGTTTATTGTAAAGTTTATTTAAATTATTAAAATGATACTTTCTTAGGGAATTATTCTTTTCCTATAGTTCTTATATAGCCGTTATGCATGTCGTAAGGCAATAGAAACCACTTCGTTTAATTTTGCTCACTCAACACAGGGAATTTATTTTATCAACCAATTTTAATTTGTAATCAAATAATGTATAAACTTTGTAAAAATCTGGTATTTTATAATAATAAATATAGCAGTCAAAAAGAGTAGTTTTATATTAGTTCATTTTATAAATAATGTAAGCTTAATTAATATTTTGAATAAGGGCGACACAAACGAAAGTGAAGCTAAGAGAAACTGTATTTCTTTACACAAGTAACGTTAGTGAATCGTTAGATAGGTAAAACAAGCTCCAGTCTAGATTTTTATTTCATTACTTTATAATTTAACCATTTTACATTTCAAATGCAATCTATTGTAAATTAACAGAAGTACTGTGATATTCATTCGTTTCACATGTAATAGTAGTTATATGTAGCTCTGTGTGGAGGGCATTTAGTATTGATTTTTCATTTTACGAGCCTCTGATGCTGGTCTCTTATAAAAAATAATAGAATGTGATGGAACCTTATAGATTTTTTAATACGTTAGGATGATTAATTTATTTTTGCTTGCATTTAGAACTTTCCGTTGTTTCTACTTTTAGAAAATACCGAGACTGTCCAATGCTATAAAATCCAAATAATTACCGCTTACAAATAATCTATCTAACAAAATGAAAGCTAAACAAATCGTAACACATGTAAACAGAATTGAATTAGATATAAATCCACTCGACAAGTGTGATGTCAGTTCTTACATTCCAAATTCTTGTTACCAATCTCATAATATTATTTGTGTTATTGTAATATATTTTCAACATACCAAATAAAAATGACCAATTTCAGGTCACAGAGTTTCAGTCTCACAGTAAATTAACCGAACATACAATGCATACATTGTTGTCATTATTATTTTTAAATTCGTCGATTTATAATTAAAATAATCAAAATCAAGCCGTATGAACTCTTTATATAGGTTTAATCCTTTGCTTATATATAGTCGGCCAGTTGTCAGGTTGCTTTAATGGCACATTCTGATTGACTCTTATTGGGGCATCTTTTTTCGAAGCAGGTGTTGTGTAGCCACCGAATATATATTAGTGTTGTAGCGTACTATATATTAATAGTTACTAACGTTCTGTAACGTGCCCTTGGTGCCCCTAATGACTTCGGGAGGACAGGCAAACAAATGTACCAACCGGAGTATCAGAACGTGAATTTGTAATCTTCCCACTATGAATTCTTTTGATACGACGAAAGCGACTTCGTCTCCTCCACACAGATCATCTGTTTTCATTTTATTTTTCCATAATTATATTATTTTCTGATATGTTCAAGATACGAAGATTTAATCAGTTTAAATAAATCAGTTTCAAATAAAATCCTTGTATCAATTTCCGCCTTTAATCTACTATTGGTTTATGATTGTCCTACTAATTGTTGCTTTATGCCATAGAAGTGACTACGGCAGATAACCTCATATTTGCATTTATATAGAGAGACAGAACATACTACGATCATGGCGATCCATAAATTGGAAAAGTAATTCAGGAATATTGTTGCCACATGTGTATATTACTGAAAAACCCATATAAATCGTTTTCTTAGATTATTGTGCTTAAATGCACAGAGAGACACGAAATTTAAAGCAAAAACGTGTACACAAGGACTCAAAATATTTGCATAAACATTAGTAAATAATTTTAGCCTTAGTGTATTATGATGCAGCAATATGAGAAGAGCAATGGCTTCTAATAGTCCAGCTTGCCCAGCCATGTATTATGTAGTAATACTATGGGCTTTTCGACAGGTCATGATAATCAACTCAGGTTATTTGTAGATTATAGTATGCCTACAGGAACCGTCCATCATTCCATCTACAAGTTTTAGCTTTAGGACATTTTAACTTTGCTAATTAGGTATCTAGGCCACGTACAAAGTACACAAATAGTAAAGTGCCTATCTTCATAAACATGCATCTCAGACGATATTGTCAATCGAGGTCATCGAATGATAAACTGTTTGGTTATGTATAATTAACGTAGGTATTTGAGAAATCATAAATTGCAACTGTGTATATAGACAGTCTCATAAACGTTTTACAAGTAGTATAACTATATAAATATACATATGTGTAACATAATAATAATACTAGGACAACTGTTTAATCTTTAGAATTTATCTCGAAATCTAGAAAATCAAGATGAAATTCAGTCAGTGATCTGTGTGAGTAAGGCGGTACCCCTTATAATCCAGAAAGGTGGGGGTTCGTTGGCAGGTAGTAAAACTGGCAGCACAAAGTTGGTACTGTGGCCTGTTGTAGAAAGCGTGCCGGCTCTCTCTGAAGTCTTGTATAGCGGAGCGTCATACCGTGGATCTGGCTTCGGCAACTCCAATACTGGTTTGAACCACACCACGGGCAAAGGTGGATTCATTTGTCCTGTACATTTAATACTTTATATTTACAATGTCCAATACAAGTCAGCTAATAATTATGAATAAAATGGAGAGAGGCGTTCAAGGATATGAACCATGAAAAATGTGACGACGTTAAAATATTCGTAATAGTTTTCAGTGGTACAAAGAAAATAATATAGGTACTACTACTACTAGTAAGCAGCAGTTTGTTGTAAATTTTTTCAACACCGGAAAATTATTTTTTTTCGGTAGTAACTGGATGTAGTGACGTCCAAACTATGACAATCTCATCATGGATCATTTTAACTGCCGTTATTTAATGTATAATATATAACAAGTAATCAAACCTGGCAGAGCATCCACTAGGCAATTGTTCTGCATATCCCAACGGCCGGCATCAATAAATAGACCATGAATATTTACACCGTCTTGTGGCAGTACCAATTTCCCGTACACAGCTGGTCCTTCATCCTGTATAAAGAAACCACATTTTTTTAAGGAGGAACTCAGAGTCATATTTTAATATTATATACTACACTAGCAGACCACGCGTTGATTTTCCATAGGTTCAGTAGTTGAGTAGCCCATCGTAATAATAATAATAATAATATTTCAGGACAATTCACACAGCGCCATCTAGTCCCAAGCTAAGCAGAGCTTGTGTTATGGATACTAGACAACTGATTTAAATACATGGATACATTTTTTTTGTAAATAAATACATATTATACATAGAAAACACCCACCCACAATCATACTCATGAATACAAATGTTTGTACCGTGCGAGGAATCGAACCCACGATCATCGGATAGTAAAGCGGTGTGCTAAACCACTAGACCACCGAGGCTGTCAAAGTCAAATCGTGGACAATAATGTGACACGTACGTTTTTATATATAAAGATTATACGTGTGATTAATATGTACGATCAGAAAAAATTGATGGGAAGACTATGAAAGGTGGCCAGCAAACCAACTAGGACTGTACTCTAATTTGAATCCAATCCACTTTTAGTATTGTTCTTTTGAAATCTCAATAAATTGGACCGAATAAATTAATTATCATGACTCAACCAATGTAAATAAAATAAAATAAATCATTTATCCATGTAGGACATTTTAGCCTTTAAAATTTTTGTACTATATTTTTTTTTCTTACTGTATGGTTTAACTTAATGTCAGGTTGACATCTACACGATTTCTTCTGGAAACCATTATGATAAATTCCAGGTGAATTTGTCACGATGGGCTAACTGACCAGACCTCATGATTATCTTATCATCGCCTACTGATGCCCGGCGTGAACCGTTAGATCAGACGGGTGACCATTCCATTACCATCCATTAAAAATACTATATATGTAAAAAAACATCCATATCAATTAACTACTTAGAAAACAATAGGAATATCCAAAAAGTTACTTTTGTTTTTTTCTTATTCTGCTTGTATATATCCTCTTGAGAAAGTAAAAAACTAATTGGCTCAAAATCAAACATAAGTGCATCAATGGGCACACGATATCGACGCGCATATGACTGCAGTGACCCAGTCAGGAGACCTTGTGGAAAGAATAACCCCGATACCCAGCTACTAGGTTGCTTGCCATCTATCAGCCATTTCTGTAATATATAAACTATAATTAAATAGGAATCAAATATTACATATACAATTACAATAAGTTATTAATACGTAGGTAATGACCTCAATGAAATCTACTCTAAGAATTAAGTCGTGAATCCAACTGCCAAGTGACTTCAATGAGTTGTAACCTTTCTTATGCCACAACGCGGGAACTCTATTATTTAAAAAGGCATTGAATACTTCTTCAAAAGCTTCCGACATAACAACCACGCCCTGCAATTTAAAGAAGAATAAGTAGATATTAGATAAGTATTCATAAGTACAAGTTCATTTATTTGTTTTAGGTAGTTTTCTTAACTCTTTCTAAATAAATATTTTTTTAATTTTATACGTTGACTCCAAATAATGGGATAATGGTAAGGCAATGATGATGATGATGAAACAGTTCCTTTTATAACAATATTTTTATCTACTTGTGCTTAGATACAAGAGTTAAAAACTTACTTCTTGTATCAAGAAGTATTACAGTAGTGCTATTCTAATATACCGATGACCTAGGACCACGTTGGCCCCATTACGGTAACAAGCCACGTCCTACCGGACACTACAGATACTGTACGCTTAGAAGATAATAGCCCGTATTCGCTATATACTTGTACCATAGGTGGCACAGAGTACCCGAGTGATTTTACACCTCCACAGTTCTATGATAGAGGCCGAAGTGAGTATGTACCTACGACGACTTAGAAGATAATAGGACTTTAAAAATATTTTTAGAACTTCGTTCATGGGTGGAAGTAGATTGTTATTAAAGTGCATTAATAATCCCAATGCTAGCAATGTACCATGTCAGGTCATCCTGCACGCGGTTCCCTTTGGAAACCATCGTGAACTACTTATGGTGAATTTACCACGATGGGCGAACTGACCTGACCTAATACTCATCTTACCCAATGGTGCCCCGCCGCGCCGGCGAAAACCGTTAGCGAAGACGAGTGAACCATTCCAACATTACTCATAAGGAAGAAAAACTTTGGTGCGAACATTACATAGTTACCTTTATGGCTTTCTGTAGTTCATTTAGCGAAGAATGTATTAAACCAAGAAGCGTGTTATATCTGTCAGTTTCGTGTATGAGCACAGTTGTCAGTGAATCCAACTGTCCCATATCGTCAGGTTTAATAAGGTCGGGGTTGATGAGCGACTTGTCAATCTTAGGGGCGATACTCGTGCGAGTCTGGTCACAGATACGCCATACGATTTGATCTGGTGTTTCACCGGTGCCGCCACCACTCGATCGCGGTTGTACATCCACTATAGTTTGAACCAATGTATTTGTCTCTTTATTCTATATAAAAAAATGTAATCAATGAATAATTACATAAATTATTCAAAAATAATAATGTACAGTCAGAGGAAGGGGATTATTAGAAAAGTGGACTAGTGATCACGTATTAGCAATGTACCATGTCAGGTTGACTTCCATTTGCCCTAGAAATAATTGTTTTATTTCCTAGTGAATTTATCTCGATGGGCTAAATAACTTGACCTAATTACTCATCTTATCATACTGCACTGCTGCCCCGCCAGCGTAAACCATTAACTTAGGTGGAGGAGCATTCCATTATAATTGAATTAAAATAAAAAATATATACAGTTGTCAAGGTACCTAACAAAGGTCATTTTTGTGCCCTCCAGTGTCTAAACTTAGGATCTTTTGGGTGTAAGTTGAGGTAGTGAACTACTATTCCTCGATGCTGTAATTAATTAAATTAGCATATCGGTAGAAATCTCACCTCAAATGCGATGTTGGCATTCTCGTGCATACCAAACACCTCTGGGCTTTCTATAACTGGTAATGTTTCAATATATTCACGGTACTTTTCTAACTTTTCAGCTCTGGGACAATAGTAAATGCCAGAACGTGAATAAGCATACCCTTCTTCTAAGATGGGCGGTGAGAAAAATAATTTCAAGATTGTGGTCAAACACCGTTGGTCCCACATGTCGGTTACTCGTCCTCCATACGTGATCGAACCTATACATAAATAGTATTAAATAATTATATCCCTTCATGACTAATATTCCAGTTGGAGTAGTCAAAGTCTCTCAAGTATATCGAATATACTATTTTAAAGTATCTGGCTCCGATTTTTTATACTACAGAATTGACAAATAATTATTCTAGAGAATGGATGGACTACCTAACGAAAAGTAGTAACCGTCCCCTTTAGATATAGAAGTAATAGGTACAAAATAAAGCGACGTCCATTGTTCCTTCATATCTATAAATTAATGTACATATGTAGGTCACAGTGCTACAGGTTCAAGTACCTGACAATAGTCCAATTTATTTCTTCATCATATGTTGCTAGTCCTGACATAAAATCAGGGACCGAACCAAATACTAATTGTAATCATACCTAAGACATAACGAAATGCTTCAAAAATATAACTAAAAAGTATTTGCTAATAAACATAATTTTTAATGCTGACTTCATTCATAAATTTAGAGATAAATTAGTAACTTAGAAAATAAGTGAGAATACCAACTTGTAATATATTCCAATGCATCCCAAGGAATATGACCATCTTCACAAAACATTTGTAAATTCAACATAGCGCATTCACGATCGCTGTTGTTGAATTCATACGTAATATTCCAACCCAACGGTCCAAATTTTTTTCGTTCCTGTATTATTGCATGGAACATACAAATTCCAAATAGCATCGTACGCCAATCTTGTTCTAACACTGGAATTTAAATATTTTTCGTTACCATTATTTATTCCGTTAGTTATTTCTGGTATTCAGATGAATTTATATACTTGAGAGAAAATCAAGTTTTCGGAATGCATACATAGATAATGAGTAAAAAATTGTTTTTTGTGGTATTTATAACAATACATTTTGATGTGTTATTTGGATTCACTGGATATCTTGAGAGAGCATTTGGATTGGTATTAAATTTTTAGTTTTTCTTAATGCTTTATTTGATTAACATAACTCACATTTTCGGACATAATTTGTTGGAATGTTTTGATGATAGGGTTGGAATATTAAAATCATCTGGTAATTCTAAATCTTCACATACACTTACATGTATATATATATGTAAGTACCTATATGTTGACGATGAGATGAGACGTAAATTTGGCATCGTTGGTCTGCTTGAATATTATTTCAAATACTAATTATAATAATTGTAATGATAATTAATATATGTAGGTATATAGTAGGTACCTAGCCTACTATATACCTACATATATTAATTACTTTATTTCGATATTAACAAAAAGTTTCTATTTTTATATGTATTATATTATATAATACCTCCATAGGGAATTTAAAGATGGTTAAATTTACCGTGGTTTTCAAAAAAGTCTTCGTCCATCTCTATAAGAGCTCGTTTGACGTTTGCTTTCAGACCTTTCGGCGGCTCATTGGTAACTTTCACTGAGTTTTGTAATACTGACACCGGGAATTTTGCAGTAGGCATGGAACTCAGGTAGAGACGAAACTCTGGATGAGTCACACTTAGTTCACTGCTAAGATTTGCAACTATGAGCTCTAGGTTCAACATCCAAGATGCAGCTAAGTGGCAATTCTATAAAATAATCAAAACAACGCTTTATGTATAAATAACTAGCATATAGACGTAACATATACATACCGAGTAGGTATAACATAAGATGACCTCGGTGGTTTAGTGGTTTAGCACACCGCTTAACTTCCGATGGTCGCAGGTTCGATACCTTCCACTGTACAAACATTTGAGTATGACTGTGTGTGTTGGTCTGGGTGTTTTATATGTATTTATGTATGTTTTTAATTAAATGTATCTAAGTATTTCCTAGTACCTGTAACACAAGCTCTGCTTAGCTTGGGACTAGATGCCGCTGTGTGAATTGTCCAGAGATATTATTATTGTATATACAGTTAAATTGAAAAAAAATGTATATGTTATTAAATTATACACAATGCAATAGCACCATTTACTTAATGCAGTGTTTGTTAATAATTTCCGATAATATACATATATATATATATATATATAACCAGACATATTTATAAATATGTCTGGTGTCATTTATATATTTTTATGTAACATTAAACACACCTGCAGGAAAATCCAATCACCCCTCGGTTTACCAGAATTGATCATTTTTTCAGCTACTGGACCCTGCCCTTGTCCTAACGAGATAGATCTAACGCGATCACGCATACCCATCTCAGTCGCAAATTTTTGAAATGCACCAAATGGGTCAGAGCCAGTGCTCAGCACAAAAACTAGGGGAATAGTCGATGAAGTGTCGGCATATCTGAAAATGTATATACTAATAAAAATAACTAAAATGATAGATTTTATTGTTGGTAAACCGATTGGAATAAAACAAGCACTACATTAGAAGGTTACAGCAATATATTAATGAAAATCGCAAACAGAAAAAGGCTTAGGATTAGTATATATAAACACACAGACAGAACTTCTAAAAAAATATTATTTTAACAAATTCCCCTAATATTATGTTTCCGTAGAGATAGCGAGCTAGATATCTATTTAGCGATAAGGCCGCCCATTGTTATCTATATATTGTAAATTTGTTGTTTTTTTATATTCATCATTCCATTATCATACACAAAAAATATATGTATATTTTTATACACAAAAAAATACATGTATATTTTTTTGAGTATGATGTTATTGATGAATGTTGCACCCGCCTGCGCTAACGACTTACGCTGGCGGGACACCAGTGGAGGATGATCGGGTGAACATAATTTATGTAAGTACCTAATTGTTATTTTCTTTCTGTGAGAGGAACAGTACAATTTTTTCATTCCTTCATTCATAGTCAGCGTTAATCAGATACCTACGATCCACAACTGTGGATGGATCGTAGGTAGGATCTGTTGAATTCGCTACAATGAGCTATTCGCTGTCTGACCTCTCTTCATCTTAATTTGCCCGTTAACTACTGTTGCTCTACCAAATTATACCTAAAAGTGATGCCCTGTAGGTACATATTCCATTACTCAATTTTATATTTATATGTTTATGTATATTATCTATAAATCATAGTGTTAGTGTTACCTCTATGGCAAAAATCAATAATGTATGTACAATTGTACCTAAGAATGTGCCAGTTTTAACACCTTGGTAACACCTTTTTCCATTAATATACGGCCTGTATTTTTAATTTCTATTTGGCGAATGAGATTTAGGGCTACTTGATATTTAGGCCACTTAAGAGTATTATTATCAGTAAATATATTTAATATTTTACAAATTAGTTGTAATTTCATATTTTACTAAAACTTTGTGGAGTCTTGTAATTTTATAGTTATGTTTAGTGTTTTATTTCTAATCAATATTAAATTATTTTATTTACACAACAATTTTATTTTAATGAAGCTTTACGTTTTTAGCTCGAATATCTGACACTATATTGGCAACACTGCAACAATGACTTCATTGATTATGAGAATAAATTCTATCTGATCTGTGGTCAAGTCATAGTCAAACTCAAATAAAGGAATCGTCGATTCATCGAAGAGGGTATCAATAATTTAGTTTGTGTTAATTGTTCATAGAATGATAGAATTAATGAGACCTTTCACTTCAATCTTAGTTTTATTACATCTGTAGACATATTTGGGATTTGGTCCTAATAGTAAGTATCTAAATTTTATTCAAAAATGTAGAAGTCCTACATAATTAAAATTTTGTATTTTATCGTATCTATCCATGTTACTGAAAAGCGACTATATATAATACCTACAATAATATTATATTTGTGATTGTACATATTTAAAAGATCTTCTTAATGAGAATTATTGAATAATTAGTTATCTTAGCAATACTAAGGATAGCTGCTTACTTGACTGTTTTAATAACAGATTTATGAAGATTTGTCTGTAGTAACAAGAATTTGAAGCGATCATGGCGTCAAATACAAATGTATCTAAGACGAAATTTACATTAAACAACGGGACAGAAATGCCAGCTATTGGATGTAAGTATACACTGATACTCTTTACAGTATAACTTAATTCATAACACACCTGTTTTAATGTAATATGATTTAAGTAATATACAATGGTTCCTTTAATAGTTACTACAAATTAATTAACCACACCCATTCCAATTCTTAATTAGGGCTAATATTTTTTATGAAAAAATGAACAATAAAGTTCTGTGGGTGACAATTTTAATTAGCTGTAGTATATAATGGGACTGCTATTGTATGAACAACATATCTGGCACTTGATTATAGAAAGAAAAGTTGTAATTACACCATTTTCATTACCAAATATTTAATTACAGTAGGCACTTTCCGTATCAAAACTGAAAATGCCATAATGAGTACTGTTGATTCCGCCCTGGCTGCTGGATATCGTTTGTTTGGTAAGTTATCTTTATAGATATCTTATGGTAATAAATGTATCTGGTGATTTTATATTTATTTATAAAATATGTCTACATATTTTTATATGTTTTAAAAAAATCTGTTATTTAAAGATACTGCTGCGGTCTACGGAAATGAATTCTATTTGAAAAATGCATTTCGAACTTTACTACCAAAGTATGGTCTTAGAAGAGAGGATATTTTTGTGACAACCAAGCTGTGTATGTATTATACACTTTTTTCTACACATTGTAACAATAAATAAATTATAATAATTTATTTATATATATGTTTGTTATTAAAATATATTTTTTTATAGCACCATCTAATCATGGGAACCGAGATGTTACTGAAAGAGCTTATAGGAAATCACTGCAGAACCTTGGGTTAGACTATGTGGATTTGTACTTAATTCACTTTCCTGGTACTGCTAATACTGCCGCTGATGATATTTTAAATGTAAAAATCCGTGATCAGACTTGGGCTGGATTGGCTTCACTTTATGATGAAGGTCTAATTAAAGCTATTGGTGTGTCGAACTTTACAGTTAGACATCTACAACAAGTAATCTCTGCTACTCATGGTGTTGTACCAGCTGTTAATCAGGTATTTCAAATTGTCTTCCTTTTGCTATTATATAGTAAATGCTATGATATGATATTTATATATTATTGCTATGATATTTGAAATACATATTGCCTGTGTATATTAATCAGTAATACTTTTCAGGTTGAATGGCATCCTTACTACTTCCAACATGATCTCATGGAATATTGTAAGAGGAATGGTATTGTTCTTCAAGCTTACTGCTCGTTTGGTGGTACTTCATCTTCAAACATGAATTTAATGCAAGATCCAGTGGTGAACAGCATAGCTAAAAAATTTGATGTTACTTGTGCCCAAGTACTTTTGAAATGGGCTCTTCAACAAGGTGTTGCTGTGATCCCGAAATCCACTGATCCCCAACGTATCAAAGAAAATATTTCGCTAAATTTTACTATACCAAATGGGGATATCATAGCCCTTAATGCACTTGGAGAACGCAATATTAAATATGCTTGGGATCCTAGTGTTGTAGCTTAATAACATTTACATTCTTATATCCTTTATTAATTAAATGTGTGTGATATGGTCGTACATAACGTACGACAATAAGCAGGGTCATTAAATTAATTATGTAATTTAATGCTTAGCAAATGTTTACGATGACGGAAGATGAAGTTGATAAATGGTCGGATATACTCAATAAAGTATGATTATTATCATTACAATGGTCTTTTGCTCTAAATTTTTTATTTTTATTAATTTGAATGAAACAGTTTATTGTCCTAGGCAATTATCTCTGTGAAATATTGTCACCAGCTGTGCTCGTGGTTTCATCCGCAAGAAATTTATAACCTATGTGTTATACTGATGTGTAAGCTACATAACTCTTAAAGTTTCATCAAAATCCGTTCAGTAATGTATGTGTGTAAGAGTAACAACCATCCCTATCCATCCATAAACATAAACATTCGCATTTATAGTATTACTAAGATATAGCCGTATAGCTTCTTTGTTACACGATGTTGATTTAAATATTTCTTTTTTAGTCCACATATTCTCATAATATATGTATATTATAAATTATATACTACATTATAATTCATAACACAATGAAATACTACGAATAGACCCTTGTATACTACAAACATTTAAAATAAACTTTATATTTTGAATAGTTCATCATTTGTCTCAAGATACAAATGGTAAAAAGTATACTTGCAGCGTATTGAGTTGTACTGTAGGACTCTCTATGAACACTGAACCTAGACTGGTGCTCACATATTGTGCTATTGCGAACACCAATTTTTCTTCTCTCAAACACTTTATGATCATGAGCTTCTCGAAACTTGTCAGTCGTTCATTCCAGTCTACTTTTGGCTGTGCGTTCTCTTGTTTATTCACATGAATATCCTGTAATATACGTACAAATAAGTAAGTGCGTCACTTCTGATACTTTTAAGCAGCGAAATTATACATCCTAGTTATCTAGCGACTGAAAGTTACTGCGCGATGGAATTTATTCAAGGAACATTGAATATACTTTTCTTGACTCTATTTTTACGGGAATGGTAAAAAGCTGACAGCCGTCCTGATGGTAAGTGGTAACTGTTGCTTATAAATCAAGGACATCACAACATGTGATGCCCGTGATACCACTCCTGCATTGCTATTCCGGAAGACTGAGATGCCTCTATATCCTGTAATTGCTAACCCTTCAATCGAAACATAGCATACAAAGCAAGCTGTATAAGGGCTGAAACATGTCAGACATAGGTTGTGCCTAAGCAGACGTCGTTTTACGAATTATTATTATCAAGTTATCGACAATTACCTAGTCTGTACATACCCGGTACGTATAAAAAATAAATGAAAAATTGTGCATACTGCGCCGTCTCGAATTCTTTTATAAAGTAATCAATAGCCAAGCTTCATATGTAAGTGTAGTGCGGAGCGTGTAATTGTATAGGTGTATCTGTAATACTTATATAATTTGTTGTTTTTAAACCTTGTGTGGTTAGATATTTATCGATGAGGTTGTATAGCATCTATTCGGTACAATTTTAGTAGCATAACAAAGACACTAGTCTTTGGCGTGGCTCAGCGGCGTACATGCGCAGTCAACAGACGATCCCACCACAAAATGTAGGTTGCCTAAACTGCTCTAATGATCGACTTTAGAGTTACATTCCAGTTTTAAATTTTCATTAATATACTTTTTCTATTAGCTTATAGCGAGAGTATTCGCTTCGCCCGGGTGCTCATTGGTTTATAACTTTTATATTTTATATTAATTATATATAATATATAGCCTATGGCACTCTACAAAAATGTACCTTTCAAACAACGAAACAATGGGGAGTAGGGATCGTTAGTAATGGGAACCGTTGGCTCCATTGCTAGTAATGTACCATGTCAGGTGAACCATTACGCGGTCCCTCTTCAAAGCCATCGTCGTTAAATCTTAGTGAATCTATGGGCTAACCAATCTGAGTATCATTCTTATTCTATCACCTTTTATTGGGCACCGTCAGCGTATACCGTTAGCGCAGATGGGTACATGTACCATACCATACTACATAATCCATTACAAACAAATAAAATTTTTGTTTGTCTGTCTGTTTGTTCCTGCTAATCTGTGAAAAGGCTGGAAGTATTTTGACGGGACTTTTAGTGGCAGGTAGCTGATGTAAGAAGGAAAAACGTAAGCATCTTTTATTTTAGAAAAATATAGTTAAATTCCACACAGACGAAGTTGCGGCTGCAGCTATTACTTAATATAGATATAAGTATGAATTGGTAATTTTAGGAAATTATATAAGACTTACCACACTGAATGAGCCCAGTGTAATTGGTATTTTCTTGATACAGTCGTCAACTAGTCCCGCGAAGTGTAGATCCATTTCATTTAAATGATTGGCAGCCAACCACATTTGATCTGTTAGGGTTTCTATCGGCGGCTTTTTAGGTGGCACCTTTTTAAAATTTAGAAGAGGAATTTATGGTAATTTTATAGTATTTCGCTAAATTAATATGTAACCAACATGATACATACATATTTATGTATTTTTATTTATTTATGTATATTTTAAATATATATTATAGTTTTTATATTATCACAGTTTTAACTACTACCCTACAACGCTTGCTATTTGTACCTAAAGGTAGCTGTAGAGAATGCCTTATGGCATTAAGCCGTTATATACGCCTTTTGTACACGAGTTTTTGTACAAAAAAGTAACAATTCTGCAAGTAACATAAGTTTAGGTACTGATAAATGTTGATAAAAAATGTTACGGTTTTGATTCGGAGATGAGGCGGAGAAAAAGCCGTAGATCTGTAAATAGGTTTTATAATAGCCTCAGAATATGTAAAGTATTGAATAAAAAAGATACAAACTACTTTAGTTCCAGCTGGCCCACGCAGTATAAAATTCCATTGGTCATATTCGACCAATCCGATATTAAGGTACACGGCCATATTCAGCAGGAAGCTGAATACAAGTTTGTGTCGTTCGAACAGACCTCGCGAGACATTTCTGTACACTGAAAGCGTTATCTCGCGGAGAAGGATCTCTAGTCTTGTCTCAAGAACGTTGCACTTTTCACTTTTCTCAATCACCAAATTAAATACCTGTTAACATTTTTGTAATATAAAAAAGTATATTACAATGTACCGGAATATTGGAAGGCTGTCTTTGTTTTCACATCAGACCTCTACGCTCGTTCATTATTTTACATGTTTAGTAGGTGTCTATAGGTGACTAAAGAAGTTATTATTATTGATTAAGCATTTTATTAAAAACTAAAACTAAACTAAAATAAGATAAATAATAAGATAAGGGATTTATATAATTAAGAGATAAATAATATAATTTCTTGACTAAGAGTCAATTATATTTATATTAGAATTCATATTTGTCTTGGAGTAGGAAAATATATTATTTAGTTGGAATGTTTTGAATTCAATTGATTCATACACTATAGTAGTATTAATATTAGTAGTAATATTTCGTTATCAAAATTGTCCTCTGTATTCGATTCTGCGAATAATAATCATTATTTGCTTTTTTTTTAATTTTACGGGAATTTGAATGTTCGATTCCTACCTGGTTGAAATATTTTAATGAAAACTGGTACATAGGATCTATGTCCGCCAACTGTGCCACTGCAAAATAAAGTACAGCGCCCCGGGTGGCTACTGTACGATATTTTTCCCGGGCTGCCGATATATTGATCTCTGTCGCTTCAGTCTCTTCTAGTCGGGCGTTAATTATTTCTGAAGTTTCCTATAATTTTATCACGTGTCATGCGTTATTAAAGTTAGTTAAATTCTGATATTAATATAATTAATTAAATTCTGTATCTATATCTATAGTAGGTATATAATGTACACAATACTGTTTTTTATTAATGATGTTTCAGTTTGTTCTCGGTCGGTAGGCCCTATACTTTACATTTTACTCGCCTAAATAGACATCTAATCTAAACTATGATAAATACTAGGTATAGGGGTACATTAAAATCAACAAAGTAATAAATAAATTCAAACTCACTTTACTCTCATTAAGTGTTTCAATAAGCTCTTCATCGTCAAGTATATTTCCGGAGGAGGCATATAGTAGGCGTAAGATTTTATCCTCTATTTCTAGCAGCGTCGCCTTGTCAGTATTGATGCGTACAATCAACTCTGTACGCAACAATTCCAAATCGGGTCTTTCCAGTCTCACCACATCGCTGCATCAGAATCGTTCATTAGTCTAAATTATGAAACGATATTAAAAAATAATAAAAAACGATAAATGTAGGTAGATACATATCCTTATCATCTATATCGCCATCCACGGCTACGTCCACACGAAGTCTTTGGTCTTTGTCTGTGTTCTAGGGAACTTTCAGAATATTATAATAAAACTTAGTGATCGATAATCCACAAATTACGTCACACGAATAAGATGTTCGGACTTTCTCTCTTATCGTAACTGATCACATTCGTGAAACTTCCGCAACAATTACTAATATAATATTAATAAATATTTTTACAATTTTGTACTAGAGAACCTATCATATATTCTTTAACAAAATGATTTTATAAATAATAATTTATGATAACATTTAGTTAGTATAAGATTTTTGTTATTAATTAATTGGCTGTGTGTTAATCGAGACTTAGTTTTTACAATCATATTAATTCTAGATTTGATAGAAATCGATTTCTAATAGTAATCAAATATCCAACATGTTTTAAATAATTAATATATAAGGAATGTAAATAATTAATTGATTAATGTACTAACGCTAATAGTTGATCTTCGAGACCGGACTGCGTGACAGTGAAATTAACAAGTGTGACTTGGATGCAGATCTCGGGCAGGTAGTGAGGATTTGCGAGCTTAGTTGTTAAGTATAGGCGGAAATTCGTATCATATTCGATGTCACTGTCGCCCAAGTGGATTAGCAACCGACCCGCCTGTCAATAACAATTTAAATAAAATAGAATAGAATAAATTTATTACAACACACAACGACTAGAGGATTCGATCCGATCGATTTTTCTATACCTGGGATTTCAGGATAATATACAGTTAATCCGGGGTTAGTATTGGTGATAAAAATACTATAAAACAAATCAAAATCTATCTTTAGTTAAATCTTAAAAATAATAAAACATTATTATACTTTCTTCTGATAAAATAAACAACCTTTTGTAAATAATTTATGAAATAGTTTCATAAATTATTTACAGAATTGCCTAGTTTGTTTATTTTATTTTACAATAAATCGACATCAGATTTTAAAATACTATTGATACCAAAGTAAGTGCCATTCGTTTCACGCAAATTTTTCGTAGCATATATAAAAAAAAATATCAACCTGAAAAACGAAAATTAATGCCGCATTAAATTTAATTCCGATAATTTCGGGACATAATGGCCGAGATCCCGGTATTGAAACCTCTTAACACGACACAATAATAACGCTCATAGAAAATAAATAATTTATCAGTGTAGGTACATAAACAATGAACAACAGTTGCAACATAAATTATGATATATAGGTCATCTACTAGAGTGCTGTGTCGGCATCCATCTCACCATTGTGCCGTGACTATTGATTTTGTATAACTCCACCTATATTTGTTGTCGCCTTCAACCGTACTATTAATAATACGATTCTACGTATAAGCTTTGTATATTGTACTTTTTAGTCATTCAGAATATTCTACAGCATCGTACAACCCAACGGCAACCTTTGTTCGACTTTTTAATTTCGTTAAAAGCAATTGCATTAAATATTTTTCAGACTTTCATAATAAACTGGGCACAAATTTAATGTAAGCTCGAATATTTTGAAAAATTATCTCTTGAAATGAACAGACATTTTCTAAACATAGGTGAAAGCTTTTAAATTTTTTTAATCATTATACCTTAACAAATATTAAATATATTCCACTAAGGATTTAGACGGTAAATCCTTTTACTTAGTGGAATATATTTAATATTTGTTAAGGTATTTGCTTTTCTAGAACTTAATATTAGCATATTTCCTATTCGTTTATGAATACCAGAGTTCGTTTATAAATAAAGTAGTCGTTTACTATTCCGAATTCCGGCTGAGTTTAAAACTGACCGACGGAAAACAAAAATTGATTTATATTTCCAACTGACTTTCTGGTGAAAGAAATACCGATGTCAACTTAAATGCTGCTCCCTCTGAATTATAGACCGTTTTGTTTAAATTAATATCTTTTAATTTGGTTATAAACACCTATTGTAACAGTTCTTTATTTGAGACAAATATTATTATTACTATGAAACCAAAAACTAATCCGAGAGACGGTGGTAGGCTTGTCCACTGCCACGTTCGGTTCAACTCTAATATAATGGGCATGTCAGTGTTGCATTTACCACAACATCGATAATTGGCAATATCTATGACTATCCCATCTCGAATAGTAATGACGGTATGATTGTGTGTGTATATACTGTAGTTTATACACTTGTAGGTGTCTTTAAAATTACTATGTGTAATTACCTGTAGGAAAGTTTGTTTGAGTAGCACAGGCGACAGCGTAGCCTCGAGAGTTTCGCCCAAGTCCTCTATGAGCATGGGCCATCCGAGTCGGATGCAATTTTCTAGTACACGCAAGTACGACGAATCACTTAATTTTGTTATCTGTAGGCCATTGTCGCGCTCCATATTTTTTATCCATCTATTTGCCTTGAAAATTATTTCAATAGAAATTAATATTTCAGTTTGTATTAAAGGAATCGTATATAGGGTTACCTACTGCAGGCAGGATATTGACGTAATGGAATCAATATTAAATTGAAAGCGTATCGAATAAATAACATCTTTGAAGGAAATATAGTTCTTGTGGCATTCGTTAGGCATCCTGACAAGCTGAACATTTTATAGTAGTCAATCATAAATTACTGGATTTTTTTTTTCTATTCAATATTGTAACTATGTGATTTCAATCTTTTTCTATGAAATAAATATACCTATAGATATATTTAAGATTACTAAATCAATTTGTAAATAAACGCACTTGCTCCTGTGGATCTATGGTAAGTGGCCATCTTCCCGCACGTGTCACTAATATCCCATTCTCTGTAGAGACGGCATCGCGCGGCAAACCTTGTGAATTCCATGTCCGCACAGTATAGGAATCCGCCATTATTGATATTAAACTGTCGGAAATATAACTTACAATAAATATATACTTAGTAGTTCCCTGTGCCTAACTTTACTAAAGTCTAGTCTATTGTGTAGTATTGAGTCGCTACGTATTCTTTTCTAGACCATTATTTAATTAAAAAAAAAAACAAAACGTGAAATACTTTGCGAAATAGAATTATAAATAACATTAGTATTACCATCCACATCATTTGAATATGAATTTGTTCTATCCGTAGTGTTACTCATTTCTAAAAACTATCAGACAAAAGTTATAAATCATATCAGAGGTCTATATAGCTTCTTAAGCTACTGAAACATCTTAAAGCTGACAACTGATAAGACCATTAAGGGCTGTAGCTGGTAAACACACCGCTAGACTTCCAAATGGTCGTGGATTCGAGCACAAGATATTTACTTTTATTAATTAACGTGACGGTCGGTCTGGTTGTTGTATATAATCTGTACATTGTCTACATGTATAATATACGATACTAGGATCAATATCTACATAGCTTGTGTTAGTATCTCTCCCATAGAGCTGCCAATAAGTTCCGGTAGAAGAATCTTGTGTTAATCTACATTTTCTGTTTAAATTTCATTCGAATCAGTTCAGCACTTTTTAGCGTAAAAAAGTAAAATAAAACATCAACCCTAAAAAAAATTCCCGTTATTAATATTAGTAGTATTACGCATTATTCTCTTCACCTTGGGACTGTGTAATCTGTCCAAGGTATAAAATACTAATGTATACAGTATACAAACTCGAATGTATCAGACGACGGTATTTCCAGTTCTCTGCACTGTTTTATCCATTTCTCTTCCAGCTCACGTCTGTAATGGGAAGGGAAAGCGCCGAAGTATGCAATGCACCCTGATGCGATGATTACATCGCCCGTCGTGCAATACAGTTGATGCGTCGCAGTCTGTACAGTGCACAAAATAGCTTATTCCAATGGAATAAGTTCTCAATTCGAATGTAGTTTGTTACGTGTTATGTCTCGTTATCTTGTGATTACTTTTATTAAAATCGATAAAGTTGATTTACCTTTGTGCTGGTCCTATATTAATTTGGTCACAAGTGGAATTAAGTTATTCTATGTGAATAGATATACTAATAGATACGTACTTGCAAAAAAATATCAGTTATTCTTTAAAGATATATTTAAATATTTAAGAATGATGTTATACAAAGAATTGTATGCTCTATAAACATAGTTTTAGTTGAAATTATTCGTTATCGAGTATTATACTATTATTATAGCAAGATTGTTACATGTCAACCCTTATCACTTAGGGGTATAAAAAATAGTTAGTAGCCGATTCTCAGACCTACTGAATATACATATAAAATTTCATAAAAATCTGTTAAGCCGTTTGGGAGGAGTATGGTAACTAACATTATGACACGAGAATTTTTATATAAGTTCCCGGAACCTCTCCACTAACATTTGAACTTTATGGTATGGTATTAAAGTTCAAATTTACTTTTAAGTATCATTAAGAATTGTTTGTATGGGTTTACAGAAAACTGTTGTTTTTAGGCATTTTTAGGCAATTTTTTAAATTTTTCTCTCCGTCAGAACCAACTTCGTACCTCAAGGAATATTATAAAAAAAGAATTATCGAAATCGGTTCGGTAGTTCTCGAGATTAGCGCTTACCAACACATTTAGCGATTCATTTTTATATATAAGATATCAGATGGCGTTAATTTAAATATTTAATAATTGTTTGATCATGCCTATATTTAGAGCATTATATTATAATTGCGAAATTTTTGATCCATTACACAGATTTAGCACTTAGTAAGTCGAATATATAAAATCAGTCACTAGAAAATAACTAAACTTAGAACCATTATCCTGTACCGTCAATACCTACCTGATACCTAGACAATGGCCGTAATACATCATACTACCACTGCATAACCATTTCATTTATCAGAAAATCAGAGACCTTTAATAGATATCTTCATTAGTAGATAATATTTGTACATGTTTTATATAATGATCTGTTTCGTCCTTTTATTTTGAAACATTTTTTTCTTTTGCTATGTCTTGTAACACTGCATAAAATACTTTTGTGGGTTTTGCTTCTTATAAATGAGTGGGTTAATTTTTAATAAGGTTTCGATCGATAGGCGTGTCAAGGGTATAGTAAAGGCTTAACTTAATTTGGAACTAGATATGATTATTATTTTACCTTAACACTAAGCTCCCATCGCGTTTTCTCGTCGGCCAACGCCTGTGTAAGTTTGCCGGCACGAGACAATCTCGCGGCGGCCAGGTCTACATCCGCTTGGAGTTTTATGCGTTCATCTTCCACGACCTGCATATGACAACGACTTTCCTTAAGAGCAACTTTATGACAAGAAAACCAGTACCAGTTGAGTTTTATGTCAGTCCCTCCCAACTGAATTAGGTAGCTAACCGAACTGAACTCTTCTCTATGTTAAATATTTTTCCGTAACCGCGTCTCAAATAATATGCTTATAAATAATGATTAAATTATATTTATTCACTTTGACTCAGTCTACGTGAGTATGAATATAGTATTCAGGCTCTGTGGTACACGCTTCCATAATACGTATTTACGAAACTTAGGTACTATGTTTCGTAAGATTTTTGAACTCTTTTAATTAATATAAAATTTATATTTATCACTTACCCACAATGATTTGGTTTGTGTTGAATGTCTTTGTTCAATACAAATAAATTTTATCATTTACATTTTAGTGATTTGTACCTATATATTTTATTCTATAATATTGTTCGGGTGAATATAAAATTAAAATTGATTTTAATCAGTACGTTTTAACTAATAGTTTCTAAATATATAAATAACAAATTAGTACGAGTTTTTTATATTTTATAATAATAGTCTAAATACTAAGAGAAGAACTCCGCAAATACAAACAAATTTACTAATTTACTTACTACTCTGCAAAACAAATTTACCAAAATGGACAAAGCATTTTCTCCTTGGATGTGATAACAGGTATATAATAATTACCCTTAATTCATCCAACATTTTGGCAAGTTGCGCTTCGATAGCTTCTACTTCCTTTTGTTTGGCCCTTAATACTGCCATCACACTCTTCAATACAGCGGCTGCTTCTTTATGCCTGGTCATATTTTCATTACCGTTAAACTAGATATTGCTAACGAGCAGATGTTACATTTACATCAAGTCATGTAATAATACAAGCTAGTATATAAATCCTACCACAACAAAATCTTAAAGAAATCGTGTCTGCTTTAAACATTAAAAAATATTGTACACTATGTTTAAATATATTATTCAGGATTTTCCATTCGTATAGTACTAATTTGAAGAAAACCTTACCGTAACTTTTTGAGTTAGTAATAAAGATTGTTATTCCGAATACCACGAAGTCCCTGTAACGGCTAGAAATAAATAGATACTTACGCTAATATCTTGGGTTCGACTACTCGGAACACCTTCGCATACATATCAATTGCTTGAACCCAGAGTACCATAGAGCGACACACCTACAAATATCAAATAAACAACTTTATATAAGTAAACACACATACTGTCACGACTGTTATTTTTGTTTGTTATCCTAGATGGGGCAGTTGCGAGATATTAATGTAGCGTGCAGCAAAGCTACCGGCGTCTCTAATTTATATATTTTTAATCCGTGTTGCTTTCTTAGAGGCAGTCTACATTAACACACAAATTTTCTTCAAGGTGTCTGAGATATTTCAACTCTATGCCTCTATTAAGGATAGTAAACTACTAGATCATAATGTTCTTACAACATACTTTGAGATTAATATATTTAATTAAGTATATTCATTTTATTTTGTATCGATTCGATCTAAGGAAATAATAGTTATAATTGGTTGTTATGTAATCTCATTTTACCTTTGATACTTTAACTACAGTTTCTGGGTTAAAATCTTTGTGTGTGAGATAAACTTTGATCTTCTTAAGTGTAGCATCAGGTATATGATCTTTGTCGTACTCTTCTAGATTACGGATGAAATTCACGTCTGCTAGAAGTTTTTTAGTGGAATCCCAGTCTGGTCTACAAAAGGCATTAAAGTTATATCAAATTCACCAGCGTTAAATAGGCAATATTATATATTGGTCTTTACTAATTAACTGAGAGAAAACTGAATTTACAATGTACATACATAGCTTTCAAACCAATACAAAGAGACAATCATGAAAATATTTGTACTGTGCAGGAGTCCGCAATATCCGTAAGAAAAGAAATTCACCCTTTTGTTTCGTATGTTGCGGTAAATGAAAACAGATTGTTTCGGTAATTGAAGTCTTACTTTTTGGAAAGTTGCAGTTAGTACCGACATAATTCAAATGACGGCATTACTCGATCTAGTATCTTTTTATATTTATTACATATACAAATTGGATTAGTTAAATTATGTACTACAAAGTAGTAATTTAACACCTCGTAAGTAACTTCCCATACATGCAGGAGACCAAGAAAAATATTCTAATATTCGAAAATTCCAATAAAAGGTTTTATATTCAATCGTTTCTAACGGTATTTTATGTTAATCACGATAGTGTCTCCTACTTCGTCACTTACTTCGCGCCAAGGAGAATGCAAACGGGCTCCATTACAAAACGAACAAGTGCAGGGGGTTTCTGAAAAGCCTTTAATTCGTTTATATCCGCTTTGTTGAGTGCCTTAAGTGCATTCTGAGCCGCATCCATCGCTGGCATGGCTAGTGCAAGATCAGCTTTGGCCTCGTCTGCGATTGCTTTTACTTCTTCAGCTTTCACCTTGTGAATTATAATGATTTTCTATTGATTATACACAATCGTATCTATTATATCGCAGATACAAAATGAAAGGCAATACGCATTAGTAGTTTAGTACGATAGTAATCTGATAACACACTATGCATAGAAAATTTACTTAAAAAGGTATTTTGTATTTTTATTTAGTTTTCTTCATTACTATAAAACAAAACAGTAAAGCAAACTAAAGAAGGGTATATCTTTCTTTGTTTCTCGATGCAATATTTGAACTATATAACAATGATAGACAAATTACATCGATGATACACATAATGTTTACTGCAATTTAGGCCAATTGAAACATAAATCGTGCCTGTCTATATATACAATCTGAATTAGACTAGTTCATATATATATATAATATAAATTAAGAATCTGGAAAGCCAGACTTTTTATTTAAAATTAAATTAGTGAATTTTATTATAAAAACATATAGCAAGGTGGGCAATTATTCACATGATATTTGCATTGCACTACCACAGTTAGAAACCTCATATATAACCAATTCTTTAATGGTACATGGCCATACCATAGTATATTTAATTGTATTTTCTTTAGATACCTCATTATTTATGGGTATGTTAATCTGTTTACTTGTATAACTATAACACTGTAACGTAATTACTTTGATTTATTATATCTAGGGCATGTAAAATTTAATTTAGTAATTCTATTGGGGAAGTTTATTAAATGGCATCGAACAATTCAATATGATCAGTAACATGTAAAATTACACCGATAATCTTCTTAAAATAAAATTAATGTATATAATATAAAGCAGGAAATTTGCAAGCTCACCTTTGCTTCAGCTTCATCTTTCATTACAGCCTGTTTAACTTCATCTGCCGCCTTTTGTTCAATCTTAAGTTTGTTAACTAGAGCGATGCCCTCGTCTGCCTTCTTAGCCAGTATGGGCTCCATATCGCGCACTTGCTGTTCCATCACGCCAACCACGTCGTATGTTTCGTAAAGTTTCTGTATTAACGGAAAGCTGGTTTTACTTTAATTAACACTGAATAATATAATGTGTACTATGCTATAAAAGGTGTTAAGTCGCTCTGTAAATTAGTGTATGTATATATTCTCAGTTTTTAAAAATTCATTACCACCAATTCTGAATTTTTACTTCGTGTATTTTTCTAATTTATTTATATACTTTAATGCATACAGTACCTACATATGGCAGATTAAACACAATGAGATATTTTCTATTTATATTTATTTCATTTATATACAACATTCAACTATATATACATATGATATATGTTAGAACTAATTCGATCTGTTGGCCCATATACACTACATAAAAGCCTATGGATTTATATGTTTCAGTATTTGATCAGGAGACCAATCTGTACTAATTAATCTCTTATTTTCTACCTAAAATATGTGGAAAGAAACAAAATTTATTCATAATATTTTGTATAAATTAATAACATATCTTTATTAATATTTACTATTCAGTACCTACAATCAGTATGTTATAATTTAAACAAGTAACCTGCAATCCGCATGATATTCTGTCTCGCCCTCGTATGATTTGTTGTTGTTTTTTGTCAAGTAGAGATAGATATAGTTTTAAGAGATCCAAGTAACTACTGGGTGTTGTGTAGAAGTAGCGTTTCATTTCTTGGTACAGTCGATCCGTCATACCATCAACATCCTGTTCATCGTAAGATATCATCAAATAGCTATTTATTTTTTAAGTCCAATACATAAAATAAAAGTGGTAGAAAATATTATTAAAATAAAAATAAAAAAAAGGTTGTGTAGGTTTTTATTTGGTTATTAGGCGAGAGTTTCTCGTACATTGGAACTTTGTTCTTTAAGATTATCAAAGGTAGACTTTGACTGTACATAACTTGTCATCTAAGTATTTCATTCTATGTAAACTGTGTTTCTGCCGGAGAGTGAAATATGGTAGGTATGTAATTATAGGATACGGATTTATGACACATTAATCCTCTGGTATGGCAACACATGAGGGTTGATTTGTAAGTTTGAATTTTCATGTTATTTGTTCAAAAATGTGTTTAACTGAAGGACTTGTATCATTAGTCATTAATAAAGAATTATAAAAAAAATATTGTCCTAATGTCCGTGGTGCTGTTAATACTTATTAGTGACAGTTTCCAATTACCATGAAATGAGTCATCATATTGATTGCTATTTAATTTACACAAAATAAAAAATAGGAATTTAAAATAATAATTACTTCATGCATAGTCACACACAGCGGTGATATCTTCTCAATAATATCTCGGTTTCCCAGCGGTTGCAGGGACTGTTGCGCTACTGATAACAAAGCCTCCGCTGGCCATTTTGTAAACCAATCGATTGTACAGCAGTTGACCAAAGACGGGAACATTCGACAGCGGCGCCTAGGCATACAAGTTTTGTTGCATGTAGTAAAATATATTATAACTAATAACAGACTTATAACTAATGATAGAGCAATAGGCAATTTGATTGTTATTGATTTTTAAAAACTTGACTGAACAACGTACAGGGATTGTAGTCGCTAAATTATATATTTTTACCACGACTCCCGTTTACTATATGTATTCTGTTCTAACTAAGAAAATACTCAGAAAATACTATAAAAGTTTGTTTGTTATTAGAACGAATTTTTACCCGTAGTGAAAAATCACTAAACGTAAAAGTTAGTTCTAGTAGTATACAATACTATGTAAATGAAAAATATGACCACTGGTTATAAAAATAACGCTGCCGTATACACTATGTGCTCATAGAAAAATGTTAAATACAATTGAGTAACGTTAGAAAAATATACGACCGTATCTGGTTTTAAATTATATTAAAAATAGATAGGTACATTTTATGTAAACAAAAAATACTACATTCTCTTCGATTACAAGTATTACTTTCTAATTAATATAATGAACTATTTTCAATTTTCTTAAATAAATCGAGTAATTAAGCGGAATTCCGATTTACTTCTTAAATTATTAAAAGACAAAGTTATTAGCACATTACACGTGGAAGTTAAAGAGACGTACCTGAAAGCTTCGCCGACAGGACTCATACATATACAAAGGTGCAATTTGGAGCGGACTCGATTGATAAAAAAATAGTAAACTGCATCGCGATCTGCTGGATTTACGCCACAATTGCCAGCGTCAGAGCGGCAACCGGTCTGTACTTGCTCATATGTATCGCCCTCGAAGAGATTCGGGACTTCACCTGAGATATATATTACTGTATATATAAGACACTGGTAAAGGACATTATGTAAACGTTAATGATAAAATAAATCGTTATACCACCTTAAATTGTGGCATAGTCGCTGTTTGTTGCATAGTTTTATAGGTTCTATATTTACTAGAAAATAATTTCACAGAGTACAATGAATTCATAAATTGACAACAATTATATTCATGGCAATCACAAAATATAAACAAAAAATTACTCAATGTTCTCCGTCTACGCTGACGATTTGGAGAGTATACTTACTCGTAGTGACGATGACGTGAAGAAGTACTTAGTAATTCCATTAAAATGTAACTATTCTGATATTAAATCGTAAAATTGAGGGCCATTTCAGGAACAAATTTAAACAAATAAGAATGTTTTTATAGTAGTTTGCGAGGGGACTTGAATATTTAGAAAGCATAATCTTATAACTAAAATACCCGAATTAAGCATGTTGTTGATATCTTCAAGAAACTCCTCTTTGGTAATCTGTGTGTCGGTAAACAGAAATACAGTGTCCTCGTAGTTGAATCCGGCGCGCATGTACATCTTTCTTAAATCGTCGTGAAATTCTGGTGTATCGTAATTGCGCTTCAATTCCATTCCCATACATCTACACACAAAAAGTTAATTTAAAAGTTTTTACATTTATGGAAGTTATATTCGTAAAAAGGGGTACAAAGTTTTTACTTCCCTATTAATATAATAATAACGAAATATTTAATAAGAAATGCTTTACAAGTTCATTTAATTGTTGATATCGTGTCATAGAATGGTTTCATCAAATAGTTATTAATAATAACAATAACCCATGACAATTAACACAGCTCCATGAAATCCCAAGCTAAGCAGAGCTTTGTTATGGGTCCTAGAGAACTGATATAAAATCATTTTTTTTTGCATACAAAAAACACAAATCTATGAAATCAAATTTTAACATCAGCGAGGATTCTAACTTGGTATGATTAGCATTAAAGCGGTGTGCGAAACCTCTGGACAACCAAGGGCGGTAATTTGCAATAAGTATGAATTTGTATTCATAGGTATGAGTGTCGGTTTGGATGTTGTTTATCTATATTATTTATGTATTTACAAAAACAATATCCACAACACAAGCTCGGTTTACCTTACATGGGACTAACGTGTTGTCCAGGGATATTATTATTATAATGTGTATTTATAAAACACAAATATCGATGTATTTATATCAGTTGTCTAGTATCTATATAACAAGTTCTGTTTAGTTGGGACCAGATGGCGCTGTGTGAACTATCCTGAGATATTATTATTATGTGATATTTACTTGCACTCATTGACATGTCCGGCGAGAGTGGCAACACTCCTGCGGCCGGAACCTCCAGGGCCCACCATCAAGCAGTGTCCCCTCTCAGCTCTTAACACCCTTGCCACTCTCACAACATGCTCTACTGCATCCTGGAACAGCACTAGGTGCATTTCCGCACGCGCAGTCGAGTTATACTCCTCCAGATATTCCTAGTACATTAAACTATTAGTATACAACTACTATTATACAGCTGAATAATATAATTAGTTTAATGCGCTAATCTACTATATAATTACAAATATCGTTTTAGCATTGCGTAACCCATTTATTAAAGGCTATCAGGCTATTAAGATCACGCTTTAACCAATAGGAGCTGAGCATAAATAAACAATTTTAGATGACATAGACAATTAACCATAACACAACAACAACAACTTTACTAAAGTATTTGCTATATATATTACACTAAGCAGCTGATAACATTACAAAAACACATCTTAATAATATTATAAACGCAGGAATTTATGAGTATGGATAGATCGATGTTTGTTACTCTTTCACGCAAAAACCACCGAATGGATTTCAATGAAATTTGTTAAATTATTGTATAATATTATAATTATCATTTGTTAAAATGAACATCAGGCAAATTTTTAGTATCTTTTTCTTGTCTCTATTTGCATAGAAAACGAGTAGTAGAAAGAAGAAGAAAATTACTATCCTAAAGTGCTTAAACTGAATTTTATTTAAACAACGGTGTGATACATGATGGAAATAGTTTTCTATTAAGTAAATTCTAATCAAAATAATAAGTTATATGACATCGGTGTCACTGTCTTACCTACCTTCAAAACTATCATAAGTTTCTGCATATCTGGTATCTCTTGATATATTCTATTTTCTTTTGGTACTGCTGAATTCAGGAAGTCTCCAAAAAGAAGAAGCGGCGGATGCTCTATAATGGGATCATCTGGTACATCGAGAATGGGTTGCTGGAAGTTCTTCTGACAAATGGTACTCATAAGGTGGTAGAAATAGCTCTTGTCTTGTATATTAATCAGACGGTCGTGGAAAACCCGCAGACACTCGTGGTAGAACAACCTTAATATGATTATTCGTCATATAATAAAACCACAAATCAGACGTGTCAGTATATTAAACTTCATCGAGGTAAGCTTAGCAACAAGTCCTCTGCCTAAGTACCTCTATCTGCTTGTCTCTGCAGCCAAGCATATTGCTAAGCCGTATTTTTGTACTTGTACGAGTGTGACATAAGGCAGTGCAAATTACAGGATAAGAGTTATTACAGTTTAGTCCTCCGGAATGCCAACACATAGCCGGTTATTGACGTTCACTACATTACAACTGGTTCAAAAAATAATACGTTAAAGTATTGTTATTTCGAAAATCATGCATACGAGTATACGAGTGGATACTTAATAGAGCAATACTGATAAGAATGAGAATAAATCAACATTTCGTTCTAAATGAATATTACATTTAGTTATAATAAACTAACGACGGGTCCCGGCTCCGCACGAATACAAAACAAATCATTGAATTTCTTAATTTTTCTATATAAATCTTCATTCTCATACATAATATATAATAATATTATAAATGCGATAGTTTGTAAGTATGGATGTTTGTTACTCTTTCATGCAAAAACTACTGAACGGATTTTGATGCAACTTTACATTATTTTTTATATTTTTTATTGAAATATATATTTTATTTTAATACGGGTGAAACCGCGGGCTCATCTAGTATAATATAAAACTTACCTCAACATGCCCTGTGGTGCACGCATGTAGGCCGCGTTGGCCTGTAACACTCCCTGCATAGACTTGGACAGATCTCGCAAATTGAATACGTAGTGGGACTTGGCCGGCGTGGGCAGGAGTTCAGCACATATCTTCAAGTATACTTCAACTGCCGCATTCACTATTGGTTCACCGAGGACCGACACTTCGGGTACAAAGTCCTCCATGTGCCCTTTCAGAATTGCCTTGACAATAAAAAAAACATTTTAAATAAATTATTCATTTTCAGGACATTTTACGCACGTAAAGATTATTGTAGATATATTATTTTATTTACAGTAAAATAATAATTTCAAATGGAAATAGTGAAATTAGTTCAGTTAAAGCAGAGTATTATTGAAGTATTTTATTTAAAGCTCGTTGTGCTTACTGGTCGTTTCTAAATTTCTGCAGTTCATCATATAAATGATGAACTGCAGAAATTCAGAAACTTTTGAACTTAGTCTTGTATGTAGATCGAACCTATATATAAACTAATAAAACGATGTAACATTAAAAAGTTCGGGTACATAATTAAGGGATACAAACAAATTTAGTATATCGTAAAAGCAATAATCAGTTTCTTAAAACGTTTTTCTGTAGAAAAAGTTGAGTAAGAAAGAAAGATTCAGAACTTCTAATTCTATGCATCCATAATTTTTTATCATGATTTAATCACGATAGTTTCCAGATATAACTGCCAATAGGACGTTCTGAATATTGCTAGCATTTGAGTCGATTACTAACAATCGCCTACGTTTTGAATTAATTAAATACCAACCTTGAATATAGTCTTCATAGCATCAGCATTAGGCGCCGAAATATAAAACATTGCGAAGTGTCTTACGAATCGTGCAGTCAGCGGATTACGACCACCGCCGGGTGGTGCACAGGCACACGACAGTACCACATCTAAGATTTCCTTCCAGTACAGCTTATCACGATCGTAGAAACCACCGAAATCCAAAAATTGTCTGCATTTAATTATCATTAATAACAAGTTAACATATGTTGAGAAACTTAATACTAAATCAACACGCAAGTTTCTTGCTCATTCTTCTCGAGTTTATTGCTTAGTGAAGAGACAGCTTTCCGAATGTATGTAATGACTATTCAAAAGCTTTAATGTAAGTTTATTTGAATAAATGCTTTACTATTCTATTAATATATTTAAAGTTTATTTTTTTGTATTCGCTAATAAAAAATCTAAAACATGTTATCAATCATTGTTTTGCACACATACATTTACAACAATATAGTTGTACAAAATTAGACCACAAAATGAAGGTTTGGATTCCAGTAAAATTACAGAGTATCGACCCTTGATTATGGGCTGACTAAGGTAGTCAGCCTATAATGGCAACCTATGAAGGGTACCATGGAAGTTACATGAAATATGTGGTGCTGAATTTAGGCAGGAGGTGCATTTTTATCATCTGTTGAAGCATGTAAAAAAATGTAAATACACTATTTAGTTGATATGAGTGGAATGGTATGGTTATATGGTCATGATATCTTATAAACTTGGCAAAAGTATACCTTAGTAGTCTGATTAAAAGTAAAGAAAAGTATAACTGTATTTAAAAAAATAAAGTAATAATTGTATTATGCAATTGAATTTTCTGTTGTAACCTGTTTATCTTAACTTTATCCTTTAACCTTACCTTAGCAGCTCTATAGTTGGCTGCGCTCCGTATACATCAAGTCGTGGCATATTCACGTCGTCTATAAATATGATCACTTTCTTTCCAAGTGGAGCGCCAATAGCTTTCCGTGGCCTTTTATCTAATCGGAGTTCTATAACTTCCTAATGACAATATAAATAATTCATGTAGGTACATTTTTTACATTCTGTGGGTGCCATACGATTTGTATCATGACAAGTAGCTATCATAGTATGGAGTAATTTTTGCCTGTTAATGTTATTCTTAACCTACTCAGCATTTTTCAATTACGATAAATAGATAATAACTAAGTTATTCTTTCCAAAGCTCAAGATATATATATGTGAACTCAGACTATTATAGACAAACCAAAACTTTACAGTCTTCTAATTCATTAACATAATAAGACTATGACTAATTATGAATAAAATAGTTAAACTTTAAATTTAAATTATAAACCTGTGTTCGGGTGCTACTGGTTTGTGCTGAAAAATTCAATATGATCGGTATGTAGTACCCAGTTGCTGACATTCGGTTCAGTATTTCAGCTGCGATGCAAGTTTTGCCCACGCCTAAAATCAATACAGTATTCTAAATTTAGTGGTTTAGTATAAGTATGTTTATAGTGATTCTATTGTTTTAATACTATTTATTATAACTAGGCCTTTGTCGACGTGTAAATTGTTATTTCCCATCTTTGCTGAATTTTTTAAATTCACGGCATTAAATAGACCTAAATTTAATTTCGTATTTAATAATGAAATAATCAAGTTCAGATGAGCATAATATCACACTTTAGCAAAATCTTCCTAAAAAAATCTCTGGTGAAGGATGAAATCTGTTTCGTTCAGTAGGTTTTGTGATTAATATTCACCGACGCCGAGGGTTATTTCGTTTTATAAAAATTGAAGATAAAAACGAAAACATGAGTAACAATTTCATTAATCGCTTTATCAAAAAAATATTAACTGTAACAAACGCCTTAGCATGGTAATTAGGCAAAAGTTCAAATAAGCATCGTAACTCAGAGGTTTGATAAGTTACGCTCAAGGTATAGTAATTTCATATCTGGATAACATAAAAAAACTATGGGTGTCTGCATATATTTTTGATTGGTAAGACTAAACAAATAATTCAAGGCAAAGCGGAAGCCTAGCCCTCTGCCACGTTGAATTTAAAGTATACTGAGCGAAATAAGTGCTAAGTGAGTGTTAAGTGACAATTTCACCACAACGTAGTTGACATGTCTGTGTGAACAGTCTGTGTTGACAGTCGCCATGCTCAATAATATAGACTTACCTAGACTAACTATTTTCATATTTTAATTTATATTCATTCGTTTATATCAAAACATAATAATAAATCATATGAGTTAGAAACATAATACATAGCAATAAAAAAAGAAAAAATATAAGAAACTATGTATTACCCGTGCTCCCCGTAAACATTACAGGTTTTCCGGAACCCAACAGCTTTTCAAACAAATATCCATAGCGTACTGTATCGATGGTAGGTACAAGTGTTTCAAAAAAGGGCCTATTGCAATCATATACAAACTCCGGTATAATTTCCGCCCATACTTTTAGTTTTCTTTGTTTTGTATCCATGTACATATCAAAGAAATTGAAACCTTGTGGAAAACTGAAAATAAATGTAGTATTTTTCTTATACAATGGAGAAAAACATGAAACCCCATCTGACGGTAAATTGTTATAGTAAAATATGGATGCCTAAAATATCTTATTTCGATTAAGAACAGTAATGTTGGTTACAGTTTCTACCACATTTATAAGTCGTATAGAAACATGCAAATAACTTAAACTTTTGAACTGAGGTATTCTGTTTATGTAAATTTTATGCGGATTGCCTCAGTTTTCTGACAATATCGTATTTCGATACACTTACAATAATGTTTACAATTCTAATACTATCTTAAAAAATATTAAAATTTAAATAGCAGTAACTTTGGAGTATAAATAATACTGCAAAACAACCTTTAGATTGATTTTTTGGTGTCTTTATACAATTAATAGGTTAATCATAGTATTTATGGCATTTATATATAATACATAATTTATTATGCAAAGTACAAACAATTCTAGGCTCTATTTCTCATATATAAATAAATTAATTAATACAAACTATTCAGCCTCCTCATATGCCTCGAACTGCCTTTTAATAATTTCTTCGAAAGCTTTCCTGTTCATCTCTAATATGTTGCCGCCAATGCACCATACGTAGCAAAATATGAAGCAGTGAGCAATGTAGAGTTTAATAGCGGCTTTATCAGGAAACCGTTCGCCAGGCTCGCCGAGTAAAGCTCCCATCAAGTAACATAACGCTGACACTTTACTTATCTCCACCTGTATTTCATTAGTTCTAGAAGTTTTGCATCTATAATATATATCTTTCTAAAATGAATTTGTTTGTTATATTAGTTACACTTTGAACTGAATCCATTATGATAAATTTTAGTTAAAAGGCAGATGGAACCTTTAATTAAAGGTACATATTCTTTATAATACTAATAATTAATATAGTAATAATTAGTATTTGAATTTTTGAAACTTTTTATAAAAGGGGATGAAAGAGAATAGTAAAGAAAATTTAGAGCAGGACAATATCGTGAGCGAAGCCGCAAGTAATAGCAGATTATTATTATTTTAGCATTGAATAATGGTGTAGATACAAATTAATTTTGTTTAAAAATATAGTGGGCATACCTAATAATATATTATAAAGAACTGTGTACCTGCATAGAAACTGTAAGTAGCAAAGTTACCTGTTGTATACCAACGCTGCACTTAGTTTTAACGAAAGACACTCCAACGTCAACCATTTGAAATAATTCATAGAGGAAATCAGCATTCTCTTGGTTAAATAGGTTCTTTTCTATAGATTCCTCTAACCAGGACCGTACATATGGTAGATAACCCAGTTCATTAGGATCTATATAGACCATACCACAGCGGGAAACTGTCGCTGGGGAAGCTTGCGCTAAATCTGCCACCTGAATAAAACGTGACTCACTATATATCCCATAATTAAAAGATATTAAAGGGCACCGAATCTTTTCATATGTCTATAAATTTTGCAAGATCGGTATTTGATAACAAAAGTTCCATTATCATATACAGCTTTTTACAGAAACGGAAAATATCACTAATAACTGCTACCAAAAAAATTTATATAAAGACATGAAAGGCTGCATCAAACCTTAGGCCTAAGAAATAGCGACATTCAGTCTCAATGCTGTATCACGGGCATCACATGACGACGTGTTATCAGTATTCTATACCATGTATTGTTTATAGTCGTTGTTACTTTCAGTCAAATCTACTGTCTGTTTATTTTTTCTTGTTTCTTTTCTTTACTTTATTTTTCACTTATTACCTTATTAGCATAGCGTAGCTTGCATTGTAAGCTGTGTTTCGGTGCTAGAGTCAGATTAGACAGAAATTACAGGATAAGACGCATCATATCATACTCCTCTGCAATGTCAACGCATGGGTGTAACATAAGGTTTACATGATAACGTGATGTACGTAGTAATACCAACGTATATAACAATGTACATAGGCGATGATTATCGCTTACAATGACGGTCTGTCAGCTTTTGCCATTCATATTACATAAAAAAGTAAAAAAAACCTACCTCAAAAACCATATGAATGTATGGTGTGAGTTTGATTCGTTCGGAGTTGGAGAGACAGAGCATCTTGTTGTCATCGAGCACTGTGTTCATGTTTTCTATCCAAACAGCATCAACTGGACCATCGCAGATTAACCACTGATGATCTGGTTTTTCACACTGAGTAGATATTATAATTTTAATATAAATTGCAAATAATTATTAATTAATTAATTTATATAGTAATTTATTTATTTATTTATCGATATGTACACTTGGTTACTTGAATGCAATATGACAACCTCTACCAGTTAATCATTGATTACAAAACAAAATGCAGTTGAAGGAAAGTGATGGTAAAAGGAAAACCTTTTGTATTTAACAATATAATTTTAATTTATCAAACACTACGGCGGGTAGTAAGTGTAGAGGTGAGGTGAGCTCTAGAGGTGCAAAGAATAAATTATTTTTACGTCCTTTTTATTGAATAAATAAAAGAGACTATAAATTTCGAAGCACTGAATATACTTACCCAGAGTTATTAAGATATCTAAAGATAAGCTTTAGTTGACGTATATTAGCAAAAGAGAGAACTACCATACATACCTGTACTGCTGTCCTTAGAGACAGTGGCAATATGCCATCGTGCCATTCAAGAGTTTGTAAGTTCACCTCACCGTACAGTTCACCAATGGTCAAACTCTTCGGGTTCATGATATATTTGTGGACTAGCTGGTACTGCGGTCCCTGCACCCCGTTCTCACAGAGTTGAGTGTACGTATCCGCTAATATCTAATTTGGGAAAATATATCAAGCGAATAAATCTAGTTTTTAACTTATGAGTAGTATCACTCCCAAATCACGTTATGATTTCTTTACATGACATAAATATTTGCACACTTGCTCTTTTAACCCCCAATCGACCCCTTTCTCAATAGGTCCCACCCAAACGTATAGTGGAAATATTATAGCTTGGGCAACTCCTACAAGTACGCTCAGACTGATGTTATCTATGAGCTGGCAAGAGTTGGCATTCAGTCACGCCGTAAATCTTTGGGGATTTGAAATGTCTTATACAATCACCTTCATGAAACTGTACAGCTAACTACGGATGACATCCAACTTAAAAAAATATTATTGATGGTATTGATAGGTTGTCTCCCTTTACTAAATTTAATACGTCGTGTTGTTACAATTAATTGACCAGTAAGTACACTCGTGCGAAGCCAAGAATTAGTACAAGATACAATTTCTGCCCCCAGACGTTTAGATAAAACTGATAGACATTTTATGGGAATGGGCTATAATAATAAAATATAATAAAAATTCTACAATTCCTACCAAAATACATTTGGATTTATTTTTTAATATATTAATAAATACTTAATTAATAAAGCCTATCACTAGAAACGATTATTTGGAAAACGACCTTGCTAGGCCTCAGCAGTTGTTAGTTTATTTCCGATATTAATATATGACTTTTGAAATATTTGGAAACTGTAATTTGTAATGATAAGCATTACAAATTACAGTTTTACAACCCGTGCTATTTTTTATTTTTATTCTAGAATAATAAAAAATAAAAGAAATCTTGGGCAAATTAGGTTGTTGAAAGACTATATCTAATTTCATTCCACAATGTATAATGTAATATACGAGTCTCGATATAATTAATATCGAGACTTACAAAAATATTAGTGAAAAATGGAGATGGATTACTTCTGTCTACAAAGGCAGTATAGACAAATTTTTCATCACCACCTTCTATAGTTTCCTGAAAACTAAACCATAGCGCGTTTATGAAATTTTCACGTCATCATTTCAGCGTCATCTAGCGTCCTCTCGCATAAATAAGATATACGTATTCCGTAAATACAGTAGAAGCCAGACATATAGAGCAATACGCCACTCCGTTTTACGCGAATTCGACTAAATGTTTATGTCTGGGTTTTACCTGTCGAGTCAATCAGGTTTATTACTGCATAAATATGAGAAAACATATTTAATTAGTTTCATATTAAACTTCAATTGTTAATAGGAGGGTCTGATATCTGATTCCTAACTGTCTATATATTGTTATAAAGGCTGCATATAATAAGCGATCAACCAAAATTCTGTACTTACTAATATATTTATATAAATATCTACAATATTTAGAGCAGCGTACATGTTTTTTTAGTAGATCATAGAAGTGCTCTATTACAATTTATAAATTAAGGAAAAGTTGTCGCTGTTTAGCAAAATTTGAGAAGGTATTATTACTATTTATGTGTCCGCGATTTATCTCACATTTATATTTATAAAATACCATTATTTAATTTCTTCAATTATTACTTTTATACCTTTATTTTATTATCTATCTAACTATATTATTTTATTATATATACATATATTAATAAATACACGACATTGGCAACCCACAAATAAAATGACATTTAATGTCATAAAATTTTAGATCCGATGAATTTTAAAATTATTCGTGTATTTTAGTATGATATTGTGCAATATTTTTTCCTATATCCAATTTAAAAAAATTTATCACCATTGGATTGCTATATTTTTCCTAATATAGACTATAAAATAAATATGTCGACTCAAGCGAAGTCAGTACAGGGGGTTAGTTTTAACGAACCCCCTGTACTGACTGTATTTTTTAAAATATATTTTTATTATATTTACGTGTAAAACTACAGTCTTCCCTCCACCAGTGGGCCCCACCAACATGACACCCCACCGTACTATCATTGTCTCATGCAGTTGTATCACCTTTCGGATTTGACAAACCTCGATTTGTTTCTTACTCTCCACGAACTTTTGTTCTGTTTGTGAACAAAAAAAAAAAGAGGAGAATGAGGTAAGAAAACTAAATATTTACTATAAGCATAAATGATAAATTTATCTCATGCCTGATAATGACAACAATACGGTTTTAAAACAGTAAAAAAAAAATACCCTAATTGTTGCAGTTGAAGACTACTCGTAAATATGATCGAGACCATGTTTATTATTTTTATGTTTCTTTTCTTTACTTTTAAGCCGTATGTATGAACTTTTTTTTTATTGAACATAACAGTGCTCATAAAGTTCAGTAATAATATTATTATTGGCCCATATACTTACTAATCGTCTCTTCCATAACACCATAATCGCGCACCGGGAGGTTCACTCCAGGGAAAAGATCCGAAAGTATGCCAGCGAATAGGATAGCGTCAGCCGCTAGAAACTTTGGTAGGTTACTATCATTTAATGCGCAAAGAAGCGTCATCTCTTCGGGCTGGTCTGGGCTAGCACGTTTCAGGGCACCGGCCATTACCTATTACATATACATACATTAATAACTAAGAATAATAACAATAATCATTTATTTATTAATCCTACTAATATTATAAATGCGAAAATAACTCTATCTGTCTGTCGCACTTTCCCGCCAAAACTACTGAACTGATTTAAACGAAATTTGGTTTGGTATTAAGTCAAGATTCTGAGAAAGAGTATAGGTTACTTTTTAATGGGAAAAAAGGGTTGTAAGGGGTGGAAAGGGGAGATAATAAGTTGTAGGAAAGTATCGTTATTAAATATATATAAATATGTAAAATAAAATGGGGGATGAAAGTTTGTACGGAAATTCGTCATTTTTAATCTAGAACAATAAAACTTTTTTCTTGTTTGGGTTATTTATTAAACATTTAATGTTATCCAAGGTCACTTACTACGCGATCGAAGTCGCGGGCGTAGCTAGTAATTAATATTAATAATCTAATTTCAAGTAACATTCATAAATAGTTGGATATTTTACCAGCACACTTTTGACGGCCCTCATGCCAAAATCGTAGTGATCCTGTTTGGAGAGCTGTTCACTGGAGAGTTTGTACATTTGGACCATCTTTTTAGCGAGACCTTTTGATGACTCGAATCCTTCCGAGTACAGGATCACTTCCGCTATTAATGCTTTATAACATACAATAAAGTGATATTTTAATATAAAATAATTCAAATGTTGTGCATATGTTAATATTTTTTTTAAACGTACAATTTGTTCAATTACCACAATAATAATTTGTGGTTTTATTGTTTCAACTGCAAGGAGCGATAGCTGTGATCTATATTGATATGATCTGTATATATATATATATGCTCACCGTAATCAGGTACCATCATAGATATAGGTCGGAACAGTGCCTTCAAGTTATCAGGCAACTCTGTCCGCCCAGCATATCCTGGATTCATAGTAATAAAGGCTGCACACGTACGCACTAGTTTGATTTCACGCCCCTCAAACATGAACCTGACAAGAAATAATGTATTAACGACTTATTATGTTTTGTAGAAACACAAATTTTGGAATTGAAGTTTATTACTACTATTAATTTTGACAAAATATTATGTAAAAAAATATTAGGAATATATGTAGGTATATACTCTTTAAATGTTGATACGACACGACTCCAATTTTGTCTCTAATTTGCTTGTGTCTAAATAGCTGTGCCTTATTATTATTAATTAAGAGAAAATGTATGAGGTTATTAGTTCGCTTAACATTTCTTATTAATAGTTTTCGTTATACCATGTTGTTACAAAGGTATATACCTAAACAATATGTTTACATCAAGCAAATTAGAGACAAAATTGGAGTCGTGTCGTATCAACATTTAAAGAGCATGATGGAAGATCGTACAAAGTGGCAAGAGCTCCACTGACAAGAGCGTGGCTTTTAAATTATGAATGAATAATAATAAAGCCTTTTTTGCAAGGGGTACATTCTGTAGTATGTATGTATGTAGACAAAATATCCTGAAACTGGGTGTTTTTTGCCATAGGCCTCCTCCTCTCTCTAATCAGCTCTGTCATCTGCAACCTATTCCAGAGAGATCCTAGGTTGATGTCATATTAATGGATGATAATAAATTGTATTACTAGCATATTTTATTAAGCTGCGTATACACTGATGAGGCACGAGTAAAGGAAAAAAAATAAACATAAACAGCAGTTAATTAAAAAAAAAAAACGTAACACGTTAAAGACCGCATGCCCCGGAATGAAAGTAAATTTACACGTTGAGACCGGCTGTTTTAAATAATGTCTACCTCAAATTATTGTACACTAAAACTATATTTAAAAAATAACATACATAATTAACAATAAAAAATGCCGGTTCTTATTTGAGTAAGTAATAAGATTTTACAATGCGGTCTTCAACTTATTAATCATTACAATAACAATAACATCCATATCATAAACAAATAGACAATACAACTAATCATTACAATACCTCGTCTGCTTAGCGACTTTCGCGTTCCTAATGGTGATGAGTTGCTGAGCAATAACTGAAAGCACCTCGATGTCGATGCGATTGAACTCGTCGAAGCAGCACCACGCACCGGATGTCGCAAGGCCAGAGAAAAAGCGGCCCATCATTTTATAGTCCAAACCTGAACCAAATTGTAAAAAGTTTAATCTTTACAGAGTATAAAACAAACACGCCAGCGCTGTTTGATCATTTATACCTTTTAAATTACGCAACGGATTATAAAGTGTTCGCTGAAAGCGGTAAGCATATAAAAAATACTGTTATTACTGTTTTTTACATATCGTTCTGTAATATGTCCATAGTACATAGGTACTTTAAGTATAACAATATATTATTTGCTAATAGCTAATAATAATTAATGCATATAACAAGTCATATATATATTTTGATTGTATAAAAATGATGACAATATAGAAATTTGGAAAATATACTAACAATATGTTAAATGTATAAAAGAAAGTCTTTTTGTAATTATTGAAATTCTCAGATACTTCGTTCTGCTCGGAAAAACAGCACCACTTTTAAATCGAATTTTGTCTTTAATCATCCAAAAACCCATTAATATACAAATATACATGTATTAGAAATACATAATAAAGAGTAAAAGAGTTTTTTCTAAAAAATATAAATAACCTTCAGAGCAGTTGAAAACGACGCATTGTATAGCTAGAGACTTGGCTAAGTCCTTAGTGGTTTCAGTCTTGCCGGTGCCTGCGGGCCCTGCAGGGGCTCCGCCAAGGTCCAGTTGTAATGCACCCATCAGGCACAAGTAACAGCGATCAGTTAACGGTGTTATCACTAGTACACCTATGAGCACCCATTTAAAGAGTATTATAATACTATCGTTTAACGATTATATACCCTAACAAATATTATAAATTCGAAACTAACTCTGTCTGTCTGTCTCCCTTTCAATCCAAAATTACTGAACGATTTAAACGAAATTTTGTACACAAGGGATTATTTGTATACAAATAATGATAGTGGACAAATATTGATTCAAATTTTGAGATAGGACATACGCTAATTTTTATTGCGAAAAAAGGCTTGTAAGGAATTAAAAGAGGAGATGAAAGTTTATATGCAAGTATTGCTACTTTTAAAGCTAGATGTTTGAAACTATTTTTTAGACTGTTGATCAAATAAACATGGCATTTAAAGTTAATAATAATGATACCATAAAATAAAATAGGCTAATACAATTCACGTATTACATTTTCGGGGGATAGTAGGATAGTATATAAAAATACAAACTGGGACTGGAATTTGCAAGTCATATTCCTTATGTAATTTCACTGACTTATCTGACGTTACAACCCAAACACAGCTTACAAAGCAAACATACTACTTTTCACTGCAACGCCAAGCGAATGTTTTTCTCAATTAATACGTCAATTAATGGGCACCCAGTGTACTTAGCGACATAATAAAGCCTTGAAAAAATTAACTGGATCCCATAATGTTAGTGAAATAATTATTAATATGGAAATAAATATAAAGGTAGTCCGAATCGGTTCGGTTAATTTTTATTGTTATGAAACATACAAACAGATTTATATATAGTAGGCTTATGTCTGTATTCATGTAGAGACACACCCGTGGTCACTCTTTTCATTATGATTTTCAGGTAGTAATTTTTACCCATAAACAAAATTTTTATATAATCATTAATCTACAGAAATGTTATATACATTTCTTTAGGTATATAGACACAAGAGAAAAAGAAAAATTAAACTATACAATTAAATATATTTTTACCTCCGGCTCCCAAATATTCATGTCCGTAAATATACATGGCGCTGGACATGCGTGCCACGCAATTATCTATGTCTTCCTCCCAATAATAACGTATCATTTTAAGCCATTCGAAATCGTTCCTAATAAATTATCAAAATTAATAATTTTTATTTTAAATTAAAAAATAATACCTTAATTAGCATATTATGGCGTGACTATAATCAAGCAAGTAATGAGAGAACATAACCTGTAGAGTCTCTCCCAATATAACGGCATTATAGATACTTGTATATCAAGCCGGTTATAAAACAATTTTTATTTTTTTTTATTATCATTTAACACGGGGTTCTCCTAGTCTACATATTATACACTACGACAATAAAACTATGTGATACTTTAACCATTTTCCATTAGTATGAAACGATACCATAAACAAAAAAAGTATACTAACGATCGTTGTACGTGTTTTTCCACCATATGCGATATTGTATCCCTCGCGTGGACGTCTACGGTGATCAGAGCGCATAGAACTTTCCTGAACAGGGAGCTAAGGTCCTTGCGAGTCAGCGCCGCTAAATCATTCAAATCTGCTATGCATTTCTTTTCGTACTGCAACAAGGCTGTGTCTATGCGTAGAGGTATATCCAAATCGAATAATTCATGAACGCCTTTAGCCCACATTATTTGTGATACTGTTAAAACCACCTGTCAATATAAATAAGCATTATAAATTAACATATAATAAATAATAATGGAAGGAGACATATGATATAAGAAATACGAAACTTAAAATTTGGTATCTCTCTATATGTTTAAAATAATAAGAGATAGAGAATAATAATTAATGATTAAAAGTTATAAGTGATTTACATAATAGTACTGTATGTGGTAGGTTGCAGTAAAAGAAGGTTAATTTATATTAATAAAATTACTTTTAAATCCTATAGAGGTTTCAAAAAATAATTTTATTATAATAAGAAAGTAAATAAGAAATTATTTTGATGTAAATACACTTATTGTTTCAGTCATGAAATTACATATTTATTACAAAACCATGTCGAATGTTTACCTGATTAGGATGCAGCTCTACCCACTCTACACGAGGTCTGCCCATGTAGTCCTTCAATGCAAATTTAATGCATCTCTTAACGGAAGCGAACATCGCTTCCTCTACTTTCCCCAACCAATCTTCCACATTTCCACGCGCTTTTAGACCCTTAATAAAGAAATCATCCAAATATAGAATATACCAAAGACTCACAACTGTAGAATATATAAGTAACGTCAATACATATTTAGGTGCTTTAAACAGAATAAAAGGAACAAGACATCATGAGAAATCGCGGATAAATTATGATTAGGTTTATTCTAAACAGAGTGTAAAATTAATAATTAATCGGCATTATTTGCAGTTTATTTATTGGCAAATTCTAATGTAGTATTCTATTAAATTTTAGTATAAGACAATTACCCCTACTAACCCTTCGACTAGCAAACACGTTACAGGTTTACATGCAAGTTGCTTAGTTAGAATAAGTGGAGGAGATCTATCTATACGTAGTAGTCTGTACAGAGTTCGGCAAAATAAATCAAACACGTAAATGGAAAGTACCTTGCCTAAGTTAACCCGTTCCCCTTCAGGTGACAACATTGCAATAATATCAGTGGTAAGGTCCTCAGGTTTTGCAGTCTTAGCTAGTTTTGCCTGTAGCATATCCCTTGTCTGGAACGAAATCTCTTTTTCTACTAGTGTGCCGTCTTCAGTTATTTCCATTTCGCTTTCAGGTAACTTTACTCCAAACTCCAATTTTGCAATGGCGTCAAAACACTTACGTAAGTGAGGTTGTACTGCATGAGGATTACGGGTCTAAAAATAATGTAGTGTTTAATATTATGTAATGATGTACTTACTCATATACGAGGTTACAAAAAGGCTCATAACATAAAAAACTTGTTAATCTTCAATAAAAGTAATAAAATTTGTGAACTCTTTGAAAATGATAAATATACGAAATTTGAAGGATTACCTGAGCTAAAATTTCAAGTAACTCATCGTTCGATAAGAAGAAGAATCTTGGAAAAGCCACGCGTTTGGTTTCTAAATATGCCTCTAAGCATTTCATGATCTGATCCAACATTTCATTATTGCGAACAAACTCTTCGTATAATTTCGGCTGAGTCGCGGCTGGCATTGCCAATGGAACCTATAAACGGTCACTTTTTATTTAGAATGCAGTTTTTTTATCGTTATTTATCATGCTACTTAGGAATACTACACAAACTTCAACTGAATGTAGACATCGTATATATGTTGTTATATTTACGAGTATCTATTGTATTTCGTGGAGTAAAATATATACAGATGAGTAATTTAAGTTTGTATCTTATTTACCTTAGCTAATTTACGCATAATATCTTTCCAGGACTTGTCCACAATGGTAAACAGTCTCGTTTCATTTGGCAACTGTCTTTGAATATCGGGAGCCGAGAATATAACTTCTAAATAGATCCAAGTTTGCTGGCATGCATACCACTCTTCCTGCAATTAACAATGCATTAAATTAAAACATATCTTTTACTTTAAAATTTTAAACGCCTCTGATAGTTTCACTTAAAATTGTTATATTTATATTATAATGCGATGCATAGGTTTATACAATTATATTACAATTACCAGCGTCTTAGCAAATAGGTCTAAATTTTTCGCCCATTCCTCTACTCTACTTTTAATAGGACCACTATTCCTGGAACTTAGGATAGTACTAATGTGGATGTTGCTTTCGTCCAAACCAGCCTGAATCTCATCGAGACCCCCGAGTACATACACGTCACGTGCATCTTTGTGCAGTAATACCGGGAATTCTAAAGATGTCCAGATTTCTTCAACCTATTGACAAATACAATTATTATTTATAATATAAAAATAACATTAATTGAAATTAAGAAATTAAATAAACTCATTATTACTTATGTTGATTGATGAATATGGAATGGTGCTCCTACCTTTGCTATAACTATACTCCAGCGTTGCATCAGTGAAGGGTAACTTAATAAGTATGAAATAGAATCAGTTAGCCTATTATGATGAATTCTACGATAATTAACCACTACTGTACTCAATGCGACTGAGTCTTAAACTTGGTTTTGTTAGTCACATAAGACGCATGAAATAAGACACGAATGAGTCGCTGTTGTCGGATTTACGACAAGAAGGACATCATGATAGTGGGGGTGGTGTTGTGTGTGCACTACATTTTTATGTAACTACCTTCTTAAGTAAGGCTTCGAGGCCAGCTTCAGAACTGGCTTGCCCAGCCACTTCCATTAACTCATCAGCATGCTGAAAAGCGTGTAATTCGTCGAAGCTTTGTAATGTGAGAACCATATCGGGAGTAATCCGTGTATGCAAGATCTCTTCGATCTTCACCCAGTGTCGTGGTTTTAAAGATGGAGTACGCAAGTATGACATTACTGGTAACTAACAAAAATTATTTATGAATTAAAGAGGGGTTAAATTTTTTAAGTACATTACTCATTAATAATATTAGTATTATACATGACCTAAATGAAAATATAGTTAAAATTATTTAATTCGAAATTGCATTTTAACTGATTGAGTATTTTTAATATAAAATCCGTACCTTTCCTTTAATTATATCAATAGTTTCTTTACATTTAGGGACAATCTTATTTGGTGGCAGACCTTTATCGAGCTGATTAAATATTTTGCCATAGTTAATAGTAGTAGTTTGAATTTCATCCACGTCCAAAGAATTAAAAGGTACTTCAAACCTGAGAAATGTACAGTAATATTAGTTAAGATTAGTAATAGACCTATTTCATTTATGAAATAATTTACTAGAATATTGTATTGTTACAAGGTGATAAAGCGAAGCGACTAATGAGAGCTTTGTCACCTTGAATCTGGCCGATACTGAAAACTTTGTTTATCAAGGTAACGGTCGTGAATATATATTAAATACAGATATACATACATATTGCATAACACATACCATGACTGAAACATGTCGTTCCACTCTTTCGAAGATTTCCATAGTAGTTGTCTTAGTTTAACATCATTTATAGCTTCATCCAATTGTTCCAATCGTGCTGGCGGCATCTGTATCAACATACATCGATGTTTAGTTGTCACATTATTCATTATTCATAGGTTGTATTTACCTATTTCAACAAAAGTACCTTAAATATCTTCTGCCATTCACGTATTTGCTTATCACGGGCGAAGCAAACCATGAGTCTTTCTAACAGATCGTCCAGCGTTTCCGTAACTTTTTCCATATCTGATTTCTCATCATATAACCATGTCGCCTGTAATATGTGTTAAATATTTAATACGTATTTTAAAACAAATAAAGTCTTTTGTTATAAATTGTTACCTTGCCTCTCAAGTATGAGTAATATATTCTTCTAATAGCTGATTAGCTTAGTAATATGTATATTGATTAGTAATATATTATAATACACAAAATTACTTTCAGATATAACCTTTGTAGTACGGAGTACATCTGTCTCATCTATTTCGGTCACTTTTAATGGATCTGACAGTAAAATTTCAGGACGGGGCATAAATCTTAGTCTTTAGGAATGGTAATACATGAGCAGTGTAAGAAGCATTTCATGATAACGTGATATTCGTAGTGCTTTTCATGTTATATACTTTCGACAGCTATTGCTAACTATTAGGTGGTCAGTAAGTATGTTTGTCATTCAGATTGCTTAAACAAGGAAATATGCAAATAAAAATTACCACAACTTCATCTCGAAGCTTATTAACGTCAAGCATCAGCTGCATGATGTCTTTGCCGACCTGGCTGGAGAACATACCGGCTAGCTTACTGCGCGTCTCTAGGCGACCGTCTACATTAGTTCTAAGAGATCCCAAAGCTACACTTAAGCCTGAAAAAAATTGCAATAAGAATAGCTATGTTTATAGGTACCACAGTATTGAAATAATTACAAATAACATTAGACTGAATGTTGAAGAATCGCTACTATACCCAGATTGTTTCACGTTTCAGATTGCTAATTTGAAACTAAATGTTACACAATATAGGGACGACATATTTTGTTGAAGATCATGAAATATAAATGCTGGTTGGACACTAGTAAAAAATGAAAAATGCATATGAAGTCAGGTTGGTTATCCCATTATAGTGAATTAACTAAGAATACTTTATAAACAGTTGGAACAATGGTTAAACCTTATGAAGGTACACTTGATAGGATGTTTCGATGCTTCACACTAATTTGTACCCCTGCGCTTATAAAAGTTAAAAGGTTTTACTAATCTTAATCATCATAGAAATACAATGATACAATATAGCTTTAAAAAAATAGTACGGACACAAAGGGATTCATAATTATTTGTAAACAAAATCTGTTTCGTTGAAGTTAGTAACAACAGTTACCTAAATATTCAGTCATATCATCTGGTGGTATCACGATGTTGAACTCGCCCATCAAATCATAAAGTTCTCGAAGGTATTCTAGACGTTCCTCGAGGAAACACGCGCGCGATTCCAATCCGTCCAGCATGAAATTGAAAGCAACCAATTCACCAGCACTCTCCGGTTCTTTAGTTATATCTTCTGTTATATTATCTATACCATTCAGGATTTCCTCAATGCAATCGTGGCCGATGCTTTACAGGATAAACAATTACATAATTTAGTTAGCATATTGTGAATAGTTATAAAATGTATAATTTAGAAATCTATTAAAGATGTAACAACAACTTACTCTGGTGTTACAACAGCGACCACTTCAAATAATCTTTTAGGCTGAGGTCTAAACAACTCCTGGAATGGACATAAACACAAAAACAATAGTCCCAACGGTTGGTAGCTAACTACATCTTCAATGGACTCCATTTGTTTATTCAACCTGTCACATAACTTTCGAAACTCATTGACATCTCTCTCTTCTTTTATTACATTGATATCCATCTCGTGTGCCTCTTTAAAGTCATCCATAAAGCCCTGCATGCGCTGTAGGAAAATCCATACTGTCTCATACGCGCTTTTTATAGAGAGCGGTATAAAGGTAATATCTGTCAACATGTCCTTGTCTTGATTCATCAAGAAGTACAAATTGGGCGACACTCCAGCTGACCATTCTACTTGTTTACTCATTATTGTGGGCTGAACGAAAATCTGCAACGAGTCTTCGTTGAGGAAATTACGAAATGTTCTCACATATTCATCCCAATAGTTTGTTATTGTTTCCATATAACTTGATATTACTTTTTCACTGGGATTTAATTCCACCGTACCATTTGGTTGAACGTAAGCATCTACTTGAAATAAGGCCCACTGTGAAGAAATTCCATTAAGTAGATATATAATTTACAAAAAGTAGTTACCGTACAGTATATAGTAGTATCGTAAAGTACAAAGATCGTGATCGTGCAAAAATCATAGTAATTTGATTATATGTATGTAGAAAATCGCAATAACATTATGGTAATATTACCTTGCATATCTCAGTAGGTCTTGGTAAAACTTCAAGAACTTCATCAACTTCAGTTCCTTCCAAAAGATTTGTATCAGGCGTGAATTGGACATGAGTACGTAACATACCCGCCATCATACCGTTTGATCTCTTTGTTAGACGATATAACATATAGTTAGTCATATAGTCTGTCAGTTTTATAAAGCTGCATGAAAGAGAGTTATTACCTTATAAGAAATACTTTAACCACAGATATAATATGTATACTTTAACGTTTCATTCATATAGCTTAGGTCATTAGCAGGATTAAACTTTGCTTTAAAACTAATCTTATTTTTGTTTGTATTTATTTTATATATGTATATTGTATGTATTTGAACCAATTTAAAGTATTATTTTATAATATCTTAAGAATCTAAATGCGAAAGTTTGGGCGTATGGATGTTTGTTACTCTTTCACGCATAAACTACTGAACGGCTTTCGTTAAAATTTTACAGTAATATAGCTTATGCATCAGAATAACATATAAGCTATATTTTTTTTTATTAAAATTTATATATCGAAATTTAAAGCGGGAGAAATCGAGTGCACTTTAATTATTAATTTGTTCTAATCAAAAATTGATGTGCCGGCAAGTTAAATAACAGTTTTTGTTTTATCTATATATTTTTAATGGTTCTTACATTAGATGATTATAGTAATGTTGAAATATCATTACCAGGCTAGTCTCTCGCAATATTTTCTCTTGTTCGCTTTTTCTGTATATGACATGCCTCCCGTAGGTTTCCCTCTGATTATTTGGAATGGGGGTATATTTCGGTCATCGTATACAAAGCCTTGTTGGTACAAAGCAGTGTGGCAGGCCTGTATTATAATCTCTAGTACTACAGCACGGAATTCGACGAGTTTTTCTCTAATGTATTCGATCCGTTTCATCTAAATATAATAATATGACAAATGACTAGGTAGGTAATCGTATATAGTATATTATTATAGGTAATTTATAATATAAATAAACAAAATCTATATATAATCGCTTCCTCATACCAGTGTAGTCTGGCAGTGTAGCTGATCATAGAATTTTATTTTTTCTTCACTGTCATTGGTAATCATTATAGTTATCGTTCACTGCATAGAGAGGAATTAACATTTCCAAGTTATCATTTGACAAATATGAAATTATAAGATGATAATAGAATCAAAGTTCTTTAACCGACTAGATTCATTTAATCAAAGTAGTTTTATAAATACTTTATTATTATTGAAGTAGGTAAAATATTTGTGCATATTTATATAAGTAACATTTAGTTACTATATCGCTGTAGTTCACCTGTATTTCAATGAAATAGAAGAATGCGATATCCATATCCTTTGATAAATCTGCAAAACTCTTCATATACATTTCGCAGCACATTGCTTGAATACTAAGAAGGCCTTTACCCAGTACTGGAGTCAGAATGAATAGTTTCTTTGCTAATTTAGAACGCGTTTTGCTGTATTTTCTAAAAAGTATTGACTTCCTCCAAACGTAAAATGCCTTCCAATAACGGTAAACTCTAAAAAATTTTATCTGAAAAATATATAACTAGTCACTTAGTGAAATAATGATCATTTCATTATTGCTTTATTAGTTACTTTTTGATTATGTACTTTTAGTATATGTCTACCACTGCAGGAGCTGTAACATTTAAAAAAGATATTTTGTTGTGTATAAATATCTAATGAGAAAATGTTTATGTACATGGTTTAAACAAATTAAAGATAAAATATTTGATAAACAAATTTGAACTAGTACTTAGTATGAATACTCTTACGTCAGTTAGCTGTACAAATATAGTATACTCTTGTTCCCAATCTGGAAGTTTGGTGAATACCATTTCATTCGTATAATGTGTAACTCCACATGGACTAATTGTCAAATAATTCTTCTTATCTATATTTTCGTAAGGTACGACTCTGAAAAGTTCGATGCATATTTATATGGTATAATATAAAACGAGTTGTGTCTGCTGTCGGTTCGAGTAGATATTTTAAATCACTCAACGGATTTTAATGCAATTTTTATCTATAGATATAGTTCACAGATACAAGAGGAAGGTTTAAATTTATAGAAGCCGGGGCGGGTAGCCGATAAATGCGTAAATGAATTGAGCAGTTAATGTTAATATTAGTTGATTTAAGTCTAAAATGTTTTTTTAATTTTTAAATCTAAACAAATATTTATTCATATATTATGCACGTCATAATTAGTTATCACTATCCGTCAAGTTCAGTTGAGAAGATCTGGCAAAAACGTAATTGGTACATTACTATTGTTCTTTACTCCATTCAGTCCAGACAATATTGATGCTTAGCTAGGTACCTATTTCTAAATCACGCATAAAAGATCAAATGAATTTTAAACAAATATTATAATAATATAAAATAATAATTAATATAAAGATAACATAACATCTAATGAGAAAAGGTGAATCTGACAGTCTGACTAGACCTGATTAGACCAACTAGTCTCCTTTACTCATATTCCCTTCCCGCAATACAGAACAAAAGAAGTCGTTCAATTTACGTAAATCAATCGAGTACAATTAAAATATTGTAATAAAAATGTATAATTTACTTTAAATAGTACGGTGTAAAGTAAACGTTTTGTGGATGTACTGCATAGACCATATAGAGAAAACCACATGAGGGATTATTTCTCACGTGGTCGATTACTTCTTTCTGTGAGGCAACGGTTGGTTTTACTTTCAACGGATCCTTGTTCAATACTTGGATATTACTGCTCCTAGATTCACGAATCTTAATTTTTTTCTTTTTATCTTTAACATTGCCTGTTGATAAATAAATTCTCATTAAATTACATTCTTTTAAAATAATAAAAAAAAACTAAATAGACGATGTGTACATACAAAATCATTTTAAATTGACATACAAAACCAATGATGATTGCAAAAAGTAAATTACATGTTCATTTTGAGTCGACAAAATATCCCTAGCTATAAAATTACGTGGGTACAAGTACATGGCCGATTAATTAAATTACTGTATTATATAAAATTGATTTAGTAAAGTGATTTATTATCTATATACGCCAGAGATGCTAAAATTATAAATATTGCTTACCGAGGCTATCTTCCAACTTGATCGGTTCAAGTTGCAACCTTGCAGTTTTTTTTTCGTTTTTGTATCTTTCTTCCTGAGCTGCTGTAAATCCTGTCTATTTAATTAAAAAAAATACATCGTCGACATCGTATAGAAAGTGTCATATCTAAACTAAGTACGTATTCAGTTTATATTACTATTTATATTTTATTTAATTTTAGTAAATTGTAATTTTACTCATCGAATTGGATCAAAAGGTAAATATAAGTACCTATATGGATTTCAGTCTTTGGCCTAGAGTTAGGTCACACCTAATAATAAACAATCCATAATACACACTTATTTTGAGAACATAGCTGAGAGAGCTTTCCATGCCAAATCTCTATTCTATCTTTAGCTCTCGTCTCGCAAATTTAAGTAGGTTTTAGTGCAATGCAATATAGAGGAAATCTACAATAGGATTTTTTTACGTATTAATAATAAAGAGTGCTATAAATATGTATTAAACATACCAGTGGCTCTGGTTCTCTTTTAACATATTCAATTTTATCCAGTAGTTTTTTATGAGGTAAATGGAAACCTATATCGCGGGGCTTTCTGCAACAATTTTTTAATATATTTTATACTAATGTTAATATTAATTAGTTAGTACAATAAAAATACTTAATATGAAGGTGGATATAAAGGGAGAAGACGACAAAAAAAAATGGATTGACTGCGAGATAATATGCATAAGAAATGTACGCATAATGGGTTAGGCAAGTATTAATTTAATATTGATTAGTTATTACAAAATTGTAAAAATATGGGTTTTATAGGACTATTTTTCAATACACTTTTTTAATAATTTACCTGAAATAGTGTGTAGGAACTTTGCGAACGTTTCTTTGGAGTGTTTCAATTGCTGGCAAAGTTGTTGATTGCTTACGTTTTACGTTTCCATTCAACATATTAAATATTACGTTAGTAAATATTTAAAACATATTATCTCAAGAACATATTGTTTTATCCATTTAACTGCTAAACGAATAGCAAGCAATAGTAAGTATATTGATTTTTTATTTATTATTTCATATCCTTGGATACAGACTCATACGAAATTCAAATATTGAATTTCCCGCGAAAAACGCGCTTGTAGTTTTGGCTGCACTATTTTTTTTACAGTGTTGTCACGAATAAAATTCAGTATAAACATACTGCAACAGCAACAGATTAAAGATTTCATTGTTTTTAATAAAATAATACTATAAACATTTCCAAAATACAGTTTTTCTTTCATTTATGGAATAAATATGTATAAATATTAAATTTTTATAGAAAGTGGTTTTGAATAGAAAATCATGGTGTCACCATGTTTTACTTATTATTATTGGGTTTTCGATATTGTGTCACTGTTCCAATCGTCGTGATACCGTTAATTGGTTATTTAATTTTAAGTATAAGTAAAATTTTCGCAAGTACCTTAACATTTAAGTATTGATGATTGTTCCGAGGTAGGCATATAAATGCATAATAACTTGTAAAGTTTCAGGCAAATCATAAAAAAGCAATGTGAAGCATTTCTTTTTTCTGTAAATGGTAACACTACCTAGAAAAAGTATAGACAAGAGACTTATAACAAAAAGGGATTAAAAAGCAAACGTTACTTTATGGTATCGTTTAGAATAATAAGTACTTATATACCTACGTTACCTATATCGTATTGGCGCTATTTAATATTTATACTAATTAAAAATAATTTATGAAATCGTTACTAATTTTGTGAAATTGTTTTTAGTATTAAGCTTGAATTTAATACTTTGATTATATGCTATCAAGCAACATAGTCAAATTGCATAAAAGGTAAGGCGGAGTAATCCGATATAACTTTCACCCAGCTTTGGGTGAGAAATTTTTTGTTGGATGTTTTTAAAACAGAAAATTATAATTATAAATAAGAACTACTGTTTTGCTTATATATTGTTATTTGTGGATTTATTATGTTCTTCAATTTGAATTCAATGCTTTCGCGTCTACACTGTATCAATACATCTGCTCTAGAATTATAACAGTAATATAAAAATAAAACGCTTTCGCTTATAAATCTTTATTTATCTGTTTGGTATTTCAAAGCAATATTTTTTAATAAAAAAATCACAGATTGTTTTACGAGGACTATGGTGCAAGGATCAATTTAATAATTATTTTTTTATATTTCGAAATATATTTAATTTAACGGGAATATAATTTAAATTATTATTATTTTCAAATTTAGTTTGGTATGTTCAATATTTTTTAATATATAAATACAGATATTGACTTTGTGCATCTTGTTATTAATTTAACATTTCAATTGTCAATGATTAATTATATATACATAATATAATAATTTGTGTATATTATATGTACTCATCTGTGTATTCTCAATAGCCACTATTCTAATTTTATAGTAGGGTCTCTTATTCAATTAGAATGTTGATTATATAAATTGTTGAGTTATACAAATTTATTAAATATGCTTTTCACAGATAAACCAATGGGTTCCTTAAAGTAAAATGTTCCCTTAAGGCTTCATTTGAAGCCCTTAGTATAAGGTGCCATTGAGGAATTGAATGGCTATGTATTATTACGCAAGTAAACTGAATGAGGCCTCATGTAGTGGGTGTAATGTGAAAGTACCCCCTGCACCCACGGAACCCGCACCAGTCCCACCGCCACCCACTGATCATGCGCCACTACCTCCTGATCCAACTCTGCTGCATGGCACTGGACTGTCTTATTATGATGTAAGTTTAACAGTTCTCTAAATGTATTTAGTACATAACTATATTTGAGGACGAAATAATATATATGACATGTGTGACATACCTATTCTTAAATTATTATATATTAATTAAATTTAATCCTTTAATTAAATATTTCTTAAAATAGCAGTGTTTATTCATCAATTTATTCATTTGTCATAACAAACCAAAATTCTATGGACAGCTTTTAGTGTTTAGAAATTAAATAGATATTTTTTCTTCAGAATGATGATTATTATTCAATGGTGCGAGGAAACAAGTTTATGTCAGAAGCTACTTGTAAACATATTGTGATGAATGGTGGCATTAACTTTGTGTCCACGCAAAAAGTAGAAGCGCCTCAGGTAAGACAGGATAATAAACTAATAGAATACTCCTAAGTATGATGTAAAATTATTAGATTATTATACATTTTATATTTGTTTTATAAAATGTGATTACTAGCAACTTCATGAAAATTAAACACAATATATGTACACTTTACTAATACTTTTCAATTGAACTTAAAGTTCCTATTTCAGATACCTAATGTTTTGCCACCTGTTGTGAAGACATTAGCAGGTCTACCATATGTAAATTGCCCTGCTGAGAAAACAGATGTTGAATACAAGGATGGACAGATAGTGAGTGCTGCGTTGGACTCATTAGTAGATATGATACGACCAGGAGCAAGCAAATCATTTACATTTACTTTTTTACTTTGCTCTCGTCTTTTTGTTAGACCGCATGAATTATTGAGTAAAATGTGTAAGCGGTATTTTAAAAACTATGATAAAATTGTAAGTATCAATTAACAATTAAAATATTACATATTTTGGGTATTTATTTTAGGTTGGACTTATTTTATATCATTTATATTTTAGGGCAAAGCTGAAATAAAGGATTCTCTTCAAAAAGAACTGAATGATATGGCATCACTTGTAAGAGTATTAAACCAATGGACTAGTATGTTCCCTTATGATTTTCGTGACGACAGAGTTATGGCCCTTGTTCGAAGCATAACACAAAGGTAATACTTATATATATAATAGTTTGAATATGTTTTTATTTTGAATAGTTAAACTCCATCTATTATTATAAGTATAACTCTTAATAGGTGTGCAGCCGAACATATGGCTTCAGTGAGATCAGAAGTGTCAACCATGTTGGAAAAACTCCTTGATAAATTAACAGCCCTTGAACAGTATGAAGAAACTTTGATAGAAATCCCACAAGTATCATCAGTTGATCAATTGGCACAGGTACAAATAAATTTTAGTTAAGAATATATGCTTTAAACATAATATTGAGCTTTTTTGACTATTTTCTTTTAAATGTTAGTTGTTTTATTTTGATATATACATTACTTGCTTTATTTTAGGAGGAAAACTTATCGGTATCTCTAAGTTAATTTTTTTTTCATTTATTTATCTTTTCAGGGTGACATCTTAACACTAAGTCTATCACCGGTAGAATTAGCGAACCAGTTAACAATAGTCGAGTTGCACAGACTATCATTTGTTGGGCCTGAAGAATTTGTTCAAACATTTGCTCCAGTGCAACCTCCTCAGTCAACTTCTTGTGGCAAGAGCACTATAAATTTACATCATATTGAAACTAAATGCACAAGGAACTTAGAAGCATATGCTGATTGGTTCAATAGACTAAGTTACTTAGTTGCCACTGATATACTAAAGGTAATATTTTTTATACATTTAATATTGATAGATAGATTTAAACATTCCGGAACTAATATCTCAATCATCAACTTCATAAACACAGAAGATTATGAGTCTACTACCAACAGGTACTAAGAGGGTACTTTTACGTACTAGTTTTTAAGTCATTATCTGTTATTTTATAGTTATTGATAAAATTAAATTAAAAACTAGTTCAAGAGCTTATTTAATACTTTAGACCATAGATTTGGAATACATACGTATATGTGCTGTGTTATAAATATTTTTACGTTAAAAAAGCATATATGTATATTTCTATTACAGGCGGTCAAAAGCAAATCTAGAGCCAGGGTGATTGAACAATGGGTAATGACTGCTAGAGAATGTTTCAATCTTGGAAATTTCAACTCCCTCATGGCTATTATCAGTGGACTCAATATGTCTCCCATTACAAGACTTAAGAAGACGGTAATAATTACTTAAACATTTATTTACATTAAAATAATTTGTAGTAGTTATATTATAGCCTAATTTGAGAACTTATATACTTATACAGTGGAGCCGAACCTCTGCCGTGTGTGGTCAGCAACTGCGTCAATTGGAGTTATGTGTAGAACCCAGCGGCAATCATGCAAGGTACCTTATATATATGGAAGGTAGTAATAAATTTAAATTATGGCATACCTTAATAGAAAGAAAGAAAGATAAATATTTTATTCAGTGCAATGTAAAAAACACAATATAAACAATAAATGAAAAAAAAGAACAAATAAATTGTACATATAATTAAACTTAATTTACCGTGTAGATAATTAGAAATAAATTAATAAGTAGTGAGTTTGTAGTAATGTTACAAATTCACACATTTTTCTATAATTAGTATGGTCTAAAAACTATTTTCGTTTTTTATAAAACAAAATATTTCTCCAATACTGAAACTGAACTGAAGTAGCAAGTTTGTTTTAAAGTATTCAGTACGGGCTCGTATTTAATATACTTTCCCCTTTATTTATCAGTTGCAATCTATTTTCCATGCATTTGTAACACTAAAGTATCTAGATCACTAGTGTGTAATATTATTATGCATAACTCTGCATAAATTCCGATCCTGATTGTATCTTTATATTAGTCATTTTCCCTATAATAAAACAATGTTCTGTACCCTGTCTGTACACCAAATTTAGGGTTATTTGTTTTCCTGATTGATTTACTGATGATTCCAGTCAATAATAGATGTTAATTAGAGTGTTATTACATAAAATCGATGTGACGGCCTTAATGTATATTTTTGTTGGGGTACAGGTACAGGGCAGCATTAGCGGCGGCTCCTACCGAAACGGCCGTACCATTGCTTTCAGTCACTTGCAGGGATTTACATTTTGCAAACCAGGGCTCTCCATCAAAGTAAGTATCATAAGCAATAGGTTAACAAAGTAGGTTTTTATTTCTATTAAAAGTAAATATAAAAAAATATTAAATGGGGTTAGATTTAGAAACTTTTCCTCGGTGAGGTACCCATCTCTGCTTGACTAATAAACTGTGCTGTGTGATCAATGTAATGCGGCATGACATATTTGATCTTTGAAATGGCAACGCGTGAGTGGTTGGTATCACCAGTGTCATATCACATATGATAACGTGTTGGTCTCCTTCATGAGAGTGGGCAGCACTATTGTGTGGACTTCAGCTGCGTTACCATCAATGTAAGAATACTCTTGGTCCGTACGTAGTCGACAATGTCCTGCTCTTATATAGACGATGGGTATCACTTACCATCAGGTGGGCAATCAGCTTAATTGTCGTTACAATTATATAAAGTGAAACCGTAATGTTTACAGGTTAGCTGGTAATCGCGTCAATTTCGAGAAGTGCTCTCTCCTCTCACGTCATGTGTGCACACAACTTGCGCGACGAAGACTGGCAACTGAAGAACCACCGGCTCCGCCACCACCCCCTCCCATACCTACAGTTTGGCGGTTCCTTAACGACAGGGCTACGCTCACTGAAAACGGTATTTATCCTCTCTTTATTCTAAGTATAGTTCATCGAAATTTACTACTAAATTGTCTATTTGTAATTTCAGATGAACAGCTTTTCAATAAAGGCATATGAAAGTATAGAACGTTATATATTGCAAAAAAATAATTATAAATTTTATTTGTTATTGGACCGATTACGACGAAACTTTCAATCGCAGTAGCTAATGTTATAAGAATTAACTTAGTGTACTAATTTGGAACTATTATATAGGTAAAAAAAAGTTTGTATCCACGCGGACGAAGTCGCGGTCAATGGCTGGAATTTTATATAACTAACTATGCGTTTATTGCAGACTGGAGTGCAATAAATTTATATTTATGTATGTTGAAGCTACTTCTTCAGTTTAGTGTCCTGAGCCAAAGCCAAACTTAACGATTGATAAACATTACATTATGAGAAACAATTTAGAAGGTATTTCTTTTGGTTACAATCTTTAAAATATCAGCATTAGCAGCATTATTTATCTTGTTTTGGTAATTTTCAGTATTACATATATTTTTATTATATTAAATATTACGTAGAAAGTCGTGAAAAGGTTTTAAATTTATTAAAATGCGAAAATTGTCACGACTCACAATGCGACATCAGTGTTGCCAAATCGATATTTTATTTTTGTCCCAAATCACATTGAATAAAAAATGGTGGTCCAAATTAATAAAAAAATGTTGTATCAACTAGAGTAAACGTTTAGTATAAAATTAGGGTTGTTTATGATATTAATATAATTAAAAAACTATTTCAATGAATACGGTGCTCTGTGAACGACATACGGAACGTTTATGGTGCTCTGTGATTTGTTTAAAGTAATTAATATATTTGTTTAAAGTTTTTACAATTATGTATAAATTTAAAAAGATGTGCCCATATCATTTTAAATTTATATGGATACCTACGTACTTACCTAGGTATCTATAGCAGAAAAGAAAATTTAATTTGTAGGTTAGATTAATATTATTAATGATTATAAATAGTTTGTATAAAATATTCAAAATTATTAACCTTATTTTTTCATTAGAATAGAATAGACTTTCTTTATTTTATTTTATTAAATATCTATTAATAAAATTAAAATAAAAGAACAAGTGAACACTGCAGTTTATTTTTAATTTTTGAACGCAATAAAAATTGTTTCAAATCAACCAAATAGTGTATTAACCCAATAATTTTAAATGTATCCCGCTAAAGGTATAAGCTATCTAATGTACTCACTTTTTAAATTGGTCGGATTAACAATATTCCGCTGCAACTTCACAGTAGTGTTTTATCGATAGAAATTATTTATGCTGCCGTCATTCGATCTTACGTGATCGCATTTTTTAAATTTAAATTATTTTATATTGCATCACAACTTCAACAGAAACAATTTCATATCGTGTTACATAATTAGCCCACTGATATTAATATATAGTTTTAATACATACATAATATGCATAGAAAACATTCAAAAGGATACAAACAATGTCATGAATACAAATGTTTGTACTGTGCGAGGAATCAACCCGCAATTGGATACAAGACCATGTGCTGAACCGCTAGACCACCGAGGCCATCATTTATGAGTACATTACATAGGAAACACTCGGGAGATATAAGTGTTTCTACATCTCCCGAGTGTTTCCTATATAATGTATATTACTTAATGTATTTACCAAAAATGGTATCTATGTATTTATATCAATTGTCTAGAACCCATAACACAAGCCATATATCTAAACATCATGTCTGTATGATGCCAATAATTGTTTTTTCAGCGCTGGAATTGACATCGTTCGAGCGAGAGCCACCTATCGACAGTTTAGAGAAAGAACGTCTAAAGCGTCTACGCGGAGCTACTTAAAAGGTGAAAACCTGTGATTTTATTTCCATCGCTTAAAGCTAATATGAATTAGCTAATATAATGAATTTAACGCAATACCCCAGTTTTTTGTATTACTGCAATAGATCAAAAAACTAAACTATGATATCCATTGAGCCGGAATATAACATGTATTTTAATTACATGCTCTCTATAAAAACTATTAATATTTTTTTACATTTATTACTTTTTACACACTTTATTATTTTAGTTATCAAAAATTGTCCCTTTATAAAATAAAATTGTTATGTGCTAATTTTGTAATAGGTTTATAAACCTATTAGCGCCAGAATTTAAATTTCATGAACATTAAAATAAAATACAAATATAAAACCATCACCACGTAAAAATTCCAGCAAAACATTAAGTCTACTTGTTACTAAACTGTCTCAGTAACCAAATTATTTAATAAAACTACTTAAATAAGTAGGAAATTTTAATCATTGTAATGTATTAATAGGAGAAGTTTATTTCTATACACATGATCTACAGGTGAATCGATTGGACCAATTTTAGCACGATCGATATGTAATGGAGTTCAATGACATTTTATAAGTAATATTGCTCACTCTAAATTATTATATGTTAACAAATATACCCAGTTTAGTTACTAAATTATTTTAGAACACTTGTGCACACGACACGCTAATATAGGTACACTGCACTGATGCTCCTTAAACATCACCACTATATGAATATTTAAAACGGCCACTCAATGAAATTCAATATACACATATTGAGTTTGATATATTATTACAGTAACTAATTTAGTAATTAGATTAATCATTTAATTATTAAGTGAAGTGTAAATTTGTGGTCGAATCTTATAACTTAAGAAAAATGTGTGTAACAAACATTAATTGCTGCATGAGTGCTAAAGTTAATTATTAAATTAATTTTACTATTTTTATTAACTTTGCAAATAAATAATATTGCGACATGGTCAAGAGTTGATAATGACCTGTGCAGCAATAAATGTAATATTAGCTTCACCTAAAAATCTTTACTGTGAAAGTATATTTGTAATGTTTGTGTTTGCATTACACTAGTGGACTTTATAAAATAAAGTCATTTAAATACAAGTTCCTTACCCATCAGTATTTGCCTATAATCTCGCCATTTTGAATCTCGTAATGTACTTATTATGTTTTATTATATTAATAATACTACTCTGAAAATTGATCTCATATGAATGATTATATTATTAATTATATTATTCCCGTGTTTTCGTATATTGTGTTGTGTGTTTTCTGTATATTTGAATGTATGTGTAAAATAATTTATGTTTTGGGTAATGTTATGGGTTGTGTGTATTTCTGATCATTCCACTGATGTATATCGTGTCATATATAGTTTAATTATATCGGTATGTTTTTTAAATAATTTTACATTTTAACTCATGGAGGATAGAGTCTAAAGCATGTAATGTTTATTTTTTTAATGTAGCTAATGTCAGTATACTTTATCGAGTTTAACATATATTAATTTATTAAAAGTATACTAAATTTTATAATACGTTTGCGAATTGCTTGTTAAATCATATTATAAGAAAATGCGTCTATGTAAGACACCTCAAATCTAGAAACTATTTGTTAACTATACTCTGATTGTAAATTTTCAGTAACGAGTTTCTAAATAATTAGTATATTGATATTGATAAATGAATTTTAGCTCAATAAATTATTACTACTTAAATAACTAAATAATTCACTATTCAAACATTACAATCCGTGACTGTAATTTGTTTCATATATATATATATATATATATATATATATATATTTATAATGAGTCACACTATAACGTTGTATCTGTAGAAATTATTTATACAATAAAATATACCTGCCATGTAATATGTACAAAGAATGGTTGCCATTATAGATCTAATTCTATTGGTTTCTAGCTTCTTGGTGTTAGTATTTCCTGAAACAGTTCCGTACTGTATTGATTATTATATAATGTATATACAAGTTTCAAGTTAGAAAAAGGCAATCTACTTATTTTAATTCATCTAGTCTAAATATTGCCATGAAAAAATATTACATTGTGTACTGTAAATGTCCAAAAAGCATTATACATAAATATATTCCCTTCGTCTATAAAGAGCCATTTTAATATAGAATAGGAGTTATACAAATATACAAAATATTACTCATTTAATTAAATTTGAAGCGATATGTCTTACAGTACGGATCTATCTAATAAAACATAAAGTAGAAATATCAATTAAAGTAGTTTGATAATTATATGAAAAAATGATTTTAACTGAAATAAAATAAAAAAGTCTTGTTCCGTACAGCACATATAATATTGTCGATATATATGCACGTTTATTTACCTAAATACATTCCATTGATATTAGACTGAAGTGTACAATATTCCATACACATTATTTTAAATTTGATATTCATTGCGTGCAGTTTGTGTAATAAATAAAAACAAATCATATTTTGTAAATATACATTTAACGTAGGCTCTATTATGACGTAAGCGCATACGTAACATTATTTAAAAAAAGCGCATAGTTCTGCACTTGGGCCTCTTTGCATTAACCATGATCCTAATTACTGGCCCTCGTAATAAACTGTTTATGTTATATGGTTAACAGTAATTAAAGTACAGTTAAAACATAAAACGAAGACTAGAATATAAAGAATATGACAAGTGCTATATTTTGCTCACTTTTTTCGCGTATTTCATCATTTTTTATTAAAGACGAAATTATCAGAATATTTTTAAGGAATTACCATTCTTTACCAATCTGTAATCCACGATATTAACGAGATTTCTGTTTAACATACTTTACATATTCGTAGCACATTGCATTATATATGTTAACAAATTTTATACGATTATGACGACATTACGCCTTAATTTTTTTTACTGATATGGTCTTTTATGTATACAAATATAAGATTTATGTTTATAGTTGTTCTCTTAGCAAAACTTTGGGGTCTCAACAATATCGTTTCTAAAAGATATGTTTTCTGTGTTTATTATTTGCCCCTGGTTGTCTACTAGAAATAATAATAGAATTGTCCAGTTCATTGTTCCCTTCAAGAGTTATTATGCCGGAAATTTTAGCTACAACAGCTAAATTACTGATTTTCTGTTTTCTCGAACCGAAACAAGAACAGACTCAAAGTAGATTCATTGTAAATTAATTAAACAATTGAGATAGGTATACCTAAATATTACCTAATTAATATTTGATTGTGTAACATTACTCAAGAACACTGTTTTAATAATGGCTCTTAGTCAATTCAATGTGTCAAAAATGCGGTATCCATCTTTTTCTCAATCTAAAAGCTGATCATGACCTGAAGTGAACAAATCACAGATTTATTCACTAAACACGTCTAATATCCTTATTGGGAAGAAAGAAGAAGACGTACAAAGTTACAAAAGTATATTGTATTAAAATTAAATGTATAAGTATTGGAAACTTGCATGGAAGGTTCCTATTTTTTTTTCTTTCATTTTAGATTGAGTAATCCATTCAATCTAATATACTATATACAATAAACAGTTGTTTTCTATTGCTTATTATTAGTTTTCTAATATAGAAAAAATATAGTACATTTTTGTATGTTATTTTAGTCGGCTTCTATAAATATGTGAACGTTGATATTTTTTTGTACATTTAGACACAAATATTAATGTAGATATTAATATTAATATCTACATAAAAACACTATTTTGTACATTGTTGCCACATTCACCAAGCACGTCTTGTCATAATTAATTTACAATGAAACAATAGATCTCTTGGACCTGTATTTTGACCATTGTAATAGTATAATCTCTTTATTTCAGTGGTTTGGATAGCTATATTTTAATATTTTTTCTTTTATTTAGAAAAAGACAGTTTACATTCCCACCGACTTTATTTTCATGATATTTTACTATGAATGGTACTATTGCGACTTAATTTATACACGTATTGAGTTTACATATTTATGATCAATTAATGATTTTGTAGTCAAAATTTGTAAAGATTGTCACTGAATCAAAACGAAACGTTAAATTTATTTAACTAGTAAATCGAAATTCATATTCATATTATATAAGGGAAAGAAAATAGAATACAATAAAGAAATGTATTGTTTTCAAATTTGTAGCCGGTATGTGGCTAGAAAATACATGTATTTTGTTTCAGTGACTATCTTTATTTAGTTCATAGATACTTTTAGATATATGAGCACATTTTACTTTACATTTATTAGAAAGTGTTCTAGATTTGCAATAATTGTTTAAATGTTTGTTCTTATCTGTCAATGTGATGATTATATTGTATTTTAAAACAGTATACCTTGATCATTTCAAATAAAATATATCAATTCTATTTATTATGTATTTCAATTATTTTAGTTTTACTTTCCATCCTTCTATCCTTAATATTTGGAAACGGTAATGAGCAGAAGTGCAAGTCTTCGTAACTTACGTGGAGTAATGAAGATTTGACGTGATAGAACTGTTGGATACATATTAAAATAAGGCTAATACGAGTAAAAGCTTTTATTACTTAACAATTATATACAATTTTCTATGACAACAAACAGACGCTTCTAATTTAGACGGTACCAATAACAATTTAATTATAGTTGTGAATAAAACAACATTATTATATCTAGCAATAAACGAAACTAAGTAAATACTTAAACGTTAGCATCGTATTGGTGTTCCATCAGGATTTGTAGGAATTTTAGGCTTGCACACTTTTTTTTTACCTTCTGAACTGCTTACCATTGTACATGTAAAGGTAAAATATCCACAAGAGGATGATTTTGTGTAATAAGTATGGGAGTATTGTTTACGGATATTGTTTTCACTATCCAGATCGCGTGTTACTGACTTTGAAACTGAGACATAACGATTGTCAACTGGTTTAGAATTATAGAGAGATCTTAAGTCTTTAGGATGTACACTTTTGCTGTATCGATCAGGGTATGTATATTTTATTTTACCTGTACCCGGTGTGAGCGTTACTGTTTGAGCTTGTGATGGAGAACCTCTAGAACCTACAGCATACGTTTTGTCTTTAGATGCAACAGATTTTACACTACCAGTAAATCCTACTGGTATTACGTATCCTCCCGTACCGGGTACTCTTTCTCCAGGCTGGTATATTTTGCTTTCGTCAGGTCGTTCGGATTTAACTTGAGTTATTTTTGCGTCTTGATTTTTTAACGAGCCTATCAATATATGTTGCGTATTACTGCCAGTAGTCTGGCGTACATTAAAACCTTTAGGACTTGGACTATTTAGAGATTCATGTGTTGTATCTGATTCTCGGGCGTAATTATCGTAAACACTATACTCCCCTTGTTCCGTTTGTCCAGCATCATTGCCGTCCGCTACATCGTCAATGTCATATTCTTCTGGTGGATTGTCGTCTATATTATACTCGTAATCGCCATTGTTACCATAAGACGATGGAAAAGCGCGTCTGTTACCGACAAGAGATGGGCCATTAGTAGTGTTTGCTGGTTCAGTTTTGTGATGATCAGAATGACTGTGATCTGAATGCCTCACCTCTGATGTTTTGAAAGATTCCTCGATAGTTCTTTCTGTTGACAAATCGACATCAAAGGGTTGGGTTGACGAATCTTCATTTTCGGTATTATAAATATCTATATTTGTATCGTTTTTGTTAAAAACATCTATTTTATCAAAAGGCTGTAGATTAGAAAATACAGCATCTTTGTCCAAACTTGCTCCAGCCTGAGCAGCCCCATTGTAAGTTATACCGTATTTGAAAGTGCCTTTTAATTGTGATTGTGATGTGCCCATTCGACCACTTGAATGTGCTGAAGCTGTACCACCTCCCTCAAAGGGCATTTTAATACGATCATGTGACTTATCTCCATCTTTATAAGGTGTGAAACCAATTTGAGCCTGTGATGAGGTACTGCCTGGACCTCGAGCTTGTGCGTCAGCAACCCCTCCTTTTAGACTGCCTTGCACTTGAGTATTAGAGGAATGCATGACTCCACTGCTTTGTGAATCTGTCTGTATGGAACCTGTCTCAGAACCCAGTTTAACGGCAGCTTGTGATTTGTTTTTTCTTCCCCTGCCCACGGCATTACTAGTAGCTCCCTTTTTGCTTCCCGAAACTTGACTCTCTGCTCCTTTATTATCATCACTGATTGCAGCTTGTGCTGAAAATGATCCAGTACCCGTATATGTACCTTGTACATTCGTTTCTGCACGGCCTTTTTTGCTTCCACCATTAGAGGATGCAATAGCTGTAGTTCCATTTACACCTTGCGAAACACCGGCTTCAGCTTGAGAGTCATCGTCATCTGGCACTACAGAATTAGGATCTAAAACATTTTGTGGTTCTCCTGAAAAATGAATGCACCGAGTTGAAATATGTGTGTTAACTAATTATATATCCATGTCATTTAGATTAAAATTATTGGAGCCACATTGGCATCTATCGTTACACTAGCTATAGGTATATAAATTTCATATCTATGGTAAATTTTGTTGCAACTTTCGAGCAACTGTTCAATAGTGATTAAAAGATTTAAACTGTAATTAAATAGAAATAATTTAAGAAGAAATTATCATTTAGTATATACTGTAATTAGTCTTCTTCTAATATACACCTACTGTTCTTAGTCTGCTACTTATAAAAATAAATAAGTAGTATCGAATCTTATACTAAATTAGGAATTACGATTTTTAGCTGTATGTGACTTATTTTGAATAATATTAAGCTTATACATTATTTCAAAGACAATAGATATTTCGATACACTTGGCTAAAGATAATATATATTTTTATTTATTATAACTTACCAGTGCGATCTATGCCTTGACCCGTGTACTGAAAGAACAAAAAAATGTACTTTACAATGCAGTAATATTTCATCAAACAATATTTAATAAAAACAAATGACAGTGACAGCGACTTTATACTATACAATGATGGCTTATTATGTGAAACTATATATATAACTTACAGAATTATTTTGATTTATTAATTGATGACTATAAATGAAGTTTTTACAATGCGTTTCAATTTGGTCAAATTCTCTAAATATTGGAAATTCTTACCCTTTGATCGTCGTATCCTTTTCCCTGATTTTGGCCATATTGTAAATTATTTTGAGCGTCTGTATTACCCCCGTTATATGAATAAGTATTTTGCCCGTTGGGTACTTGTTGTCCTGTTGGTCCTCTTGAATATGAATCTATACTTCCAGTGTTATATGGAGTTTGTTGTCCTACAGTGTTCCCAGTCCCATATGGTTGTTGTACTGGTGCACCTGTACCACCAGTACCATATGGTGTTTGTTGCCCTGTAGTACCTGTACCATATGGTATTTGTTGTCCCGTTGTGCCAGTACCATATGGTACTTGTTGCCTGACATTACCATTTCCATATGGTAATTCTGCCGTAGTACGGGGAAAAGGTATTTGTTGTCCCATCGTGCCGGTACCATACGGTGTTTGTTGCCCTGTTGTACCTGTTACGCCACCAAACGGTGTTTGTTGCCCTGTTGTACCTGTTACGCCACCATACGGTGTTTGTTGCCCTGTTGTACTTGTTACGCCACCATACGGTGTTTGTTGACCTGTAGTGCCAGTTCCATATGGCGTCTGTTGACCTGTAGTGCTAACTCCATACGGTGTTTGCTCTCCAGTACCACCATTTCCATATGGCGTTTGTTGTCCCGTTGCGCCAGTTCCATATGGTATTTGTTGCCCTGTCAGCGGTCTCGTTGCATATGGTATTTGTGAACCCGTAGCAGTTCCATATGGTGTTTGCTGTCCTGTAGTGCTTACTCCGTATGGTGTCTGCTGAACCATTGTATCCGTTCCATGTGGAATTTCCTGCCTGGTATCACCACCTCCATATGGAATTTGTTGTCCTGAACTACCAGTTCCATATGGTACATGTTGTCCTGTAGTGCCGGTTCTATACGGCGTTTGTTGTCCTATGTTACCAGTTCCATACGGTGTTGATTGACCTGTCATTCCCGTTCCGTATGGTGTGTGTTGTCCAGTTCCTCCAGTCCCATACGGAATTTGCTGTCCTGTAGTACCAGTCGCATATGGTATTTGTTGTGATGTATGCCCATGTCCATATGGTGTTTGTGATTCTATAGTACCAGTGCCATATGTTGGTTGATGTCCTGGTGTGCCTGTTCCATATGGTGACTGCTGTCCTGTGGAGTCAGTTCCATATGGTGTCTGTTGTCTTGTAAGACTAGTTCCATATGGCACTTGCTGCCTTGTGGTACCAGTATCAAAAGGTGTCTGCTCTCTCGTACCTCCATAAGGTAATTGTTGCCCGGTTGATCCAGTTCCATATGGTCCATTGACATTTTGTTTACCAGTACCATAAATATCTGTTCCATAGGAACCCACGCCATTATTTCCAGTATTGTATGGCTTCAGACGAGAATCATATGATCTCTGTTGATCAATTTGACCATTTGGTTGTATATTATAACCTCCTGAGCTATAGTTAGGATTAACTACGCAACAATAGTAGATTGAACCGTCACTTCCTTGTATAGGACCGGAAGTTAGTGGCCAGTTTGAATTTATAGGTACCTTTCCATTACCACTGGGTATTGAAGAACGACCTGGTACATAGCCTCCGGAAGTTTGTGGAAATTGAGTATGTTCACCGTTTTGGAATGTATTTGGTAAATTTACTCCAGGCATGAAATCAGGCCCAACTCTAGCATTAATACCTGGTTGCCCCCCTTGTAAGATCGTACCAGGTGCCGCTCCATGTGATGTTACTCCAGGCTGTCCTCGAGTGTCAGATCCTCCAGGGGTTATCGCTTGCGGTGTCCCTATTGGTAATCCTTCTTGAGAAATAGACCCGGGTTGAGATTGTGGAATTTGTCCTTGAACACCACTTCCATTTCTTTCTCTTTCCCCAACAGGTAATTGACCTTGTGAAATTGTTCCAGGACCACCTTGCAAACTACGTCCAGGTTGACCAATTTGGGACCCATCACTAGGTAAAACCCCACGTATACCTCCATGAAAATCACCCCCAGGTATTCCTCCTTGAACACCCTCTTGTCCTGCATGATGATAATTTGTTTGGTACGTTCCACCTGGTCCAGGTATGACTTGATTAGGAGTGTAAGCATTAACTGGTGCACCGCCTTGGTTACTTCCTTGATTATGTCCATTCATATTGTATCTTGGTTGAGTTTGTATACCATGACTGTTATCAGGTAAGTTCCCTTGATTTCCATATTGTTTGGGAATAAAGTTGTTATCTGGAACTCCTTGGTTAGAAGACACTATGTTTCTACCAGGCGTTAGACCCTGTGATGTTACTCCATTTCCACCTGTTTCTCCAGGCCTTCGACTTAAATTTGCCACATTGCCAGAGTCAGTGCGACCATAACATTCATCACAACTAGGATCGTATATAGTTTGACTTTGGGCTTGCCCCATGCCGCTGTTGCCACCTGTAACATGTTATTATTTAAATTTGTCTACTCAAACAGTTACTTAGTTTTATTTATATAAGTTTGTTGCTTTTTACTACCTTATATTTTGAAATATATGTATGTATAAATAAATAGATAGCATTTCTTTAACGTTCAATATAAAATATAATCGCATTACTTCATATCAGCTTCTCCGATGACTATGGCTAACTACATATACTGCGGTTGAAATTCGACAAGGTTTATGTGAAATAAATATCTGAAAATCTAGTAGTGCTAATAAGGGAAGATTTGGTCTCATTTTCTTAATAAGTACATTTTGACAAACTCGGGGTCCCAGTTTACAATAAATCCAAGTTTACAAATAATTATGTATGTAAAGAATCATAATGGCCTAATGCTTAGTACTCCAAATTACATTGAAAGACCGTATGTTCCAATCACAGCTCACAAAAAAATACTTTGTGTCAAATAATATTTCTCTTTAATACTCTGGTAATATTCTATCACTTGTTACCAAACCTGATCTAAGATTCTCCTGTAGCTCTATAATTATTATTTGAGATATAATATTAACATTCTTCCACAAATACCAGCATCTCGTCAACGTTATCAATTAGTGAGGATAAGGCGCCTAAATACAGTGACCTATAACCTAAAAACTATATACCTAACCAAATATAGACATGGTAAGTAATTCGGTGGAGGATGATGCTGGAGAGTTCGACATTTAACGATACCTCTGAGTATATCATCTAACATGACAGTCATGATGGTACCATTATTTATAATAAAATATTACTCTAATATACAATAAATTATTATAAATATAAGCTACATAAACATTTCAGCCTTGACCTAATTACCATATCTATCCCTACGATAATATGCCTATATCTATATATAGCATTCATGTATACATCTGATAGACTTATCCAGCCTGCAAATGATTGACAGATATATCGGGACTCGACTCTTGTAGTTCGTTTAGAGGGAATTTTCTAAATATCCGATGGGAACAGATAAAAGGTTCAGCTCTAGTAATTTTCGAGAAATTTTAGTAAGTTTCGTAAGCACTGATGTAGGTAGATGTAACCAATAGATTGTGTTTGATACCCATTATACTACATTATATATATTTTATCTCCATATACAATGGACATTTTCAGAAATACTTACTAACGCTAGCACTTGAAGAATCTGCAGCAGAATGTGCCTCTGCTTTGCCTTCGTTTTTTTCATTACCGCCATCTATCGCTAGATACTGTGATTGGGTTTGTCCTCTATACCGACCCCTTGGGTTGTACCCTGTCTGCCGTCGTTCTCTATATACACTTCGCAACATACTAGAGTCATCAGCCAAATGGAATATGTCTTTAGTCAAAATCTTCAATCTATTGCAGAATATGGGTCTAGATCTAGAGTTTAACTTTCTATTAAATGGCTTTACCTGTTAAAACATAATAATCAAAACATTGGTTAAAATAAAATAATCTCCTTGACATATTAAAGGAAGTTCTTGGTCTCAATATGATAATAAATTGTGCAACAAAAACGGGCCAAGGAAATCAACTCAACCTTGACAATTTATGTTATCATCTAAATTGGTGAGACAGCGATAATATGTTTTATGTAAAAAAATATAATGATTATGTATGTACAGAGATTCTGGATCAATGCGAATATTGTTGATGGATTGATTATTTGATTACAGATTTTTCCTACTTAGCACAAATACGTAAGTTGTGTTCTTATCTTTATCTAATACCTTGTGAAACATACATACATCGTGTGTGAGTATGTACATTCATGAGTGTGAGAGTTAGTCAAATTTCATAGGAAAGTTAAAGTGATATAAGGATACCGGAAAAGTAAGGGAAAATGAAATAATTTAGACTTAAGGCATGGTAACCCTCCATCCTGTGACTGCAAAGTTTTATGAGGAAAATATTTTGTTTGTACATGGGCTGAGAATATATTATTGTATGTGACAAACGCAGGTTTAACAATCGATTAGAAAAATATCAAAACGCCTCAATGATTTGTTATAAGTATTTGGCGGAAAAGCGTTGTAAAATAAATATCTGAACAAAGGGAAATCTTAATAATAGCATATTACCTTAATAAGACAAACTTGCTTTCAAATTGAGTTATGTCAATTTGAAAGCAAGTTTGTCTTAATAAGACAAAAATATGATAAACAATACTTGCTCTTATATTATTATAAGAGCAAGTATTGTTTATCATATTCGAATTAGGTCACCAAATTAAGTGTTGAGATTATAATATTTAGGTATAAATATTTAGAACAAAATGTAACTAACTATTTATTTTCTTGTTCTTCCGGAAATTATCTAGGCATTACAACAACAATTGATAGTACTTAGTATTATAAATTTCGCAATGCAATGTTTAAATAAATTCGCAAAGCTAACAAAAATTTTAATGTTTTGATAAAATAATACTAGGTACTAACTACTAGATTGCGAAATGCCATCTTGATTTACTTATAAATTTAATAGTACTTTTAACAAAATATATCTGCATGCTTTTAAATTTCGTCTACCTCATTTTATCATTATATTAATCCCAGGTCACAATATAATATATAGGTTTCCGTTCGTATTTTTATGATCAATAAATTTTCTCTAAGTACGTAAAGATTAGCACTTACATCTTTGGCTACGTAATATACAGAATTGACTAGTTTTGTTTTTGTTACATTACTAAGTCAAACATTACTAAATTTATGTATATATATATATATATATACACACACAAAAAAGTATATAGTATATGTTTATCTAATAATAATTATATAGATACTTACCAAAATAAATTTTCGGTGGGGTGAAATTAGTTTTAAATCGCTGAGACCACAAAATTGATTTGATTTACTCCATGAATATAATTCATTACTTAAATCCTTTTCATTTTCTAAATGAAATAACCACGTAACACAGAGTTGCGACTCTAGATTTTTACATACAATATACCGCTGAAAAAATACAGATTAATAACAGTGATCAAATTAATTAAAAAATAGACATGATATTCACATTAAAACTTTTTTTAGTTCATTTTCTGTTTAATTGTAAATCTTACCTGCATATCTTGAACTGCATAGGCGCTTATAGGAAAGCTCAATGGGTATGCTAACAATAAAAGTGTGATAAAGGAGATAGGCAGTAATGGCAGCGGCGTCGATACGGGCTCCAGCCCTGGACGCGCTAGAACTCGACGCATGCCGATAGGGTGCTGCCCGACGGCGGTCTGCCGAAGCGCGGACGTCGCAGGCGCACTGTCCGCCATCTGACCCTCGCCCGTTCGCAACCCAAGATGAACCCATATTAGATATAAGTTCACCCACCCAGTTTTAGCGATAGTGTATGAATTTGTCACACTTACGAATTCGTACATAGGAAGTCAGTTACATTATCAGATTGAGATTATATCACTGGTTTTGCTAATTTTATAAATATACCTACCTACTCACAATTATTTGACTTTCAATATCTGGTTACTTAACGAAACTGAGAATTTAATATATCTCTTAGGTCACAATTTTTTAATTGTGATCTTTATGACATGCTCTCTCCATGTATCTTGTAATGATAACCACCGTTAATTCGTTGCATGTTCATAGAGATAACCTTAAACAAAAGTCATCCTCTGACCTGTTGACATACTGAGGCTACTTGCCGAGTTTTACGAATTGGTAGGGTACTCATTCTAATAAATAAAATGACTTCATATGACAAAGATCTCTTATTAAAAGTACTTACATATTTATGTGTAGGTAATAAATTCCGAGTTCATAACAAGCTATACCATATATTAACAATAATGTTCTAAATTTGACATACATTCATTGGCAGTATCATTATTATAATAATTACCTACATTGATAAAATTCAACTCGAGTTACTCGGTATATATGACGTTATTTTTACGCATGCTTAATTATTATATTGTTTCTTTTCTTATAATAATTGTACGGTGATCAATTGGGAAAAACATATGTATGAGTATTTTGTTCAGGAAAAACTGAACACAACAGCAAACTCTATTTATTATTAAAAGGAAAAATATTTTTGGCTAATTTCAGTAGTGGGTTGAAAATAGGTGGGCAAAATAGCAACTAAGTACCGAAGTCTAAAAACATGGACATTAAAAAAATTTTAGACTTAGTATTAGCTGCTTTATTGAAAGTTCTAAAGCAGTTCAATTGCATTTATTAATCTATGAATCAACAAGTGAGTACAAAGCAGTTAAAACATGCGCTACTTCTACGTAATATTATTGTAATATGTCTAATTCAATAATTATAATTGTATACAATATAACCTATTAGGCCTATTATTGAGCATTAAAGATATCATAGCGATAAAAATTGATTATAGCCTTGTTATTTCGGAACTAACGTTTGAGTCCTTTTTCTTATATGTATGCGTAGGATATATAAATTGATGAGAATAATAGCTTGTAGAATGCGTGTCTCCTGGGTTTTTGTTGACGCTAATTCTGCGGTAATATTCAATAGTTTCTGTACAATCGCATGCTAATCTACTTTCGGAGCCACTACTTTCCAACTGATATTTAGGTACCACGATAAGGCTCTCTGTTGATTTAGTAGGTGCGCATCGTGAATGTCCTTTGCTGTAAATTGAATAATGATGTGGTATCGCACTTTGTCGATGAGTGTGCTTTTCTTGTGAATGATGCTGATATTCATGATGACTTTGAGTACTTCGTCCGCTATGACTTCTCCCATGACTTTTTGATCGATTTGAATGTTTTGTGCCTGTGTCTAAGTAGCCATACCCAAAACCATAACCACCAAATGCTTTTGTTGTTAAATTGTCCCAAGATTTTGGTTTGACGTGCTGGTGTGAACTTTGATACTGTATTTTTGGAGACGACTTATTCTCAGCACGATCATTATCCCAAAAGAGAGTGTCACTACTTAACGAAGTACTGTAACTTGAAGCGGAGTTATCGCATGGTACTGTAGCGTTACTAGTCGCATAGGACTGCAGACTACATTGACTCGTTTGAGTAGACTCTGTTTGTAAATAACGGTAACGACTTGAACAATGTCCTGGAGCACATACTTTTTTTGTTCTGCCATGAGAGGAGTTATCAGGCTTTTGTGTGGATTTATCGACTTGATGACATTTATCTTTTCTTTTATGTTCCTTAGAACAATCTTTTTTACGTCTAATTTTCTTTTTAGTATTAGGTACGCAGTGAGGATCACAGCAGGGGCTAGCAAGATCATAAGCTTCAAGACTATTTGCATCTTGATTATTATAATTTGGCACACAAGGCGCACAACTGTGACTGTGATTACTTCTGTGGACTTTTGAATGTTTCGTATTACTTGATTTATGATCAGATGCTCGATGACATTCTCCTGGAGTTTTTACAACAAAATGATGACAGTCCCGTCTATTGCGTGGAGATCCTACAGTAATGACAAAGCTCCCCGAGTGTATATTTGGCTGTATAAGACAAGTCCCATAACGTGGATCAAGATATTGATACATAAACACATTAGTTTGTGGTGGTTTAGCAGCGGTAACATTTTCGCTTGAGAGTGTAGGCCTACAATAGGGGTTATTTATATTATCGCCGACATTGTTTTCTTCACTATCGGATATAACATCCGACGGGGAGTTTTTCTTCTTTTGTGAAGGTAAGCTATGGGTTTTCCAATTTGAATCAAAAAGCTGTCTTTCGCGAATAGTTAGTTGTTCGAGTTCACGCATTTTAGATTGAATAGCTCTTTGTAGGTTGATATATTTAAGATGTAATTCAACTTTTCGTACACAATCTTCAAATATTACAACCATTCGCATACGCGCATCACAGGCATTGATAGAATCCACTATGACGGCATGATCCGCCCGTTCCACATCTGCGCCGTTGATTGATAAAATAACATCACCTTCCCGCATACCAGCTGCCGCTGCTGGACCTTCAGATTCTACATGATCAACATACGTGATGACTTCTATCTCTTGTTCCTGAAACAATAATTATTTATCACAATAAATACTGAATAATAAGAAATTTTTATACCCCAACAATTTTGGATTTGCATAGTGTTTTTAACTTTCGAGTCCATTTCCTGTAATAATATAAGGTCATAGCATTAAACTCAATAGGTATATAGTTATTATATACCTATACGGCCATGCTTAGAACCAAGTAAGAAATAAAATCTATCCATGATTGCAGGAGTGCAGGTAGCCGCCATATCTTTTAAATTAACTTACATTTTTTTTATATCAAATTAAACGCCTGCTAAGAGAGCATGATAAAGATAAACAGAAAGGTTAAGCTAAGCGTACAGATTTTATTAAAGTATTAATATTATTATTAAATTATTAAATTTGGACTAAATATATACCTACATTGGATTTGTTTAAATTGTAATGTTGTCACTATTATTTTCGTTACTGGATACATAAATAAAATTAAAACGTAAACGTTGAAACTTCTTAACGCTAATGCTCATCATGTTGATGAGTCTGGACACTATTTTAACCACACAATTTATTGCTCAAAGGACTTATATTATTTGTTTATCTTTACATTCCAGTCGTAGTTTAAGAGATTCGAAACTAGGCTTCCAAGCCATACTCAAGTTCTATTCATTGTCTAATGATGCCTCGAAGAGAGACAAAACACGTGTAGCAACATGGGTGTAGATGAAATAACAGTTGGAATTTGATCACTGATATGGAAGGTCGTGATGCTTCTAGTAGTGGTATTTAGATGCACATAATACACATGCTAATGGAAGCGGATTTAAGCAAATTCATTAGTAAGGAAATGGACACCAATCGATAAAAAATAAATATATTCTAAATTTATTAGTCACTTATATAATACTAAAGAACGTTGAATTAAGTGATACAATTTTAATTTCTATTTAAAAAGGATATTTAAAAAACTAAAAGTTTCTATAACACTGTATCTATTTAGTTTGACCACCATTAAAACTAACCTAGCGGTTAGCTTTAATGGTGGTATGGTATGGTAAATATATTACTAGAGTATTTAATTACTTCGAAATGAGTAATAAAATTGAAATGTTTAATTAATGTTAAGATTTTTCAATCAAAATTGAACAAAATTGCATAAAACAACATTAAACTAAACCTACTGGAGAGTGGGTTCTTTATTCAGGACCCTAAATGTATATATATATATATATATATATATGTATATTTTTTGTAGAACCACAATTGCATAGTTGCATGTATATCTTAATTATTTATACTAACCTTTTTATAATGTATGCCATAACTCTGAAGCGTAAATCCATAGGTGCCGTTTTTCTTTTCAACTATGATAGTACGTCTTCGCCAATCTTCCTCGCCCTTCCCTCCTCCTTTTCCTGGTTCTCTTATCTATAAATAAATATAAGAAAAATAAAATTAAGAACTTTCTTGCCTAGTGAAACTATAAATAATTACTAGCTTTTTTTGTAATTAGCAAACCACTGATGGTCCATCTGATTGTAAGGGATATCCATTCCCTATTTATTGAATAGCATAACGAACAGTATCCCATGAGTGTCGAAGGAGCCATTCGGAGAACACACATTTCGCCATTCCGGAGGACTCCTTCCGCCATTTCGAAGGATTAGTACCGCCATTTCGAAGGATTCGTACCGCCATTTCGGAGGACTAAAACGCCATGCCTCGGTGTCATGTAATTTTTCTGTCTTATTTTACGCTTTATTGAAATAACATTTTAGAGAAAAGGCTGCTTGGCGGCTGACATAAGTGAGACAGATGGACCCATGCAGACGACTTTGTTTTAAGTCTACCTTAGATAGAACAGTAATAATATAAAAATAGGATGATTAGTATGAAAAAACTTACTGAATTATCTAAAGAATCTTCTTTGGAATCATTGCTTAGCAGTTTTTTGCCGTTGCTCAAACTGCTCGAACACCTTTCGTTTAGTTTTGGTGAACTCATCTCGACAATTTTCTGTCCTCAGCCTCACCTGCTTCAATTTATTTAATTGTTCTTTATAAATATTACCACTACATATTATTTCATTTACTACTAACATTATATGTTATAAAAGTATGAAAATGGCATTTTGATCATGTCCAAAGGGTAATGTATTAACATTAGGGCGAGTCACTAATCATTAAATTCTTAGACGCGCATGCGTGAATTATTTTGAGCATGCGCTAAATGCCGCCGTTATTTATATTAAAATGTTTGATATGTTAAGGTTGTAAAGAAATCTAACAATAAGTACAGTTTAATACTGTCACTTATTGAGAGTTAATTTTTAATAGTAGAGATAAATTTGATATATTTTTGGGATATCTTAAAATTTTATTGCTGTAAACATTCTCTTATATGTATGCATATAATACTTACAAACTAAAATCTAAAATTCATTAATGACATAATTTACGATTTGTTTAAAATCCTAATATTATATAATTATTAATAACTTTACATTTAATGTTCGTTTTATTATCCGGGCAATTGAAGCAGAAACTGATTACCTTTAAGAACCTCATGAAATCGATACTAAATAAAAATTACTGGTATAAACAACGTAGGTACTGATGGAGTAGGAGTATTAGACCACAAATGGCTTACATACAACACCACGTCAAAGGCAATGTTGGAACATTGGTGTGTTAATAAAAGCTTACAAAGCATTCCATATGAAATTCAAAGGTACAATGTTGTTATGGTAACAACAATGCCTTAGTATGACAGCCTCGATGGTCTATTGTTACAGCACACCGCCACCGCCAGCACACATATGGTCGTGGGTTCAGTTCGCTGCATGATATAAATATATGTTATTTATGAGTGTGATAGGTAAAAAATATATCTATGTATTTATAACAGTTGTTTAGTACCCAGAAAACAAGTTCTGCTAATTTTGGCATTAGATGGTGCTGTGTGAAATTTAATATTTTATGATATCTTACCAAAATCATAAATACAATGCAATTTTTTTTTAGTTTGGATGTTCGATCTTATCTTCGGTACTACTGATCCGAATTTGAAAACTCTTTAGAGTCAGATAGCTCTAATGCGCTATCGTTAATACGAGGAAGGCTATTAGCTGTATAACGCATCGCTATGACAATAGGAGCAGAGTTGCACTGTTGAATGCTGCAAAAACGGAATGTGCCGCAGACGAAGTTGCACGGGTTAGGTAGTTTCTAATAGAATAATAATTTTAGATTAACTCACCAGTGTGAAGACGAAGTTATCGCCCCACCATTAATCAACAATACGAATGCGCGTTGACGAGAACCTCAAACGCATAGCTCAACTTTCACTGTTCTGCCGCGGGTAAATGATTGACATTTCATATAAATTTGATATAATATATATTTTTTATATGACGTATATAATATACTGCTTCATTACGGTTAATACAAATATATATGTTTATTGTGAATAACGATTATAGGTACCTCTCCAATCGAATTCTACACAAAACTATTAAATATTTCTTTACGTGATTCAGATAAAATGCCGGGAGTGTAAAATTTAATCTGAGGAGACTTATCACTTATCAGTGGATCAAGCGGCGTTTTCAGATGCTTCAGACTTCAGTGTGATGCTGCTGTGATTAACGTGGATATAGTGCGAGTGTCCCCTCGTGGTAGAGGGTCAGCGCTCCAGCGCTTTTAAGGGATTGCCTCCTGCGTTTTTAAATTTTTATTACACATTCAGTTGCTGATTCTCTAAATGATGAACAAGTTTATGATCACCGCCGGCGTTATGACTCTGGTAAGTTTTAGTTTGTATTGACGCGATATAACTAAATTATGTATGCTGTCACTACTCGTAGGGTCGAGTAATTTGAAACTCAAGAGCGTAAAAATTTCATTTTCTATGCAAATGTATGTAAATAACATAGTATAATAATTTCAAAATGAGTAACCTTGCAAAGACTATTTACACATATGCTGGTGAAACTTTATTTTATGTTATATTATCGTATATGTCTCTATATTAAATACTTATTCGTTTTAATATTCATACATCTTATATATCTATATATATTATGACATACAGCCAAGCGAATGTATTTTATATCAGTTTTATTTTAAATGACCAATGCAGTATTGCTCCCAATTTTACTTCGTAACAGTGCTATAAAAGTGTAAGTGGAGCACTTTTATATTTGAACAAACTTACTTTTATACCTTGTACATCATTAACATAATATATACTTTACATTTATTTCTTATAGTAACTAACATTATACACTTGAAAGTGAATCTGCTTGCTTGCTTGAAATTGTTTGCTTCTTGCCTTTAAACTGAAAAAAATCTTTATGGTATTAAACATATAATGTTATTTTTACAAGGTTGTTGGATATGTGATCGAGAAAAGTCAAAATTATCCTTATACTTTTGTGGAGTACCAGATCATACAATCGCACTTTTTATGTCTTTGAAACACGAATTTAGTTTAAGAATCATAATGAAAATATATAAATGTTCCAATTCAGATCATTATGCGCACACCATTATCTCGTAATATTTATCATAGATAAAGAAAAAGTGAATGGTATTGGTAACATGGATTTTTAAGACATCAGCATTTTTTGGTATACACCAAATATATATATTTATATAAATGTATATACGTATATTTTAATATTATGAATAGTTAAGATTGGATTGTTTATTGTTATTACATTATCAAATGACAAAAGAATAACTAAAAGAATTAAAAAGAGTAACAAAAAATTCAATGTAAACAAACATTATGTTTAGTAACCCCCGAAGCACATAGAAGGATACATATATTGTATGGGTGTGTGTGGTGTTAATTTTTAAAGTTTTGTTAAGTATCACTGCGTAGCCGGGGTGGGCCGCTAGTCATTAACATAGTCGGGTTCACTATAACATAGTCCTTCCACATATATAATTTATATAACGTAAAATATGAATCCAGTTCACAGTATTTCTTCAAAGCTAGATATGTAAGAACAGAATGTAGATTAAATTCTACTTATACTAATTATAATTTTGAAATTTTTACAATTTATAATAAAGGTCGTTAAATGTTTGGGAATATATGTATATATCCATACAATGCGTCATCAATAGTTAAAGAATGTCCATTTTATTATCAGTAAAAAATTCTCATGTCACTGATAAAGATATACAACAACGTGTACGATAGCTGTACATGTGAGATTAGGTACTATGTATGTAGAAATTCCGTGTATGCCCTATTACTACATATTTATTGTAGTTGTGGTTTACTGTAATATCATTCTGTTGAAGATGGAGAGAGCAATGTATTGAATGAGATTAATCAGTAAGTGAAAATTGGTATGGATGAGGAAGGAAGCTATTAGTCAGCAAGGGAATTAAACATGTGTGATTGTAACAAAGATTGAAAGAGTAGAAATAGTAGATTGCAAACAGGTGTTCAAAAAGAAAAAGAGTGAAAGTAGTTTTACATGTAATATTCCCATATTACATATAAGGACAGATTAATGGCACGTGGATTTAAGCAAACATATGTTGAAACTTTTAGACTCCATTTTTTGTTGACTTCATAGCTAGAACATGACTATTCATTAATCACATAATGACATCTTATTCATTTGTACGTGGTATATGGTTGTTTGTTGTCAAAATAATAGCGCTTTTGTAATTAGTTTACTGACTAAATACCAGAGCTCTGGTGACTAGCTTGACATTGCTAATGCCATTAAAAAGATCTTTGATTTTGTATCTCTATTATTTTATGAACACCTTTTTTTATCACAATGGTTCATCAAATACATATTTAATCTAATTTCATTTTATCTTTTTTACCAGTCTTATTGTTAAATGACTAATTTAATCAGACCTACTAATGATTACTGCCTACATATAAAAAAACAGGTAAGTATATAGATAAAAATATTTTGCAATCAATGTTCCAACTATTATTTTCCTTTTATTTTTACTTTATATAGATATATATTTATTTTCATCGATCACATTAATACTTATTTATTTTTTATGTATACATATATAAATGTTATACACAACTCCACAATAGTATTAAGTACTGCCATAAATTGTTGATATTATGCGATTACTTACGTTTTATTTATCTTATCTTTCACTCGTCATACCAGACGAAATACTTAGATCAATTCTTTACCATGTTACCTACGTATTGCTTATTACGAAATAACCTATCTCAGAGTAAGATAAAGTGAACATCCACAAGACCACTAATTCTGGCATCCAGAAAATACATAATATTTTGTCTAAAATTGCATTTCGCATGAAATAAGTACTGTCTATTTAATACTCTCTGACCTGATTCATTGTTCGCATCAATTACAAAACACAGTAGGTATAGCTTGTATATATTCTAATACTGTAACTTCATTCAAAATCATCTAGGTGTTTAAAGATAACTGATGACAAACATCTTTACAACTATTCACATGTAATATGTATATTCTTTATTGCAATTTAAATAAATATTGGAGACATTCTTAGTAACGGAGAACTTAAGTATCTCTAAAGTAGAGATCTGTTTCATTCGAAAAAAACGTTTTAAGTAATAAGATTCTTTACTTCTAAACATTGAAACATAGGCAAGTTATTTGAGCAGGCATGTAAGAATAAACCTAATACGCACTTATGGATTTTTTTTTAAATCGATTTCTTTTTATAATTTTATTAACAAGCTATAATTTTACTTATTCTTCCAGTTGCAAGCCGTGACGCAGATGATTCTCAGTGGATTGGGACTAGCTCAATATTTTTGTATAATTGATTTTTTAAAAGAATTACCGTTACTCATCTACATACGAATATTATATTTTCACAGTAAGTACCCACTGATCTATATACTTTATATTTAGGTTACAAGGTTCTGAAATAATAATAAATATTAACTGGATACGGTTTGTGTGGATATTGGATATTCTATATATGTATCATAATTTAATGATCATATTTGATGATTGTCATGACTTTGTTAAGTATAAATTATTATGTAACATCACTACTATACTAATCTACTATAATTAACATTCCGCAGATCCTGTATACTGTGGTATTCGAATCAATATTGGTCAAGCAATAGACGGCATGTCAAACCAAGCCTTTGTATTACTAACTCAAGAACCATTGACTGCATTTCGGACATTTGTGGTTAACTCTACGATCCTCGGTCTTAGTATATTATGGATTATCGCAAGCGTTATTATAATGGGTGAGAAGTATAATTTATAGTAGATATATGAGGTATAGTAAATTAATGCAACTACCCATGAGTACCTGGAACATCAGAACACTAAGGTGTTACCGGACTTTTATTAGGATAGGCGTAGATAGGGAAAGGAAACAAGGATTTGGAAAAAGTAGGAGAAACCATTCGCGTACACGACTATTATTGTGCTAGAGTCACATTGTTTGACCCTATCAAACAGCGTGAGTCCAGTACGAAAATGCAGAGAGATTTCATCAAAAAACTTAAATTATCTTATGTTATACATTGCGTAAGATCTCAGTCGGATTATTTTTTAATTTAAGGGCAGGCTAAGTTGCTAGAGTGCCACCTTTTTAATGTTTTATAAATATAATTATAAAGATGTGTTTTTACAGTGGGTGGAGCAAAGAATGAACAGTCGAAAAGTATGCGTTGGCCGTGGATTACTGTTACTGTGTCAATGTGTACGGTAGATATAGTGGCTACTGTCATATATGCCAACGACTCATTCTATACAAGAGTACGTAAAACATGCTTTAATTAAACATTTGTAGGGAATTCCTTAGAATTATAAAGTTGCTAGCTGTGCTCGCGGCCGCCTGAAATTTATAGTCGATGTTTTATTCTGACGTATAAGCTATATTACTATAAAGTTTAATCTAAATCCGTACTATAGTTTTTGCGTGAACAAGTAACAAACATCCATCCGTACTCACAAACTTTCGCGTTTATGATATTATTAATAAGATAAAGGGCAAATACAGTCATCGGCATTAGAATATTCGAAAGAAAGGTATAACATTATTCACATAATAATATAAGTTATGAACATTTTTTTTCCTTTTGTGCAGACGTTATCGGATATAATGGAATATATTGATGGCATTGCCAGTGGCACCCAAGGCATGGAGTTGGATACATCGTGGGCGTCCTGGGTGATGGTCTTATTATATTCACGATTTGTTATCTTTTTCTTTATGAATGTATTTTTTGTAATATCCATTATCATTGACGGCAATGCTAAAAGACGTATCGATGTCCATACTGGTGTGGTAAGTATAGAATTAAAGATTTAAATATATAGGTATAAAATGAATACATATTGAGATTGAATTTAGCGAGCGACATACAAGCTATATTTTGTATTGTTATTTTCATGTTTTTATTATTGCCTGTGTCTTTAATATAAACCAGGACTATGTTATAATTATTATATTTTAATACTTGATGTAACTATTACATATATAACACACACAAACACCTCATTCGAATCCACATATAAAGAGCGTAACCCAGCTCATAAAAAATAGTTTTATAGGGGCTGAAGACACAACAGTTGAAACCAGTAAAAAATATCTTTGGATTATATAAGCCACAGTGTATTACTACATGTGTGCCTATGATGATTGATAGAGCCAGCGTCAAAACGAAATAAACTAGCTCACTATATATAAAATGTAATCTAGTGACCTCTGATACCTTATAGCGCCATTGTCTGCCTACTTTACCAAAACTGGAGCTGCACTCGTTATTGTTTAATAATCAAAGATAAACCAATATGAAAATTCGTGTAGTCGTGTAGTACATATATAGATAAGAGTGTCTCACTATTTCAGCAATCATAGTTCTGATTTTAGTCTACTTAATATTTAATCCCAGAATGGTAATCTCCACTCGAAATTTAGCAGAGTAATTGTGTTGGATGCTACTAATCGGAACATCTGTTCGGAATCGGAACATTTGCCCACCAGGCCAATTTGATTTATAACGATTCGAACTCGAGTATGTATTTTGTCATCAATATGTGAAGGTTTAAATTATTTTGTCTTATTTTTACCATGGAGATGATATTAAGATGTCAAGAAACCAAATGGTAGGGCTTTAGCGTAAATTTTATTAGCTTTTTGTTATATGGCACCTATAGTATTAAAGGGATAATCTAAAAGGCATAGTAGATATTATTAGGAGCTTGTTGGACAGGATATTTTATTTTTGTAAATAATTTCATTAGTTACAGTGTAATTATAGATAAATATTTATAAATAATATATGTATTTACGTATGTTACGTACATTCACAAAATTCTTGATATTTCAGCAAGTGGAGACTCCAACTATGATGGATGATACGACTAGTGACAAGGACATAGAGACATCCAGTGTAATTAGCCACAGTACCAGGATCCCCAGACCAGGACTGAGCCAGTCATTCCGACGAATGAAAGCAATGCTGTTTAAGAAACCATCTCCACCAGCTGTGCATTCTAATCCAGACACATTAAATGGTTCTCCAGCGAGGTTAATTCGTAATTATTTATTTTATTACTAGATTAGATAAAACTTACATCACCATGTTTTGCTTATTTTTTGCAGTTCTTATAAAATATGAAGTATGAAAAAAAATTACCAACATTTCAACAAGAAGCAGCAACTTTAAATTTGTTATCAAAGCGGATTTCAATATTGAATAAGAATATCTCTTTTCAATTGATTAAATTCGCATATAGGACATATGTGAAGTTAATCACTCTAAAAGAGATACGAGTTATATATACGAGTATGTCCATATGTAACCTAGTTATAGATCAGTAATTCCATTAGCTAACCTTTCAGACCGCAACGTAATAGAGCATGCATTGTTATAATTACTTCACTATAGAAATCGTATACGTATAAGACTAAATATTCTTTATACTGTATTCATATACTTTATATAATTTTGTCTATTAAGAGTACGTAACCTTTAAGATTTTATTCACTGTAGGTCTTCTAACAATCAACTGGTGGAATCAGATAAGAAACGAACAGTGAATTTTCCGGAGAACTTACTATCATTACCACAACGTTTAGAGAACCTAATAGCTGAACAGCAGCGCAGGTTGGACAGGGCAGTAATAGACACCTCTGGTCGACGCACTCCGCCACGTGCCTCGCAATCAATGCCACAACTACATTCAACTTCAGAGCAGGATGCACGAGGGTAAAATTGTCTATAATTATCATAACCATAATCTTATTTGTCAATATATTAATTGGCGTATTTTACTCACCTTCTGTTCGGGTGGACTATTTCCAGCAGCTTGAATCCATCCTTGAGTCCTTTTGTCCTGTTTATGAAAATTTATTTAATATATGTATAATTCTTGGTGACTTTAACACCTGTATTCTCAAGAATGATTCACGTGCTCATAAACTGTCCTCTATTGTTTCCTCATTTAATCTTAACCTACTTCCTCTCAAACCCACTCACTATCCTCCTAATAGCATACCCACCCTTTTAGACCTTATGATTGTCTCAAATTCTGAAAATGTCTGTAATTTTGGCCAGCTTACCTCTCCCTTCTTTTACCATAACCTCATATTTTTATCATATAGATTACAGTCTCCCAAAATTAAACCTAAACTTCTCGACCATCGTAATTTTAAGGGGATAAACGCTAAAGGAAGGATTGAATGGTCCAGCGTATTAGATTGTAACTCGGTGTATAATATGATCGCAAACTTCAATTCATTAAGCACGCTCCGATTTGAAAAGTGTAAGTCAAACATCTCCCAGCCCCGTGGTTATCTCAGATTATAAGGAATACGATGGTGAGACGGGATAAGGCCAAACGGAAATACAAGCGTTTTCTATCTGAGGATAACTTATTATCCTATAAAAAACTGCGGAATAGGTGTAATCGGATGTGTAGAGATACAAAGAGACGCCATATTCATGAATCCATTCACAGCTGCAACTCAGCTCAGATTTGGAGACTTCTTAAATCATTGGGTATTGGCAAATCGTCTTTTTCAAATTGTCCTCTTAATTTGGACTATAATGCGCTCAACAAGCATTTCTCTTCGCCTTCTGTCTCCGTTACTGACAGTATCAAAGCTTTTATTCTTGATAATCTTCGCCGCCAGTCTAAACCCAATTGCGAACCATTTTACTTCAAAATCATTAGCCAGTGTGACGTTAAAAATCTATTCTTTCCATTTCCTCTAAGGCAGTCGGTGATGACAATATTTGCATACAAATGATTCGACTGATAATTGACGAGCTCGTGCCCATAATTTCTCACATAATCAATCATTCTTTGGTCACTTGTTCTTTCCCGTCTGCCTGGAAAAATGCTCGTGTAATTCCCCTTCCCAAAACCAATAATCCTAGCTCTTTTAACGAATTTCGTCACATTTCTATTCTACCCGTATTATCCAAAATTTTAGAAAATGTTGTTCATGAACAATTATATTTCTATCTATACAGTAACAACTTACTATCTCACTTTCAATCGGGGTTTCGTCCTGCGCATAGTACAATTTCTGCCTTACTCAAAGTTCTACAATTTCTACAATGCTGAAGTCTAATAAATTCACAATCCTTACTTTATTAGACTTCAGCAACGCTTTCAATTCTATTGACTTCGATATCCTCCTTGGCATCCTTGATTCTTCTAACGTATCTCCACTGGTATTAGAATGGTTTGATTCATATTTAAGGGGTCTCAGGGGTGCGTTCATCTGGATGGAATCACCTCAGACCGGTCCGATTTGACTGCCGGCGTCCCACAAGGTGGCGTTCTCTCTCCCTTACTTTTTTCTGTTTTCATTAATTCATTGACAAAAGTACTCTCTTGCAACTTCCATTTCTATGCTGATGATCTACTGTATCGCATCGCTAACTGTATCGCAGTTTCGAACTCCGATCCATAGATAACGTCATCTCCTTGGTGAATATGGATGACATTTGTGAATGGGCTAAGGCATATGGTCTGCTCGTGGATGCTAAAAAATCACAGTCCATCATTATTGGCAGCAAATATATGCTGAATTTATTAGATACAACGCACATTCCGTCAGTAGTATATAATGGAGATATAATATCTTGCGTTAAAACTGTAAAGGATTTGGGTGTTTACATAAACAGTGACCTTTCTTAGTCTTCTCACATTAAGCACGTTAGTAAGAAAATTTACGAGGCAATTCACTCCTTGAGGCGTCTTCAAAGTTTTCTGCCATTCATAACGAAGGTCAAATTATCCAATACGCTCCTTTTACCTCTTCTGGATTATGCAGATGTTTATTTTCTCGCTGCCACTGTCGAATTGCTTAAAGCAAAATGGAACGTCTTCAGAATGTGTGCATTCGCTTTATTATTGGTTTGCGAAAGTTCGTCCATATATCACAGTACCGTAAACAGTTAAAATGGTTACCTTTTCAACTACGACTTAACGTACACGTCCTCAGTCTTTTATACAATATCTTGCATAATCCTTCTGCACCTTCCTATCTCCGCGAACGATTCCATTTTCTCCATCCGACAGAAGTACATATCCGATCCCAAAATATATTAGTTTTACGGACTCCTGTACACTCTGGGCAGGCATACTCAAACTCTTTTGTTGTGTCGGCTATTAGATTGTGGAATTCATTACCACACGAACTGCGTGACAGCTCTAGCATTGGTATATTTAAAAGCCGCTTAAAAAATATTACCTTTCACAATGCTGACGTATTATTATACATATATATGTATTACAATTATATATTAATCGAAACCTTATATATTATTTATGTATGTCTATATATTCATATATTTGTGTATGTTTATTCCTTCTTATAGTGTGACTTATTAATATTTATATAATTTCAATGTCTTCTTTTCCCTTTTTTTTTCATTTGTCGTACACATATGAATGGCTGATCTAATGACCAAATTATCCTATAACATTTTCTAGGTTTGCTGGAAGAGATCTCTTTTTAGAGATAAGCTCGCCCTTGTACATTACTTTTATTTTATTAATGCTATTTTTTTTTCTGTGTGTGTACAAAAAAAATTAAGAAATAATCACTCAGAACAATTTACACAATGCCATCTAATCGCAAACTAAACATAGCTTGTACCTACTAAACTACTATTAGAAAAAAAATACATTTTTTTACATATAATAAAGACCCAGACCATACTCATGAATACAAATGTTTGTACTGTGCGAGAATTGAATCATATATTGTAATAATAAAAAACTAAACCACTGAGGTCATCAATTATATATATATATACACTAATATAATGCAGATGTTACATTTCCAGTTCGAATGTAAATTAACGGTGCAACATAGAATTAGCAGCTATGTAGTCGTATTATATAATGTCAATCTTGTCTGTTCGTCAATAATTAACTACAGGCTAAGAACATTTTTTTAAAACAGAATCGCTGTTTTCATTTCTTGCATTCTTTTCAAGTGAATTCCGTTTCTTTTTGGAGTGCCTAGTCGCCCTGATCGTCTAAGAAATGTCATGTTTATTTTATATAGGAGACGAGGAACAGCCGCTGAACTGCAGGGTCAGCGACCGTGGGCATATATCCCTGCGTCTGCGCATCGTATGCGAGATCAGCTACCTCCCGACGAGGACCTACCACCTGTGCCGCTGCCGGACTACACGGCGATACAACCATTCCGAAAGGCATGTACGTATTTTGTTGTTATATTAATAACTGTAACTCTATTTATGTCAGCAGATTGTAAAGATATCATCTTAATATAAGCTTATTATTGAGAATTTTACACTCGGTTTTACAGAAAACACAGTAATTACTAATCTATCATTCCTAAATTACCTGCTCACATGCCTTATTACACTTGCTTGACATTTAGCTCATATTTACATCCCACTTATCTAAAACTAGTCACACTTCTGTTAAAATGTTGTTTTATATATATAAATAAAAATCTTCTATACATTTTGCAATATGAATTGTAAAAATGTAGTAACATATATGTATCTAAGTATAATACTAAAATATACTGCCGAAGACGTCTTTCTTTCGTTGAAAGAAATTAAAAGTACCTACGTGAGGTACCTACAAAATATTGTTTGTACAATTGGTAACCAATAATTCACAAATTACGTACACATACATATGCTTTCCGTTATTAAAAAAAAAATATTATAGCACATAGCAAATTATATTAGCTATATTAACATTAATTGCCATTAAAATCTCAATGTCACAAGTTAACTAGTTATAATAGAAACGCACTATATGCTGTGATTATGCTTTAATACTTATTTCAGCTGTCCACCGTGCCGCCTCTAGCTTAAGTTCTTTAATACAAAAACGAGAAGCCTTAGCACAATCACGTCGTAAGTATATATAGAAATTGTTATCGTAATCTATTTTATTTTAATTTATCTTTATATATAATATTATAAGCAGATAAGTCCTGAATAACAGAATTAAAGTTAATCCTCCAGCGAAATTACCAAAGTTGTAAAAACTTAATTAACATCTACTATAGAAAATTATCCTCTGTGAGAGTGGTCATTAAATCCCGTCGCCTTACTGCACTAATGTATATTTCGGTATCTCTACTATACTATAATTATTGTTTCTACTATAACTTAGCACTAAAGCTATTCTTAATTATTTGCCAAATACAAAACCGTGTCATTTAACAAGTGATGTTGCCTCTATAATTTCAACAAAATGGATACGGGCATCCCGGGTGGTGGAGCCGTTTGTAATGTGCTAATATAAAAGGTAGAATAACAATTATTAAAATTAGTGGATTGTTAATGCTTTGTTTATTTTTAATTCCGTATATACTCATATTGCCTACACTTAGCGTATTTATAACGCTACCGTAGTATTCTAGTAGAAGAACATATATGTATATATGTGTTTTTTTTTATTTCAAAAACAATATAATCATGATACTTATATATACTAACATTTCCTAATAATATCATTACAAATATTAAAACTAAAACAGTTTGTGTGTCTGATTATTCAAAGCAACAAGATGATTTACGAGACAGAAGAGAGAGGATATTTTTAAGTAACGGTAATTTAATAATTAAACATAACATCATTACTTATAATATCTACAGAATATTAATGCACAGTTTTACAAAGCTACAGAGCTACGAAATGTAGAAAAGATATGCTTACTATCCTTTACGATAGACAAACCGTTGAAAAACTAATGTATATATTATTTTTTCTTACAGCAACGATAACGCAATCTGATGTTTTATATTGAAATAAGAAGAAATCGTTTAGACACAGCACCACGGTGACGTGGTTCTTCATGGATTGTTATAAAATCTCTTAATAATGTCAATTAGTTAATTGTAATATTTATACATTGTGATCCTCAAAAATACAGGTGTATGTGGGCATCGTGTGTAACTTGAAATTTTATAGAACAATTTTGTATATATATAATAGTCTACACAATTTTTACATTACAATACTATTTTGTTACAGCAGAAAATCCAATTGTTATTATCAAATTACGTATTAATTGTAGATATGTCTCTAATTTCAAAATGTTTTATAAACATTGAAAATGAGATATGTAAAATGAGATAACACAACATTTCAACAATTTCGAGAAGTGCATGTACCATTATTTAGAAAAGAAACAAGGTGAATATTACTAGTCTTATTAAGTAGTTCCATTATGTTACTACAGTGAAATTATTTTGTCAATTAGTTTCGTGGAATATATCAGACTAGTTTTTAATAACTAAGACCTCGATTGTTAATGAAATTAAACCAAGTTAAAATGTAATGAAAATTGCTTTTTCAGCCTTTTTATTCGCATTCTAACAACCATTTCAACAAATTCAGAATGAACCTAAATTATCTATTAATACGTTAAAATTGATGTAATTTTTTTACTTATTCTATAATTATTTCTTAAATGTGACCTCAATATATATATTTCTCGTCGTGTAAACACTGTATCCAATGAGTTTACCTTGCAAAATTTAAGTTGAAAATATTTGTTAGTAACTATAATTTGAAGTACTGATTAAGCAAAACTTGTTACTTATAATTGTGAGGACAATTGTAATGTTAACTGTGTTGTAATTAGGAGACGGATAAAAATTGTCTATATACTGTGATTTAATAGTAAGTAAATTGAGAAAGTGTATAATGTTCTAAGCCATCTCATCTAGATTGTAAACCACATGTTATTTCTAACATGGAAGGTTAAGATTGTTTATTTAATAATACATATAGCGTATATGTATTGTTAAATCGCAATTTATTATTGCCTTTAATTTGGGGGGTATAAGAATCTGAAATTCAGTGATAGTATTAATGAAATGGATTTTCATGTAAAAAAAAACACAACGCACTCTGGATCCTAATTGGTCTCAGTACTTCAAGGTGTTGAAAAAACCCAGGAAGACTTCCCTAGAGGCTAAAACATTTAGATTTATTCTGCTTTATATATAAAAACGAGGTTATCGCGTTTCTGTTTTTTATATCTTCGTGTTTTGCATTCCTTGTGGGTTAGAGGAACTTGGTGAGTTCAATGGATGGAATGCTTGCTATCGCTGTATTTCAGATCATTATAGCTATTGTAATTTGGATATTTGAAGCCTATAATGATAATTGTGCAAGTAAATTAACATTTGTATAGGTAAATAACAATTTCTCTTAATATGTAAGTAAGGTTTGCATTCTAGTTCTTTTTAATGCTTATTAGTCATTTTTGATGTATCAAAAATATTGTATCTTTAAACACAGAGTTTTAGATAATACATATTTAGATGAATACATTACATTACATTACATAAGTACACATTATTTAAATTTATACTTATGTTCTTTTAATTTACTTCCCTTCTTGATAATGTTTCAAACAAAACTCCATTCAAAATTTATACTCCGAGTATTTTTCTTATATTGTTATTTACCTATAAATTGTAACAATACCAACTTTTCAGATACAGTTCGTGATATATATACCCTTTACCTTCCATTGTTCGATATATTTACAAATTGTTCATTGTAATTATTACACCGTATGACACTTTCAGATCTCATTTCATTTTGAGATGGCGCTAAGTGTTATTTCTAACATCCGTCTTAATATTTTTATATTATTATAGGTATGATTTACCTACCTACCGATGTATAATTAAATGTTAATTTTCATTCACCTTTTTTATTTGGTATCTATTTCTTACTCAACTAATTCTACCGTTAAGCAGCCTGTTTTGCAAGCTATACTCCATTTCATGACGTGGGGCATAAGAACTTAGTCCTTAGGAATAGCAACGCATCATAGACGTCACAGTGTATTTTGTAATGTTCTAGGTGAAACACATAAAGACTTTTTATCACGTAGACATTCCTAAGTTTGTCCAATTTTATAATAAATGTAAATAACGTCTGAATGCAGTCATTATTGACAAATTACCCACAAATGATAACTAATACAATGTTCTTTTTTAAATAGGACAGGAGGAAATCTTGTGTATTCAAATGTTAAAGAAACCAGATTTTATTAAAATTTAAACTAAAATTTGTCATTTTTATCATGTATAATGTTTCTATAACGGATAGTACAGTCACAACGTAAAGGAATACAGTAAACCTTTGACTATCCAAAGTCCGTCCTAAATATCTGTGGGCAAAGTACAAGGAGTAAACTTGCGATGGTACGCTGATAATTCGGTTTATTAGGCTTATTGTTGGAAAGTCTGAGAAGGTGACAAACTGAAGAAAAATGGAACTTGCCATAAATAACAACATAACTGTGAATTTGATACCAGCGCCAACACAAGAAGGAGTTACCGTATTTGATATTGCATAGCTGGAGTATCCAATCCAAATATATCAAGCCAGTCACCAATGTTTCTAATTTAGTCATATTTTAGTTATTGTTATAATTATTAGTCATTGAGGTACGGTATCTTGTACATATTTGTAATATCCGTTGTTGATATAATTATATAGGTACTTATATTCTATATTACTCACAGAACAGAATAAGTATCAGTAATATTCTGTATTGTGTTCTTCTATAAGTGCCAGAACTGGAAACTGGAGTTATAGCTATTTCAAAATGTATTTTCTTCATCTATTTACAGCAGGCGGTTATGTATATGTAAATGTAACGTAACCTAACTTTAACCTCAAGTTTCTGTGATTAACTGTCCCTCAAGTCAATCAAAGAATGTAAAATGTCGTGTCTATGTTTATACAATCATTTATTCTCAGATAATGGCAGAAACATAGACAGGAAAAAAACACATCACACCAGTGCTGAAATAAAACCTTCTACTAATTTTCCTGGCTAACGTGATAGTGGGCTAGGTATGTCACACCCCTTGCTTATAAAGGTCCGTGCCGTTAGTGCACTATTGTGGGGTGGGAGGACTATTCCATATTGATCCATTGAAAATAATAGGTCGTTATCATGATTCATGCCATCAAACCAATGTACTACATTGATAATTTCCAAGATTAGAATTATATACAGTTACGAACTAATACTTAATAACTGTTAGTGAAGTTTTTATATTAATAATTAAATTTACTAACACATCAGTCAACAATTCATTTTAGTTTTTTATATAAATGAAAAACTGGGGAGTGGTCACTATCGTCTATATACGAGTCCTTGGATACAGCCATGCATATTATCTCAACACTTAAATCCAATTGCCTAACATCTTATGCCTTAGTAACCCGTAATTTGAACCTCTAACTGTAATACAAATACAAACTGAAAACTTTTATATAGTGTCTGAACAATTTATTGCTACTTCGGTATTAGAGATATTATTTCGATAATAACATTCTTGGTAGATTTTCATGTTACAGAAGTTGAACGATAAATATCATTAAAAGATTAGATTTGATTACTAGACTGTACTATACCAATATAAGTATGTATGGAATGCTAAACAACAACTTGTTAAGATATTTAAATTTAAATTATCATAAATACAAAATTATCGCCTTATATATTGTTAATAATTATTTTAATTTTTACATTTACTTGGAATCTTGACGAATACTTGCCGTTACTTTCTATATAGGAGTAGGTATCCTTATAAGTTGTTGTTCAATATAGTTACTTAATTTAAGTATGTAATTTCATTTCAGTTCATTTTCCACGCCTTCTGTTTCCTAAAAAGTAAAATTATAAATATATATCTACCTATATGCTCCTATCCTGCTTATAAATAATAAATTTCAATCGATTGCATATGTAGATATTATTAGTAGGTTACAATATTTAATTATACATACAGTTACCCATTTACTTTTATCTGTACAAAATACCAGAACAAGGCCTATTTTTCCGCGATCTGTGCCGACTCATTGAAACACTAGTTACCTGTACAGATTTAGTCTTACAGGATTTTCACGTTTCCTACTCACACAATTGTTCGTCTTAAGCATGAGCAATACGTAACAGATAGTGTCCACATTAATTCCTGCCGATAACAATTATCACGATACGATTAAACATCGATAGTAATGGCAGTCCCTTCATAACAGTACAATAAGTGAGAATGATGTGTGTTCATTTAAATGTTAATAAATGACAATAAATAATGGATAAAGTTACAAATAACAAAGTTCCGTCAAACTTAATTTTAACAGTTTGCCTGTCCTGTGGAATGACAATTGTAAGTATTCGCACGTTAAATATTTAGTACCTGCCTAGGTAATGGTGACTATCGATTCACATCAAACATGTCTGCGTTATATTTTGATTGAGATCGATACTCATACAGCAGCTTCAATTGAACTTTTATAAATAAAATATATCGATTGTAAATTAACTAGGTGAAATGAGCGAATGTCTTTTGCGAGTGTTTCTATTGTTAACATATATAATATATATAAACGCAAATACATTTTTAGATATTTTCTGTTGTACCAATAAGCGCTTATATTTTTTGCTATGATGTAATCTGCAAATAACTTTGTCTACTTTATTAAAAAAATAAATTATAATATATAATGCTTGTTCGTTGATTGACACTGTGTAATTAAGATATACTTTATTTTATTTATTACAAATATCGTTTTATTCATATGTGAACGTGTAATGTGTCATAATATTACGTAGTATTTAGTTTATTACATGGTGATTCATTACTATTTCTCAGGCGACTAGCATCGTGTACGTAGTGCTATGCATTTTAGCAATACATTACCGTAGCGACTGTGATAGCACCTTTTCTTCCCCAAATGATACGACGATCTTCGTACAATTATTTCTTGGAATTTACTTCACGCGTAAGTATTATTAAATAGAATGAGAAACTAAATGGTAACGCGTTATTAATTTGATCGACTTTTGACGTGGTTTAATTACAATATACGTGAGAGGTAAACGTAGATGATAATGATAGCACCCATGAATGAGTGCTCCATGTATGCACTTTAACGTTAGTGCTTGCATTATATTTTTATTATAAACGTAATGGTAAATTAGCTGGCGGTCTACCTCCATTTTAGTGTGATGTTATTGCGTGACAACATTATAAAGAAGCTACTAGTAAAAACATAAAATAAGTAATTTAAAAGATTATAGATTGAACTTTCTCAGTCTTTAATTTTTGTAATTAATGCAAATTGAAAATGTTCACATGTCGAGCATAGCTAAATAAAAAATCTAGTACGTACCGCTGCGGGCATGTCGAATCTTCTTCTTCTTCTTCACAGTGTCATGTTTACCACCGATTTTTTAAATCGTTAAAAACTTTTATCTTTCTTATATGTATAATCGCTAAGACGCACTTTATAGTTACTAAAGGTTCTAATTTTATATTTTTCTAATCAAGCTTCATTTATGTAACTTCACTCATGTAAAACCTAATGATTTGCACATTACTGTTTTTTACTTTTTCTGAGATAACTTATCTTGTGATATAATTAGTTTCTAAATGCATGTTTTTAGGTTTCGAAGTACGTATCACTAAATTGTATTGATACCTAATTATATGAACATATATGTATATGCATCTGTCATAAATACATATTATATTTCAGACTTACGACTAATTCAAATTTAAGCAATTAAATGTGAAACTTATTTTCAGAGGCAAAATGCAGCGACTTTATACACTTTGATAATATTACAACAGAATCAACAGTTTTCGCATTGGTGATAATTATTTTGAGTTTAAGCATACTCAATTGTATATCAGCTATAGTTTGTGTTTCAGGTATGTTTCTTATTAACTAAATAAAGAAATAAAATAGGAATCACGGCAGTATAAGTACTTATGTGTATATTTATTTTCAGAAGTTGTGTCATTATATGTCTAGTTTTGTATTGATTTTGATTACATTTTAACAAATATAATTTATGGTGATATATCGACGGTGTATTTATATTATCACCAGTATTTTTTGTATGGGTTGTAGTATACATGAATATAGAAACCAAGTTTTTAATCCTTCTAAGTATTAAGTATTAAATACCTATATACATATCTCTTACTAATACTATAAATGCGAGCGAAATTGTCTCTGTTTCTCTCGCTTTCAAGCTAAAACTACTGAACAGGTTTAAATCAAATATGGTACACAGATAGTCTGGATCCTGGATAACACTGAACGGACATAGGCTACTTTTTAATGCGAAAAAAGGTTTGTAAGGGCTTAAAAGGGGAGATGAAAGGTTGTACGGAAGTATCGTCATTTTTGAAGCCAGAATGATGAAACTTTGTTGTTTGCCCATTTTGGGTTAGATTATTGAATATTTTTTCTTTATTTGATCAAGGTCATTATAACATATAAGTCGCGGCCACAGCTAGTTATCATGTACAGTAATTGAAAAGTGAATTCCTATGTGAGTTTGATGTAAACTATGTCTATATTATCGACAAGACTTAAGGAGACTGAGATCATTAGGACAACACTTTAATTACATGTAGGACATGGATATATTTTGAGAATGAACTAAATGTTTTTGCAATTGATGAATACTATAATAATAATAATAAAGACATTTATTCAGTATTACAGTATTCTTATTTATTATTTATATATATTATATATCTTATTTAATATTTACTATACACTTTAAAAGCTAATACATATCTACTAGTAACGCTGAATGTGACTCCCGCTCAGCATTTATACTGTACTATAATTAAGTACCATACTTAATCCTTAAGTACCATACCGCTGATTTTGAATGGGGCTACCACACACAAGACAGTGTACCTATATATAATTCTATAATAAAGTAAAAGCTCTCTAGAGCTCACCTACTTGAACGTTTCAATCTGTCATAATCGCCGGTGTTGTTCCGTGTCTCAAGATTTATAGTATTTTATTTTATGCAGCTGACCGTCCCGATTACGTATGGGTATTATTACCCCTCGATATTGACGTCTTATAAAACTGTAGTACATCACTTTGCTCTATCTTATGAATTAATATTATAAACACGAAAGTTTGTAAGTATGGATGGATGTTTGTTTGTCTTTCAATGCTATCTACTGAACGGAGTTTGATGAAACTTTACAGTAATAGGTACAGCTTATACATCAGAATAACACATGGACTATGAGTTAAAGAGTTATTATAATAAATTGGACCAAATATGTCAAGTACCTGAGTGTGATGGCAGACCAAGTAGCGCGTGCCAGCTAGTTTTCAAAAATTTCCTCAACGGACGCTATATAAGTGATTTTATTGTGTATTTTTTTACACGTTTGGTTACATTATCGAGATTTTAAATGGATGTTCTAACGTTTATAGAAATATTCGATTGTTTATATTCTTAATGGTTAATGCACGATTGTAATGGTAATATATTTTTTCAAATCCATCCAGCAGTTACCTATTCAATGCAAACAAATAAACGATCAAATGTCTTTATAATATTTGTAAACATTCTTTATAATTAAATCTGGTATCTCAATAGGTAATCATTTCTACAGAAATAAACTTACATAAAGTTGGATATGTAGCTCTGTTTTACGTATTTTATATATAATAATTATTTTAGTTGAAGACTGAATTAAATTGACAAGGTACCGAGGTATGACATATAAGTCCTCCAGAAAGGTAACACATTAGTGTTATACCTTGATATTCATTAGTTCTTGATACCTTGATATTGAGTTTATGCATAGAGGCGATGATTATCATTTTCCATCAGGTGGACCAAACAGCTTACTATTGTAAGTTCCAAAATAAAAGAAATATTGCTACTTAGACATGAATCTAAAGACTTTCGGTTTTGTTTTTAGTTGTAAATACGAAGAAATCAGCGCAGAATATAGAAGCAGCTGTATACACGTACATCATAATATCGGTCTCGTCGCTCATAGTGGATTTCACCGCAGCAATATTCTTTGGAATGGACTACAACACAATAAATTCATTCACAGAAGAATCGGTGAGACCTCAAATAATAACTATGATAATTTCATTTAAGTCTAATAGGTACCTACTTACCCCTACAGGTGTTGTGAACTTGTGATCATATATACCTACTAGCTTTAATATGTAATTTAATTTGTTTATTAACATTTAAATAAAATAATTTTTAATAAACAAATTATTAATATGTAATTTTTTAAATTTAAAAACTAAATTAGTATCAATTTAGTTTTTAAATTTAGTAAATAAAAATTATCAAGATATTTACAAAATAGGTACTTCAATGATGCCATTTCAGCTACCAATATTATGGCATATTATATGACAATTCTCATGATAGTTTTATAACCTATGAAATCTTCTATTGTTCTTATAGTAGATTGCACTTGATTTCTGTGGAATAATATATTAAGTATATAGGTAATATGGAACCATAAATTAAGTTCCACGAACTTACATTACATAATTAAGTTACTTCATACAATTGTGCGGTCCTAGTATGACGTCGCATCTATCGTAAATACTTCAGAGTTTTTTTTATTTCATCGCTAATAGCTAAAAATCGTACTAGGATATAATATGTTTAAAATGTGTTGTCACGAAATTTAGAACCTATAGAAAATCCCTCGTCACACAAGCTCACACTTCGTTGTCATCTTCCCACCCCCATACCATGTAAAGAAATTAAGTACCTTTAGTATAGGAATAATTACTCTATCAATTATGCATATTATTACGATTTTGCTTAATACATTTTCTAAGTATTGTTAGAGCTATGTTAAATATCTATAAATTTATACTTTACAATTTCAGATGCCGGGCACTACAGTCTTTTTACAAGAATTGTTGAGCCTCGGCGCTCTACTCCTTATGACTGTATCATTAAAAGGCTTCGTTTTTCACGTCATCAATATTATATTACTAATTATAATAATATTCTATTTAATAGAATATAGAAAAAATACGAAAAGTACAGTAGTGAGTATATTTTTTTATGTATTATAGAAAAAATAAAAATAGGAATATAGTCTCTATGGTAGTAGGAATATACCTATATAGTGGTTGATTATTCTGTTTCAAAATTGTATAGTTGGTGGTCGTAAATTTGAACCCAATTAACAACAAATTTTGACATGATATATATAACTTGCTGTACATTGCAGACCTAATAATTGTATGAGACTATCATAATAACCGACACATATGAATGTTTTACGCACAAAATGTGTGCAAGTTTCATCAATACTGCATTCGGTAATGGGTAACATTTATTATAATCTAATATATTTACGTAATATATTTACGTATAATATTTTATTTACGTGTAATATATTTACGTATAAAATATAATATATTTACGTATAATAAAAAACGTAAGTAGCGAAAACTGCCTATTTACCCGGTAAATATTCACGGATTAGGAAGAAATTTTGACAGAAATTGTTATTAATTAGGATTCCGACTATGAGGTTCAGAAAGATGAGAAAATACACCCCAAAGGGACAAGCTGTTATGTTTTATTTTTTAAACTATCAATATTTTCTTTAACTTTAATAATAGTTATTCGTATACCTACTCTACGCACGTCAATTACCTACAGTATTTAAAAAATAGAATATGCTAATATTAATAAGATCTCTTAAAAAGATCTTCCAATTGTAATTTCTCTTACCGCAACTATTAACTTTTATTTTCTACAATGACGACAAAAAATTGGAGAATATCGCCCTACCCTAGTAGGTACTGAAATATACAACAAAACCATTATTCTCTGTGTTATTTTTCAGCATGCTATTCATAAAATGGGTGCTCTACAAGCATTTGAGTAAGTTTTTTTTTTGTTCGTATTTACTATCCCTTCGCTTTATTATATCCTTGGTATACTTAACTACCTAAATGTGATTTCATTTATTTCATCTTGTTTAGTGATTGAAACCTATATTAATTGTCTGTGCCTACCATTCTATTCTAAATATTGTCTTTTGATATTATCTATTTGTAATATACGCATGCAGCTAAACGGATTTGAATGAAATTTGCTCCTTATGAGAAAATGCCAAGTTCTGCATACACATAATTGAATATATAAGCATATAAATAATAATATAAAAAAAACTTCAAACTAAGCCGGCAAAGTTGTAAGTTTTCAAAGAGCGATGTACCTATTAGAAAAGGAGCTGCTAACTATGTACCTACACAGCTATAATATATGCAATATTATCTTATCCCAATTATTGGTGTCTTATAAAAGATTAGACCTAAATGGAACTAAATACTTCTTTATCTAAAATAAAGACATAAATATTTAATATCTAATATCTACCTATAAAACGTAGTGTAAGAATTAGATTTTATCGTTTTGACTCCGCCTGTATGCCTATTATCAATTAAAAGAGAAATACTAAAGTATCTCCAGTTATTAACTATTTATTACACTATTTAGTACAAGTATTGGTTTTTTTTTTGTATATATAGATAGAAAATACTATATTTATTTAATTTCTATCTGTATTCTGCTATAATTTCTCGGATGATGATGTGTCAATGATATATAATTAAAGAAAGAAACTCTAGATACATATAATTATTTCAGTAACAGTAATTTTAATAAATATTTGTACGTTGTTAATGCTTTGCCTTATTTGATGTAGAGCTTTTCTTACGTGTATGTTTTTTACGATATCACGCTTAACTGCCTACCTACTAAACAGATTTTAGCGCTGTTTAACAAGTGGTCTGAATGGCGATGGTTAGACCACAGTAATATGGTAGGCCGTAAGTATTAATTGCAATAATAGATAAGTAGTATTTTTGTAATGTTTTCTACGCCTACAGGCAGCAACGACCAAATGGCGATCCATGGCAACAATCTGAATTTTCATATCAACATTTCCGAGGGTAGGTAGTGCTTACATAATTGTATATTAATAAGTACCAATGTGATAAAACTTGTCCAGTGATGGCGACACTGATTATTAGTTCAAATGTGAATGGTAGCATAATTTGCTACAAATAATTTTTTACTAAAATTTAGTTGCATTTGAGGATCGGGCTAATTAGGTATATCAAATTGTTTAATGAATTCATGTGTCTAACCGATGAGTCTTTGAATGTATGTATGTATAATGTACTTTATTGTAGAAATTATATTTATTGCAGACAACAAAAGAGCACTGAAGACCCGTGGCAACAACAACCTGAAACCATATTCCCGCCCTACAGAAGGTACGTTTTTATTTCTATAATTTACTTCATACAAATTTCATATTTTTTACTTCTGTCACAGCTGGTCACATTTGTGAAAACACACTATCCCCCCCCCCCCTGTAGTGACCGGGTGTAACGCATATATTTTACACCTGTACAGCAAACCATCTATTCATATATAGTATTTCTAAGTATATGAAATAAAGCTGTCGGTAGTCTTCTTTTTATGAATGACATACATATGTAGTAGGTAAAACGGGAGTCTTATGGTCACCTTATTGTATATGACTGTGGTTAGTGACATCACTTCATCATGTGACGTAGGTGTTACCTCTACTAAGTCATATCATGTTATCTGTGCCTGTACCTTCGGCGTTGCCATACTAGAACTCCGTACCCTATCTCACTCTTTAAGTACACAGGTTACAAAGTAAGCTGCTGTTACTTTGTAACCTGTGTTGTGGCGATAATCTGTCGTTGCGACCATTATCATGGTCCTAAAGGAACTGCACACCATACTGGTATATGTCCAAACAAAATAAATGACACTAATTTTAAAATTACAGCAATCATACAAATCCTGTGTTTGTTAACGATGATGATAGTCGCAGCCAGAATCGAGACACTCCACGTGCGGGTTATGCAAAGTAAGTTTTATTGATAACAGGTACAGTCGTTTGTATTACCATGTATCATACTTAATACGAGAATATAATATAAAGCGAAATAATATATTAAAAAGCCTTACAGCTTATTTACAAACCTAACAAATGAAAACCAAAATTCATAAAATACGGTCTAGCAGTTTAATTCGATTCGAAGTTCAATATTACTGATAATGTGATCCGAGTTTTATTTATTTAGATATTACCTATAGTTACTCTATATTACGCCTACAATTACGTATTGTAACATCGTTTTGAATTGCAGTCCAGCATTCGATCGTTCATATTCATGGAACAACCAGTCAACGATGTCGCCTCGACCATTCTCATATCTGGAAGAGTCGAAACCACCGATGCCTGCGAAACCTCCAAGCTTGCCATCGAACGGCACTGCTCAATGGCAACGGGAACGCGACTCGTGGCAACCGTCCGTCCCCGCACCAGATTACAGCCCTGACACACCTCGACGGCTGAAATCTGCACTCAAATCATCCTATATGTAAAATAACAACTTTAATCGAGTTCAGATAGAATTAAGAAACAACCCACCATCGAACCACTGCTGTACTCGGATATTTAAGAAGTCTTCTCATTAGAGAGAAGTCCACCAATTACAGTGCTGCCCACGCAGCTTAGAGCGGTGTTTCACTTTAATTTGTACATCTCTGGCATTGATGTATTTGTGTTGAATCCTAGTCGACTTAAAATATCGCGTGGGCGGAAAAAACTGGAGACGTATTGTGCTATTACTTAGTCACCACAATAATCATTATTATTACTAATGTAATAAAATATCGTACCAATATGATTTTAATAATATAATACCGATATTTTACAATATGTTATTATATTATTGGCTTGTTCATATAAAACAATTTATTTAAAAAATATGACCTTTATTCACAGTATCAAATATTGTAATGCATTACGAATGTATGAGAAAATAAAATTATTTTACTTTGTTCACCTTTTTTTATAATCTATATAAAATATGCATGTATATGTAGGATCTCTTCGTAATAAATATAAACACTGGCCAACTGGCATAATGGAACACATTTTGAACTTTTTCTTATTTAACAATTAGCCTATATATTTTACACACAGCTCATTGAAAAAGGTACACGTAACAAATAATAAATATTATATAAAACTTTACATGTACACAATTTTTGCAATATTATAAAATTACAAATCGTTAATTATTATTAATTTGTCGATTTATTTTGTAGATATTTGAAAACATCCGTAACAAGATGTATATTTCATGATGTATCGAATGAAACAAACCTAGTAACAAATAATAAAAGGCACAAAATTCATTAATATTTCTTACATATCTTACTTTCAATATGTACAAATTATTATACATGCTTATGTATGTATATACAACAATGTTTATAGGAATTTATCATTCACAATGAAAACAGGAATGATGTCAAAACTCGCCCGGTTTCTTTATTAACGATTCGTATTTCTTTGCTACTGTAGTTTTCTTTTGTTCATGATTTATCGAACACACATTTGCCGGGCCCTCTACGTGGTTATCATTGCTCACAAAATTGTCTTTTGATAAGTAAACATTCTCCGACTCCTCGCTACAAGTTCTTTGAATAGTCCCTTCTTCATTTGAAAGTGTCAACTCGAACTGTGTTACTAATTGGCTTAGCACTTTTTTTAGATGGTCAAAATTCTCTTTATCTGAAGTCACGAGAGGGGTTTCTAGTACCTCGCAGCTACCTTCCTCGCAAATGTTTTCGTACTCTCTCTTTAAAGATCTTAGTTCCCCGACAGTAACTATAATTTCAGGATTAGCATTGTATTCATCTAATAGGTATTGGCCCTCTTGCGAGAAGAGAAACACGGCTGGAATTTCGATATCATCTTTTCCGTCACCAGACATTGCGAATAGAGCGGTACTTTCGTGTGTCGAATCCGGTATATTATCAATTATGATCGCAAGCTTGACACCAGCTGCCTGCATGTTGCGAACTTTTTGTGCGAAAGTGCATTGGCCCCGTTTAGCAATTGCGTATTTACCTTCGACTTCAATCGTGTTTAATACAGTAGTACAGGCATCAAGAGGCGTAACAACCGCTACATTGCCACTATATCGGTCTGGGCCTGTAATGTCTTTCCCGAAGTGGCCCGGGCCGGCAGCGATTACTTTGTCATTAATATAGACACCTGCCGGAACCACACCGTTCTCTATGTCGCTCAGGGAATTCCACTTCGACATTTCCCGCATGAACGTTAAGCCTTCTGCAGCATCTTTTGCCGATTTCGCCTAAAATAAAAGATAATAATAGAATAAACAATTAATTACAGAAATAGTATTTTAAATTTTTCACAACCCTTCAATTCTGCAGAAAACGGGTCTCTCCTCACAATCCTAATTTCGAACAGGGTTTAATTCCTATTTGTTCCCTAGTCGGCTTTTAATAATAATAATAATAATTTACGACATTCCGTAGATGAAGAGGAGTGGTGACACTCTGACAGAAATATTTTATAATAACTGAAAAGGCAAAGAAACACTGGACTGCAAGAGACAACTGTCGTCTGTATTCATGATCAGATTACTAAGATGATATTCATCCGTACCCAGTAATTTGACTGCCGTAGCTTACCAATTGAAACTTATAAGCAACCTGCTTGGTGCCAGAAGTGTGATAAAGTATGTGTGTGGGTGTGTAGATGAAAACAACATTGATTATGAAAGAGTCGTCAAAATCTATCTACAAGTGGCAATGACAAAAAAAAGTGTGGATTTACTCCTGTGCAAGGTGTTTTTGGGTTTCAAATAATTAATCACGTTCTTAGCTATTGTCACTCCAAGAAGAAAGAGTTTAAGCCAGAACAATTATTTACAGAAATCTAGTCACAGATATTATATTACAATATGATTATAATATTACACATACATATAATTTGGATACTATGAAATATTTCACTATGAAAGCCGAATTGAAATATGAACCTTATTGAAAAGGCGTTGAATACATGTGGACTTACCGTTGTTGTAGTATAAAGTAATTGTACTTTTCCATCTGGCAATGTCAGGACTGAGATACCCATATCGGAGAGAGCGTGTATTTGACGAGGGTCGTTGAGGGGTCGCAGTCGTGCTGGAGGGCGTGCTGCTGATGAACCCAGCAAATGACGCAATGGTTGACGAACCTTCTCGGCGATCAACGATGTCGTGCTAGGACATGTTCTGAAATACATTGATGGGTATTATTTAAAACTCTTAAATAGCAAAAGTGCTGATAGCACCACCAATTGAATAATATTCCTTTCTAATATTTTTTTAAACAAACAATTTATCTTCAAAATTTACACAAGCACTGAGTAAATGGATATAATCACATATTTATCAAAATATTAGGGATTTTAACAATACATATCACTTTTACAACAATTATTATTAAGTATGTGTCTCGCACTTTATAAATTGTATCTGCAAAAATTTAAGCGAAAACTGTGAGAATTTATACAAGAAAAAATTTTGAATAGATATCACAATAATATAATAATTAAATGATGTTTGCAAAAACAAACTCTTAGTTTGGGATTAGATGGCGCAGTGTGGTGTGTCCTGGATTACTGCTATATGCTAATTAAAATGTTTAACTACTGAACGGATTTATACAAATGATTGGCATTAAGATACAGCCTACTAGTTAAAATGCTAGTAGAAATATTATTCTTAAAACTAATAATTTATCTTACATAATATACTTAATCTGTTCTCACATACAATTATATCTATTGTACTCATAGTGTAAGAACAAGTAAGAATATTATGTGATGAAATTTGTGATATTAATAATAATAACAAATTTGATAAAGCCTCGGCTTGTAACTTGTACATTACTAAATATTACGAACAGCATTCATATGCTGATTATTTATTAATATAAAAGTTTATGTATATTATGATTAATATACACATTATAATCTGATTATGATTATTTTCTACAATTTATATTCTAAAATTCAATAATATTTCGATAAGCTACTGATCCCATACAGAAGCCATATGTTACGTCGTAGATATACTTATTTTATTTGAATAATATAATATACAATATTAAATAATTTGCCTTTAGTAAGCAAGAAAATAATTAAATGTTTAAATCAAATTATCTCTTAAATTATTTATAGAATACTCACTTTCTATATTTATCCTCATCTTCATCATCAATTTTAAGAGAAAAGAAGGTTGAATTCCGGCCCGATGTTGCCAAAGACAATGGTAGAAAATGAGCTTCCGTAGTCAACACGTAGTCTTCTAATTTCACAGGCAAATCTTTATCCTCTCCAAAAAGCATATATAGGTATTTAAAAGTTTCGGCGAGGACGAAGGAATCCATTCTATCTTCGTGAATTCGAGTTCTTACGTCGTTTACGGCGGCATAACCGCAAGGCACTCTGGTGTATTGTTGTAAAGCTTTCAATACAATTTTTCCTACATTAAGATAGTGATCATCGCCTGTCGCGCGATGAAGAAAATATGTAGATTCTAGGAACTCTGGCCGTAAAGGATGTTGACCCCAGTGCACCTTAAAAACATACAAACAAAAATACTTATATCAACTACCTGTTCATATTTTTTTTATAAAACGATTTTCGCAAACAATATACTAGAATAACCGTAAATACCCATTATCATACTAGGTCAATTACTAATTTACTACGGTATGTTGTCGTTAATTTCAACTACATGAGAACACTGTTTTAGATTATTTTCAAATTATGATCAAACGATTAATAGAATACGAATTATTTTTTTACTACTAACAGGAAAACATACCATGACTAGAGTATAATTTAGTGTACACTTACTTAGAACAGCGCCATCTACTAACAAACTTGCGTACTAAATTTACCTTATTTCAAGATTTATCTCATCTAGTTTTTGTAATTGGATTGGCAAAAAAGCTGACGTTTCAAGCAATGATAAGTGGTAACCACCGCCTAAATACATGAACATCACGTTATCATATCACCGCCGTGGTATCCCTGATATGGTGCCGTTCCGGAGTACTAACATGTCATGTCTCTCATCCTGTAATTTAACTGCCTATTCTCATTCTTCAATGAAAAAACAGCTCATAAAGCAGGCTGCTTGGCAGCAGAATTAGGTGCGACTGAGGTACCTATGCAGACGAGTCTTTACATAATCCACCCTGGGGTAGATTTGATTGATCAAATGGTAATTAAATACCTGAAAGTCTGACGTGAACGCCTCCGGTATGAATGTGTGTCTCTGCATTACTTGATAGAGCATTTCGTGTGTTTCGACAGCTGGTCGAACATCTCCCAGAAGAACCTGGAGGCCAGGCCAAAACGCTAGCAATGCATCCATGAAGTTGCGCGATTGCAAGTGTGGCCTATAATTACAAATTACTTGATTATATACTATACATTTATTTTGATGTATGTTTGTCCAGTTGTATGTTTAATAATATAACAATTCTCCAACAATCAAGCTAAATCTTAAACATGTAGAGTTGTACAACATTTATTCAAAAAGAGAAACAATAAGGCTTTTGTTTATCCTTCTTGGCTAAATCGGTATTACAAATGTGTTATTTGAAGACTATTCTAGTGATTATATTACTAAAATAATTTGTCGTCTATAACAACTAAAAATAATTCATTTTTAGAAATGAAATTCATAACACTACCTGTGCATGTGCACGGCCAACATAACCGGACCTCTGCTGATGTATTTCATGACTGCATTATAATGTCTGTTAAACCTGGCCAAATATTTCTCGTCTCCAAGCAAAATATAAGCTTTGAGACAATATTCATAGTAGGAGTCGATCCCGGCACCAACTCCAGAGTCTTTCCGAACCCAATCCCCGGAGTGAATATTTATAACAGTACCCATCAGATCTGACGTTCTGAAATTATATAAGAATATCCTTTTTAAATTCCATTGGAGTAACAATATAACTGTAAGATAGGTTAGAAGAACTCGCCGAGAGCTCCTTTACGTATCCGGCTATAGGATGTCAATATTATTAGGACGTGATAATGTAGCACAGTAGCCAGCAAAACGCTATAGGCAACGTAAGCATATTATAATAAATATTCTTACATAGTGTCTAGCTGGATTCATAAGTAAACTTTTAGGACACATGAAACCAACAAAAATTGCAGATTTCAGGTTACTATTTATTAAAAGGGATTTTCAGCTCTTTAGGTAGTTAACTTGTACTTAATAAATTTATTTGAAATGAATAAAAATTTTCCATATCTTAATTTTTTTATCCTTATGTTATTATATTTTTGTGTTACTACCTGTGTCTGATTTTCCACAATCTGTCCATAGCCTTATGCGCTTTTTGTTCATAAATAGGATTGCCCACGAGACGGGACAGCGCAGCCATTTCCAGTATCATAGTGCCTGCACATGCAGTGCACGTTTCCCTCGACTCTGATAGCCCTCTGATGCCATGGCGAAGATTCACCTAAGTTAGACAGTATTATTTTTATACAACCAACACTATATTTACGATGATTAATTGGAATTTAAATTTAAAATATTTACTACTAGGTATAAAAAATAAAAAAGGATAGGCAATATACACAATGACAAGTGTTAATTTTTTCAAAGTCAATTTGCAATATCCTCATCATCATCATGATCAGCCTACTGCAATTCAGTGCTGGACACAGAGCTTGATGTGATAATAATTATTTAACTATAATATTTAATTAATTACCCTCCCGTGGGGGATTCCTGTAGATGTGTTGAAGGCTGGGAGGAGTCTTCTTCCTAAGTCTTCCGCCATTGTAAGCAACTCACCATTATACCAATGCAGTACTGATATATCCATTCTAAGTGCCATTGCTAGGACGTGAGCTGACAGCAAACCGCTACAATAAATAAATATAATGTTAATGCTGAAATTATTAGTTTTATATCACATCAATCATATGTACTACATTGCAAACCACGATAACGCCGTACTGCCCAGAAAAACAGCGCCACATACCAGGTCAAATAGTGTTTTCATACCATCCAGGATATAAAAATAAGCCTAAAAATCAGTCCAGCCATTTAGGAGGAGTGAGTCACAAACACGTGTACAGAATTCTATGTGTATATATATATACATATGAACAATATGTAAACAATTTTGTACATGTATGGTAGATTTGGCATGGTCTATGTTGAATAGACAAAAAGTTCAAGAGGCTAGAGAGTTGTAACTAACAGTTTGGTAACATATTTGAATTAATCTTACCCCAGCATTCGAATATTGGTTTCGAAAACCGACACCACGATGTCATGATCGAATGTCACATCCCTAATGACGAGTTTAATGGCGTTACTAAACTCTGAAAAGTCTCCTAACACCACCAAAGAATCCAAACTGTCCACGAGTGTAAGAGAGAAACTGGAAACAATAAACATGTTATTTTTATTGTATGTATCGATATATAGGTATCAGTGTAACAAATACAGATAAAACAGATATTATTCTCGATGCTTACAGTGGTATACAGCGCGATATTGCACTAATGCTTTTAACTTTACACATCATAAGGCGGCAAATTTCTAGAAGCTACCTACACAGAACGTCTCGACTGTTCATCTGGGAGATGGTGTATTCAGAGGTGTTATTAACTGTTAACGTCGTGGTGAATACAACACATTACATGTCCTACGTGGCAGAGGACGTGCCTAGTGTCTTTCGGATTTTATTATTACCCTGTGTCTATATCTTGTGCTCGAAAGGTAGTCCGTTGCCTATCTAGGCGAATCAAACTTAAACTCCATTATGTTCTAATTTTTATATAATATAAAACCGATTCGAAATCCAGCAAGACTAATGGAGTTTTCAAATCTACGTTTACACGAACATGAGTTATATTTTTACCTTAACAAATATACCATTGAATCTGTATCTACCAGAATTCTGTAGAATCCAGTACAAGATCAATGCACTATTTAAAAACAAGTATTTTTCATATTCAGTAGAGTGCTAGTGATAACCCCCTAGTAAAAATACCTAATACTTTTGATAAAGATTAATAAAACACGGATTCTTCAAACTTATCAAAAAATATTTATTCGACAAATAGTAGAACATTCGAATGGCTGCAATTTAGCACGTTCCATGATTCATTTACATTTAGATTACAAGAAGTACCGTAATTATTACACATTACATTGTTACAAAACGTATCGAGAACCAATCGTAATTTTAAAATCAAATGAAAATAGCAGCACAGATACAGTATCTTTGTTACTCCTTCATTTATTTATTAATATATTTATTAGGTTATACGCAATATATATTCAGCAGGTCAATTATCGGCACTGGCTCATCAAAGAGAAGAGAAAAGAGGAGAAAGACTTTTGTCATTCAGTTTATCACATGCTGCAGGTCAGATCTGGATCCCGAGATTGGACTAAACTAAACGCTATAAACATAACATACTCTATACATCATTATTTTATATATAAATAACTTTATTCGTCTTTGCAATTACGTCACTTAATAGTTAATTGTAAATAACAAATGGAGAGGGATAATAACAGTCATATGTCCCAAAACTGCTTAAAATACATATAACAGTTTTCAATGCAACTGGAATCAGTAATGAATAAATAACACACATAAACTTAGTGTTTTTAAGACGACCTTGTGAATAATTATTGTTATCGCGTTTTCAAGTATGAATTTTTATAACAAAACTATAGAAAGAATTTTATCGTTCACAAATTATAAACTAGTTAAAATACGGCAAAAGTGATATTTACAAATTGAAAGTAATTTTTCTCACTTTTAACTCACTATATATTAATTATTACGTATTTTACCTTATCAGCTGGCAAATAACTGTTTGACTCATCTACAAACTAAACAGGCCCGATTAATTGACACTATCACTGATATATTTCATAGCAGGCTTAATTTACATTTAATAACACCTGACCAACTCAGGCATGAATTGTATGATTGTCACTGATAGATAACACAGAGCTTGCAAAGATATATCATTTAATCTAAAAGCCCGAATGTCCAAAAATTATTTTATATTAGACATAAAACGTCCTCTGATATTTGAAATATTAAGAATAATTCCTGTTAAACGTTATATACAAAACCGAATGATAAGTATTATCCATATCAAAATATATCGCTTGAACAAGGATATAGTGTTCCCTTAAATCGTAACTGAAATAACTACATGTTTGCTTCAAAACACAGAGACAATTCTGTGTGATATTAAAAGCCAATTTATCACATCACGAATGCCCCTAGTTTATGCCCATAATTAATAATTATTTATATTTTTGTAGCGAGCAGTGTCATGTTCGATTGCTATGTGAAAATCAGATTACCGCGCTGCAGCTGGCACGCGTCGGCTTATTGTCTATAGGTCAAGGGTGAATAATGAAATCAGATGAATTTACTAACTATAGTCACAAAAAGGAAATGTGCTCTTTACCGCACACTACAGTTACTTCAAATAATACTTGTAGCTAAACTTTAAAAATGAAAGAATGGTTTTTTTTTATTTTCCATTATCAAGAAACGAACTTCTTAGCATTCAAGAGCGGGGTCCATCATGTGGCAGAGAGGGGATCTCCGACCAGTTCCTGGTACAAACCCAGGTGCAAGTATGTTATCAAGGGGTACCTTACTTACTTGATGACATATGGTAACACTCACCATCATGGTTCTCGCCCTCGCAGCCAAATATGACAGATGCCTGCTATTGCAGCTTTAGAGACACATTCTAGAAATTACTGCAGGCCACGTTATTTCAGAAAATAGTAGAGATTTTGCTGCTATACCTCTCTCTCCCACTTCGATCGTATATAAATTAACCACATAATCATGTAGTTAATTCATTAGTATCAATATTTATTTGTTTTTATTGCATGGTCTTTAGGTATATTTGTTTCCTATGGTACAGTGAAATCCAGTCTGGGTGATGAAACATCCAATGAAATCCCTGAGGTTGTAGGTCATTTTATAATGCTATTCATGTGTCTTTTAAAATATTCCAGTCAAATGCAATACAAAGGATTGACAAGGGCCTGCTTTTGGAATTCAGAGATGATAGTTGCTTCTTTTATAAAGTTAAATTGATTTTTGTTTGTAGTTGCTCAAAGACTTACAGTTTCATGTATAATTTGAAGAATTCTAACATGGTGATGTAAGTTATCACCTTTATAGAGAAACCTTGCTATACCACTTGCCTCACACAGCTCACACCTCACAAGTAAAAGATAGCCAGATTTGAAAGGTCATTCGGAGAGTGTTAAGGTAGAATTATAAAAAGGTTAGAAAACAATCATATATCAAGGCACACCAGAACTCATCTATACTTAACCATTCATTTTGTATTTCTAAGTTCATTGTATGCACTTTACTGTAATTTAGATTTTGTTGTAGAAACGATTAAACTTTTCGGAGTGATGTCACTAAATTGTCCTGGGATTTGCCCAAGACATGTATCTTAGTAACTCTGAGGAATCCAATACTATTCTGATACCTCAATTAGAGTTGAGGTACCAGCCGAATTCAACAGTCTATCTACCTTCAATATCCTTATGACATCTGTATCTATTTTTGCCAAAAGGGTTTTGTTTTTCTTGTGTTACAAACTTTGTTTTTTATTATTTATTTGGTGGTATTGAAATCATTAATAAAATATTTTGTAATCTATCTTTCTACCAAGAAATTTAAAACATACTGTTTTGGAAATGGTTGTATTACTTTGCCCACTTACAGAGTCATGGGTCACACTGTCCAGAGTATGGAGGTTAGCAGTATACACTATACTAAGAAAAACCCAATATTTTGAAATACCTTCCCTTTATAAGATTGACAACATAAAGTAACAGACTAACTTTAATATTTGGAACTCAATTTACTACTCTCTAAGTGTCTACCACAGAGTGATATATTTTTTCTATCTCTGTACATAATTAGAAACTGACTAATTGAAAATTGACATCTATAACTAAGATATTTTTAATGATGTTGTATTATATTTATTTACACTGCATTTACTGTAAGCATACTTACTTGCCAAGAACATCATCCATATCACCACGACTTGGTGTCACCCCTCTCCATCTTCCTTTGCAACTGAGAGGCATTAATTCATCAGCAGGATATGCATTATACATGTATGCATCATATGCATGATAGAACATGCTCCTAGCTTCTTCTCTGAGTAGCAAACACAATATTACACAATACATCAGCATAATAAACACTGTGCAAACATATATTAAATTATAAACCTAAATTAACATACGAGTCATAATGACTAATAAAAGCAGGAAAAATGAAATATTGTAAACATTTAATAATAAGGATTTAATTTGTATACCATTAAATGATACACTTGGTAAATAAAATTAGCTGCTACTAGCCATACACAAAAGTATTGTTCAGTAAGTTGCAGAATAGATAGCTGTTGCCACAAGCTTTCAGTTACTTTAACAAAGTGGTCAATGAATTGGTCTGTTTAGTTGCTAAATAAGATTTAAGTGGCTAAGTAATATCTTATCTTATTACACCTATTTTAATTTCACTGATTTAAGCTGCCATACATATTCACATCAATGATGATGAATTTTATCCATAAATTTCTAGTTTATATTAATCATATAATGTTTTATGATGCTAATGATTTATAAAATACAATAAATACAAGATGCTACACACATTTATGATTACTGACAATAAATAAAGTCAGTAAGTTTATGTTTTTTGTATTATCCTTTTTATACCAGAAATAACAAAAATAATAATAATCTTTTGTAACAAGGATTTTATTATTAAAAAAAATTAATATTCCATTGTTTTCTTTTTGAGTATAAAATAATATCAAATACGAATAAATATTTATTTATACAGGTAAAGGAAATTTCTGTCTGATAACAGAATACTAAATACTACAACTAATAGGTAAAGGTAGACTCACCTCAAGCTCTGTCTTTCTGCTTTAGACATACGAGACGTTGATGCCTCTTCCTCGGTTTTTACACATATAGCGAAAATAAATACTAATAAAACTCGATATGCCATTATTATCACCATATCACAATGTTTTCAAGTGACTTCTCACTAATATTCGTAACAACTACGCCAGCTTATGGTTATCAATTATTTATCAAACTCAATAAACGTATAAATTATGCTAAGATCATATATGTTACAATAATTTAATTTCAGTTTAAGTTAACACTACAATAAAAACACCTGCTTTACTGGCAATGAATGATGTGTCTTTTTATATTATTTGATTGGACTAATAGGTGCATTCTATATTGTAGTCTTGGTCATGTCTATATAAAATTCTGAGTACAATGAATTAACGTTCTGTGCCAGAGCTTAGCAAAAATTTGAGCTGTCATATATTTGACATTTATTATTCAATTCTTAGTGATTATTTACCCAAAGGTCCTCAAATTTCTGAATATTATTTTATTATACTTCGAACCAGTCTGTCAATTAAATGCCATTATAGAAAATAACGCTTTCATAATACATATACATAATAACTCCGATAACTTATTTATCAATCATATGTCTATTTTAATTATCTATATAAGTCAATTTAACTTCTTTCTTCGTACTTGCGTAATTTATTACATAGTACATGAATCTTTATATAACTATACATAATAATTGAACTTTTCTGACACAAATTTCCATGTATTTTTGGAAATTAAATGGAAAAAGACATTATTTTGTAGTAAGTGTAAAAAGATTAATGTAAATTAAGTCAAATTAGTATGATTGTTAGTCAGTATTAAGTGCATTAAGAAACAAAACTTATACAGTATTCATATTTATTATATTTGGAAAATAAATGAACCTACATATGTCACGTATGTTAAATAATGTTGTGTTTTAATTAATAAATAAATTATAGATATGGGTTGCATATAGATGGTTATCTTCAATAATCAGTTTACTTTTTCCTAAGCTAAGATTTTTTTCTATTCCAGCAATAAAAAAAATGATAATGTGATAAACCTCTAGGTTAAAATAAAAATTTGGTCTCCAGTTCTCCACTATTCGTGGTGGTACTCTTTCCCTATATCCCCTCCCCCACTGAGTATGTCACGTGACTGACTCTTAGCGGCCATGTTGCATTTCTTCGATAGATACGATACGTTTCTCTTAGAAGTTTTTTATAGTAATTAGATGACTATAACTTTAGAATTCGCTTTGTTGCATATATATTGTTTTTTTAACTAACGTGCTTTTGTTGTTAATAATTGTAATTTTGATCGGGTGAATTTGTGTGTACAAATTTAAAGAAGAAAATTGTTTTGGAAATCCACCATTGAAATAACCAAGTAGTGTACGAGAACCAGAAAGCGGTCCAGCGCGACAACGCACGAGCTGGAGCGGGTGAAGTGTTTAACTTGCTTATTCTGAATAAAATTACTTTGTAACCTTATAATAATAATTGAGGCGGGAAATTACTAATATACCGGCGTAGGTTGTTTACAGGGTAGATATCCTAAAATGTAGTGCAGTTTAGTATTTAAACGTCCCAATATTTTAAAGTTGGAACTTTCTATTTCTGATTAATTTTATTACAGTAAAATGCAAATTAGCATATATTTTTCTTAATTTGTAGCGAAAGTTTGTACATAAATGTTGACTTCGCTCACACGACTTCAGTACGTAAACAAAGCTGCAAGACATAATATTTAGTTTATTTTTATATTGATATATTCTACTAGTTGTGCGATGCTTATTCGACCTTCGCGTTTGTAGTAGGTATTTAGTGTACACGTAGCTCCACAGTGCGGTACCATGGAACCGCCATTTTGATTGCTAGCGCCTTGCCAGGGGGAAGAGGGGCAGCGGGAGGGGGCAGTGTTCACTATAAAAAATGTGACGCTCAGACACTTGGTACCTATATTATGCTATGATCATGATAGCATTAGAATTATAACCTAAATAAGATGGCAATGTTTTGACAGGTGTAACACATGGAATGTAGCACTGGTTCAGTATGAATGGCACTATGGAAGAGCCTATGAAGACTTCTCTACCAAGCTCACCAGTAAACAAACACAATCATGTAAAAGTTACCTCTGAGAACTGTGATGATATTTCAAATCACTGTGAGATTAGCAATAATGAAGATAATAGTAATCATATAGATAGTGAATCCAGCCAAGGGGTAGTGACTAATAGTAATGTTGATCATTTGGAAAATGACAATAGTAATGCCAGTGGAATTGCCCAGCTAAACTGTCAAACTGAAAGCATATTAGAAGATCCTGAAAAGGAAAATGGCAATAAAATTCCTGTTGAGAATCATTGTGTGAACAGTAATGAATCATATCCAGACTCATACCAGACTAGCCCTCAGCCCAAGTCTGAGACAATGGACCCAGAGAACATGCAGGCTGTGGATGAAAACAGTAAACAGGAAAGTATTGAAAAAGTATATACCACACCTATAGATACACATCAAGAGGTAAGTTGTTATTTTTTAATTTTATAAGTCATATTGTTAATTTATATATTTATTTTATTACTATAAATTAATAGACAATCATACATAATTTCTGAAATACATTATATATATATACAAGTGCAGACATAATGTTTAATTTGAATTCACTAAATAAGTAATATAAAAATTAACTAAGTTTTAAAAGTTATCACTAGTGTACTTTTAGATTTTATAGTTTTTACTGTCATTATATAGGTGTAAAATAAATTCCACATACACCCTCAATTTTTAACAATAATTGTTAAAAATTGACCCTTAGCCTCATAAGATTTTATAAAACTTTATAATTGTTTTGTATAAAATCTTGGTAATATGTTAATAACTTAAATAATAAGATTAAATTCTGTACCTTTCACTCAGATAAAATGTGGAGCATACCTTGGAATTTATATATTTATAAAAATGTAGCACTATAAAATTTTATATTATATAGCAACTATAGCTAGAACCATTGGACCATATACTGACCAATTTTTTTATTAGGGTTTATTATTTCTTTACTTTTATTTTCTGATTCTTATGTTTAGATAAGGAAGTTAATAAAAAAAATCACTCCAATTGGAATTTTTCCTCTTTGATTTCAGGACACAGATGAACTTGATTCTGAAGAAGACTCTTCTGAAGAAGGAGAATCTGAAATGTCTCATGAACAGAAAGCTGAAGACACTGTGAGTATTAACTCAGATTCAGAACTTGAGCATGGAGACTATTTACAGGATGGTCACATAGAAAATAAAAGTAATGATATAATAATAGTAGATAATGAGAATAGAACTAAGAGCCACAATGGCAATGCTCATGATTCTCCTAGTCCAGAGATTCATGAGATTGATAGTGATAATGATGACTGTGTTGTGGCTAATGATGAGAACCCAACTGCAGAAATTAAGGAGAACAAAGTTCAATTACGTCGCAGTAGTAGAGCCATAAAACGAAAGAGATATAATGATGATGTAGAAAATGGAGATGAATCAGATGTAGAGGAAGTAGAGCTAGAAGATCCTTTAACTCGTAAAAGCAAAACAATTGTTATTAATGATACAAAAACCTTGGTTGAGATGGCAGCGAAACAAATGAAATCTAATCATGGTAACAATCAGAAGAAGGAACCAACTGTAGTAATTATAGATACTAACTCTATTATATCTGGGAAAAGTTTCGGAGTTCAACAGGGTAAAAATTTAACATCATCTACAAATTCAAGCATAAGTGCACAAGAGTTGTATCAGAGTATTGTTGCTCGGGGTACAACAGTAACCCCAGTAAGCAGTAAAAACAATATGTCTACACAGAGTACTGCTGCACAAAGTACACAGCCTTCAATTTTGCCGTCGTTGACAGACGATATGTTTGTTGTTGAGGCACCATCTTTTATAGTACCTTACGTATATGAAAAACCTTCACTTAAACCGTTTAGAGAATTTGTAGATATATTAGGTAAAGAACTAGAAGAACAAAGGGCCAAAGAAGAAAAGGAACGTATGGAGAAAGAAAAGGAGGAAACTGAAAAAAGAGAAAAAGAAAAACAGGAAAGGGGTGAAAAAGTTGATGACTCAGAAGGGGAATTGGAAAAAGAGAAAGATGATGCTGTTTCTAAGGTAGAAGATATCAAAGAAAATGTAGAAGGAGAAAAGAAGAAAAAAAAAAGAGGTTAGATATATTTTTCATTACTTTATAAGCATTATGTTACCATTTTCAATATTTGTTTAATATAATTTAATACTCATATTTGTTTTCAGATCATCACAGTAAAAATGACGACGATGCATCATGGGATGGAGAAAGTTCAGCAGATTCAGATGATGAATTGTTAAGTGATGAGGACAAAACTGTTGTAATAAAAGACAAAGCCGACTCAATCGATGACATAAAAGAAGTTGCAGATTTGACAGCTGAAAAAGTTTGCTCTGGAAAGACAGATAACTATTTTGACTGTTCACTTGGTAAATTTTTTATAAACATTGGCTTAAATCTTGTACAAGAATATGTACAAACTGATTTACTAAAACAACAGAATCGGAAACTTTATAGAGAGAAAAAGTCTGGACAGAGTACTAAAGCTACAGAGACATCTATAGCTTCACTCAAGAAAAATTTAGAATTCAGTAAAGAAAACAATGCTCCTTATTCATTTCCACAGAAAAAATGTGAATTTTGTAGTTTTAAAACAGAGTCATCACTTGTTATGACTCATCACTTGGAGACTCCACATATGAAGAATAATGTTTATAAATGTAACTTTTGTACATTTGAAATCCGCAGTCCTCATGACATTTTATACCATATGGAAGCCGAGCATAATATCAGAGGCAAGCTAGAAAGAGCACCAGCTTATCATCAGTGTGCAAACTGTCCTTTTGAAGATAATGGAAAGGGTAAACTTGCTCGTCATCTTATACCATGTGCGAAAAAGTTTAAACCTGATCTAAACTTATCTCCTCCCATCGAATGGGAGCCACCAGCAAAAATACCAAAGGTATTTCAGTAAAACATTGATTGCATTTCTTGTATCTCTTTAAATCCTTTAGTAGAATATTATAATGCAAAGTAATATATATTTCAGATGGCAAGGGCCCGTAATAGTATAATGAGTCCTTATCAGAGTGCATTCAATCGTAGTCAAGTGGGTAACAACATAAGGCCTGCAATGAATTTACCAAATTTAATGGCAGGAGTAAGTTCTGGATACCGGCCACGTGGACGATCTCCGATGCCAGTGCCATCACGCGCCACGTCCGTCCAAGGAGTACCTATAATACGCGGCGGTGTTGTTGTCAGGCCCAACAATCCAACGGCCCAATCAATTCTTATGTCATCTAACTATTCAGCTACAGTATGTTGTGATAATATTAATTATTTATTAGTGTATTAATTTTATATGTAAAGTATTTATTAATAATAACTATAACCTTAACTCAAAACTATTTACAGAATAATGGCAAACCAAAGTCAATGCATCAGCCATCAATTTCCATAACACCTTTACCAAGACAGCCCCAACCTGTACAACCAACGCCTACACAGCAATCCAAAGGTGCCTTTGTTATTTGTGAAATTTGTGATGGATACATAAAGGATTTGGAGCAATTAAGAAATCATATGCTATGGATACACAAAGTAAAGATACATCCAAAAATGATTTATAACAGGCCACCATTAAATTGTCAAAAATGTCAATTTAGGTATGGAGTATTATTTTTTACTATATCACTTAAATTAAAATATTAATGTTTATTCCTTTGTAAAAATAAATATAATTGTAAGAACTATTAATTTATTTTACAATTACATAAATTTAGAAATGTATAATATAACAATAAAAATTGTATGTTCAACTATATATTTATTGATAGATACTGATTGATTATAAAATACCTAAATAATTCTAAAACAATTTAAATTACTATCCTTATGTCTGTATTGTCAGTAAGTGCTAATTTTGTTAACAAAATTACATACTATATAGTAATAATAATAATATATGTTCAGTATTGTTTACATTTTTCAGGTTCTTCACTGACCAAGGGTTGGAGCGACATTTATTAGGTTCCCACGGGCTTGTTACCAGTTCCATGCAGGAGGCCGCAAATAAAGGAAAAGATGCAGGCAGATGTCCAGTTTGTGGCAGAGTAAGTAAAAATGAATTAGAAAATAATTCACAGACATAACAAGTGCCTAACAAATTACTTGTTGACATTAATTCAATTAATTGTATAACTAGCAGACCCGGCCAGGCTTTGCTGTGGCTAAGGGTCTTATAATTTGAGATGTAACCTATTCTATCTTTCAAGTTGGATCAAAATACACACAGTATGCAAATCAAATTTGCAATGGAGTCAGTAGTTGGAGTCCATCACGGACAAACAATGTGACACTTAATTTTTATATATAAAGATATTAATAAAATAAAACAATAGCAAAACTATTTTATTTAGAAATACTATTGGAGGGATACTTGATATATGTAACATATAATTTTAATAATTTATTTAATTTACTAATTGTTTTAATTGGTCACACTAACATTGATTCTTTTAGGCTGAGTTTGTGAAGCAGGGATCAGAATATGATTCACAAAATACAAATCACAACTACTTTTTAATTATTTTAAATATAAATGGTAATTATTTTTTTACAATTTAAGGTTTACCAGTGGAAGCTATTGAACCATGTAGCTCGAGATCATAACTTAACTCTCAAACCTGCACATTTATCATACAAATGTACAGTCTGTACGGCGACATTCAGCATGTACAAGCAATTTGAGAATCATGTATATTCAGCACATAGTGTTGTTGCAAAGCGCGTTATGGACAAAAGTAAGGCGAGTTTACCACCAACAAAAACTTCTCTTCTCAAACCTCTCAAAATTAACGATGAGATTACCATAATACCCCAACCCAACAAATCCACGACACCGACAGCAACTAAAGAAAAATAAGGTAATATATTTTATTTATTCTGTTATTGTTTTGTGGAAGAGAATTAATAGAATAATTTAAATTAATTAATTGAAATTAAGGAAATTAATATCCATTTAACATAATTTGATTCTTATATGTATGATTATTAATATATTGATAAATGGATTCCTATTCTAGGTTAGATTAGGAATCAAAACTTAGAACTGAATTATAGTCTATTCTCAATTTGACTACAGATTTTAACAATAAACAAAAGATCATATATACTTGTATGTCAAGTCAAATACATGGTAGTAGCATGTAATGTTTTTTTTTTACGATTTAATGTATTTATTATGCATAAATAAAGAAAAATATTAGCTTTATTTATTTATTTAAATTTTTTCTGTAAATAAAGTATACCTGTGCGAAATTTTATATTCCTCAACGGCACAATTTTCCTTCAAAGGAATATAAAGTTTTGGCTATATATACTTATTATCACAGATCAAGCAAATAATTGATAAAATGAAACTATAATTATTTATTTTTGCATATTACTTTGAGTTTATTATATTCAGTCAGTTTTTAGCAAATATATATTTATTTATGTAAAAAACATATATTTATAAGCATACCAAATATGTCTATCTCTATACTAAACGCAAACAATATATAATAACAGGAATATTTTGTATTAACATAGACAATAAACACAAAAAACCTAAAAGTGACAAACAGGGCTGTGCGTAGTATTAGTACTTCCATACAAATTGTATGCAACTAGAAATTGTTTACCACATATAGTGATTAGTCAAAGTAATAATTCAAATTCAAAGTCATAGTTCAAAAATTTCAGCACTTATTTTGTAAGTATCCTCTTTTTAGGTGGTACACTCTTGATCATTGTTTTTATGATATGAGTGGATTGTCTATGAGGTTTTCTCCTTGGCTATAGAGCAATGCAATGCAATACAAACTCGCTATCTGGTACGGTTTTTGGCTGAGCGAGAATATCTCCCAATGAACTGCTGTGGCCGTTTTAATAAGGTCAGTCTATCGCGTTGGTGATAGACCCCGGTTGTCCTCTATTGAACCTTGAATTATTATATGTACCATACAGTTATCGTTTTAATTAATGTAAGAAATGCTAATGTGTGAAAATAATTGAGGATTTCTATTTGCATAGTCAATGATAATTTAACGAGCAATCCAAGGTATTCGCAGCATTCGCTGCCAGCAGCATATATCAAGGGCAACAATTTTTCCATTATTTTTTTTGCATCCTTACCATATTGGAAAATACGAATCACCAAAGTGTTCATTAAGTGAATTTTAATGTTTTTCGTGATCTTTACTTTTCCAAATCCTCTGTAATTTATAGCTTAATATACAGCTTTTTTCGTGATATCGCCCTATCTCTTTATCTCGCCCTATTATCCGCCGTATAGTGATTGCGAAACCGAGATATTCATAATTCGACACAACTTCCCAGTGGCCAATTGTTATTATTGCGGCGCTGTTCTGTCTAAATGTGTTGACAACTTTTTCTTGATTAATTTAATTTCCAGCCTAAAAGAGATGATTATAGGTTCGAGACGCCCCTGAACTAGTTCCACATATTTTGATTAGGTTAAAATAATAGTATCATCAGCTTAACTTAGATATTCATCAACGCCCAACTAACACACTTTTTTCCCACTCTCTAATCTCTTATGTTTAATAAATATATATCTCTATTAAGTTATATTAAATTAAATCATGTTCACCAATATTAAGCAAGGTCTTTTTTATACCAATCAGACATACGGGTAATCTGTTTTCATTTATTTAAAAAAATCAGTTTAATCATGAGGTCGGGTCAGTGATTCAGTTCTCAAAAGATTATAATAATTTTACGTTATATAAATAGTTAAACATTCTGATGTAACATGCTTATATTATCAGTTTGTTTATAAACCTTGCAGTAGCGAATATGTTACTATGATAATATTATTAGCTTTCCGAAACTTTGGCTGCGTGAAATCGAATACATTATTACTATTAGCTTTGCCAGCTATAGCGAAAGCAACATTTATAGAACGGCGGGTATTATTGCAATTATCATACCTTTTTATTTGTGAACTGATTGGAATAAAACAGGCACTATTACGAAGCTTGCTTAGAATAAATACATCAGTAATTTTGTATCACATAATATATCAGATAATCGTTTACAACTTTTTATGAAATTAATGGTCACAAAGGATAAGCTAGATTTAAAATTCAATATTTCTTTTATAATCTCAATAAAATATTTTATGCACAGATATAGCTAAACTATTTTATTATATGTATGATATTAGGCAATACAATAATATATTTTTTATATATAATTTCATATATTAATTTATAATTTAAGAACTGCGCTCTTGACGATGGATTCCTGACACATTTTGCTATAATTGAAAAATTTTGCTACAATTCTAAACACTATTGTGTTGACTTCTGCTGATGTTATAAAGACGAGACGTCTTTATTACTGCAACAGAAGCCAAAACCGCACTTTGCCATCTACACTCTGTTTCTATTTTATATGTATAAGGCAAAAAGTAAAACTTCCAGTTGAGTGCAGTTTTCACTAATGTATTATAGTACAAGCGATCACACTTAAAATATAAGCTCCTTTTTACTGCAAGATAGTATTATTTTGTGTTAAACAAGGTCGGCTCGTTGATATTATATATTTTTTAAATTAGTATAATATTGTTTAACTTTACTTGAGTAATTTGAATTTCAAAGAAGACTATTTATTTATGATATACTAAATAAGCTATTAACATATATACAAAAATAAAATCAGAGAGTGTCATAATGCAAACTATATTTTAGTATTTTTAGTATACAAACTAAGTTTAGTCTCAACTCTATGCTTTAGTATTTGTTGGTTGTAAATGTAACATATCTAAGTTTGTTACATTGCATTTTGTTACAGCCCTCCAGCATCTTCATAAGCGGCTGAAAGCTTGCCTTGCCTCCTGGAGATCATCGCTCACGCTTCTTGAAGCAGGACTAATTTTTTCTTTTAAAGCTATGTAGATAATATAAATATATAACATAATCACGTGTTAACTAAGTTTCAGGTAGTCATATGAAATTTGTGACTGCAGACAACACGAGATAATGTTAAATATCTGATCTATTTTAACCACATTTTATTAATATAATAATGTTAGATAAGAAGACAGTCTTAGTATCATCCCATTTCTCTAATATTAGTGTACATTCCGTAAATTGACTTAGACTCGGACACGATATCGATTTTTGTATTTTGTCACATATACATATATAAAAATATTACATTTTTTAAAACCGTATACATGTACAATACTAATATGCATGTGTAGTTAAAAAAATATATTACAAGTATAGTTCCAAAGGAACGCGTATCACTGCCTAGGCTTACAAAGCCTGTGATATATTATACCGCGATTATGTATAATAAATTTATATTACTTGTTCTCATAGATATAGTACATATAGTGAAGCATAATAAGAAAATATAGAAACGATAATCAATTGGGAACACAGTAATTAGTATAATATGTAAATTAATTAAATTACTAATGATAATATTTTATAAAGGGAATGTATACTAATGATTAGCAGGAATGAACCAACACTCACGTAAGTGTTAGGCATAACCACAGTAGTTGAACCATTATCTCGTGATACGTATATTTCTTCTACAACTCACCAAATAAGAAAGACGAGACAGATTTATTATATACTGTTATTAAGGGAATCATTGTAAACATTTAGTTATGTATAGACTTCGCTCGATATATAAATTAAAAAAAAAACAGTGTTAAATACAGCGAATTTCTGAACTAACAATAAAATAACATTAAGAGATACCTATATCCAAGATATATTGTACATTTTGTTTAATATGTATTAATGTTTACACGTTTCAGATATCTAAATTATATAATATACTGCGTCCGTGATGTAGACACAGATAGGAAATATATGTAGGTATGCGAACAGATAAAGTTAATTACTGCATATAAAGTATATGCAGTAGCTGAAGACTCCAGTGCATAATACTCTCGTTATCACTGTAAGACCAAGTAACACTATGATAGGTATGTTTCATTCTTGCCACACGTGTTGTGGAAATGAAGAGAAATATAAAGACAACTGTGATTAATTTTCATATAATTTGTTTTGAAGTTGCTTTATTTATATCCGTATTTTATGTATCGAAGGAGTTTACTGTCTTAATATTTATATTATATTTACTTTAGGATATACAAATATTGATTTAGAAACACTGGATATTTAATTGAATTGTTAATTAAGAGGTGACACTAGTATTGTAATTCTGCCGTCCGTTTACCAAAAGGCATAAAGCTTGATTAGAATGACTTATCTTATGTACCGTAAAGTTCGATTTAATTCTTATTTGTATTTTCATAAAATATTAAATACAGAGACATACTCGGATCCAACCAAAACCATTTTAATTAAATAAGATAATAAGGCAACGAAAATCTTTACGGAAACATAAAAACCTACCTATATTTCCGTAAGAATTATATTCTTATAGTAGGTATTGTAGTTTTATTTGTTGTCTATTCTAGTTAACGAATGACAGAATTGCACATTGCCGTTGTCCAAATTTTACTTGGTGTTCCTTGGAACCTCACAATTAGCTAAATTATTTTATTTTAATTAAACTTTACTTAGTATTTCAAGAAGAGTAGTAGTCAATTAAATATTATAAAATGTTTATTGATTTTTTGTATCAATGACACCAGGATCGAAAGATTAACGTATTTTTAGACAATCACTTTGTAATTCGGAAATTGTCGTTAAACAACCTATTTTCACATAAGTTCCGATGAAATATTTTCTTATATACCGACCTAATTAGCCTTAAATTGTTATCATTGATAGTAAGTAGAAATATTTAATTTTTGGAATATTGGCAGTATTTATATACTTTTGTCAATACTGCTGTCTATGAGTCACCCCACGTTTGAATTTTATTACATTTGTTAGATTACTATAATATATCATAATAAATATAAGTATGTTATGTTGTGTAGTTCTTGTTAGAAATACAATTATTAAATTATTAAAACAACTAAGGTTGTATAGTATAGGGTATAAAGACTGCATAATAAACTAAAATAAATATGTGGAAAATTATGTGACTGATTGACTACAGATTATTGAATACAGCTCCTCATTGAACAAAGTACATTTATATCACTTGTATAATCATATGTTATATATTATCCTCATATGTATGGAACTCACACATTACCTCTATAAACTGACATAACTAATTTGATTAGACGCATACAATTTTGACATTGCGGTTGGCAATATATATTTTGATATAAAAATGTACTTTTTTCTAGGGACTGTTAAATTTGTTTGGTGAATTTATTGAACAGAATTTAAATGTGTATCATTTTAGTAGTAGGCCTTTATTTTGCTGCATGATAATTTATCTTCAAGATCTAAATTTGGTTTAGTCCATAAAGGAAGCAATTGTATGTGTCAATGACTTTTTATGTGTGAAGAACCCATTAATTCTTTGAATGAATTGATTAGCATAATCAAAAGGTTACCTATGAGTGTTACAATAATAGAACCATTTTATAAACACAAAAAATGAAATAAAATAAAATAATCACGAGGACGAAATACTTCCGAAAGTATTTTATGCAACTGATTTAATTGAGATTTTACTTCATTAGGTACTAATCAGGCTCCTTTTCTTTTAAATCCGAATTGCCTGATGGAATCCGATTTTGCCTATAAATCAATCGATACTTATACTTTTCTGGTGTTAATTTTTTTGTGAATATTTTAAACAGAATTGAATAAAATACAAGCTTAGTAATAGGTCTTTAGTTTACTGCATAATATTTTTTCTTTAAAATCTATATTTTATTTTGTCTATAGAATAAGCTTATTTATTGTTTTAATTAGCATAATAAAGGAGTTACCGACGAATGTTACAAAATGTAACTATTTTACAAATCCTTCAAAAACAAAACTAAAGTAAAAATATTATCACATGCTCCAAAATACTTTATAATATAAAAGTATTATGTGCGCTTGATTTGATTGAGATTTGATTTTCGGGATAATTTGTATAATAAGTTTGTCATTGTTTTTAATAATAATAATAAAAGAAACACTTGTATTCGTGAAACATTTTTTACAAAAATCTTCCATTCTGTAGCATGTCTTTGGAATTTAAAATTATGGATTTTAAATTTATTTTCTAGTTTTTATTATTCTTATTATCTTGAAATTTCGGGTAAGAGAAGAATATAGTTTCTTCTCTTACCCGAAATTTCAAGATAGTAAGCAATGGTAATAATGAAAAATAACAATTATTTTCGAGATATGTGCATATTGTTTCTACTTATACATAGACAGTGTACATTTGTAGGGCATTGCTAGATTGTTTCCTTGAATTGACATTGTTGTAGCTAGTTTGCTCATTCTAAATTTATGTGTGCTCTGATTAATAGTTCTTATCATATCGTGCCCCAGAATTGGTGTCTTACTATTTATCAGCACTGCTTCAATAAAGCAGATATGTAAATATAAAATGAATTAAATAGATAAAAGAGTTTTATATGTTATGTTCACCATTGTAAGTGTCCACGTCATTCATCCAACTAGCTAGACGTGAAGTTGTACGCGTGTAGGTCTTTCATTCATAATTTAAGAGCCGTACAAGCAAGTACGTAGCAAGAGCTGTACCGACAAGTGGGCACTTGTCGGTACAGCTCTTGCCTTGTGTATATTTTACTTATAACTATATCTATCGTGCTCAATCACTATCAAATCCTTTGTAGTTATTTATTCTCAGTAACCGACAATCGTAACAATTTGTATGATCTCTATTTATTTATGTGTAAAGCTATGTACGTAGATAGACGAACACGGACCAACGACTTTTATAGACACTTAGCACTTTATAATAGAACAGAACTTGTTTCCTGAACTATGCAATGTATTTCTCGTCCATGTCGTTACCGAAAGTAAGGACATTCTGGTTAATTCTTTACTCCTTTATTAACAATATTGTTAATAACAAATTAATGTTGTTATGGCAACGTGCGCAATAGTGGTGTTTACATCGAAATATATCCCAGCTGACTAAATGTGGTAATACAGAATATGTAAGCGATTAATAAGAAAACAAATATCTACTTCTTAAGATTAATCAATGTGTATTTCGTTATAACCTATCTCATATTATTCAACTAGATAAACCTGTGTCATTGCTAAACAGGTCATCTGTTTCTCAATAATTATAGATAAAATATTATTGGATTAAGTTAATATAACCTTTATAACAGGGTACTATAATTTGCGGGCAAGTAGTAATAGTACAAAGATTTTGTTAATTTTATATTGCGTTTTATTCTTTGGTTACCAAGGACATCTCACACTACCTTATTTGTTTCTACCGCAAGGAAATTTAATAAATTAATTTTCCTAGCAGAGACTATTTTTATTAAGATAATAAATAGGTAAAAACTGAATATATTTTAAACACGAATGGAATTAATATTATACAGCATATAATATTTAAAGGTATTTTTAAAATATGGATATTAATATTATCTATTATATATTGTTAACAAATATATTTAGTGTTAGTTTCTATAAATGAACGTTATATTTTACAAGGGATGTGCAAGGAAGACCGCAATGTCCTTAATTATTCTATATGGTAACTTAATTTATTTAATAATTTATAAATATATATGTTTATAATTTTAACCTTCATATTTTAAATCTAAGCAATCAGTTCCCAATTACCAAGCAATTCTGTAGCTATATATATATATATTTAATAATTGAAATATTAAGGACAGTTTGTCTATATGATCTATTTTAATTTTGGTTTAGAAAAAGTGCATTGATACAACAAATCTGTAATGCTCTCTGTTCTTTCGAGTGATAAAACTTCTTTGATTATGTTAAATGATGGACAAAAGCTAACTTATGTACGATACATACCGTGAGTGTTACAACGAGTAGTCTATAGCTCATCTCGAAATGTCGAGTTAGCAATAAATAATTTTTATCATACTCTTTGTGTATTTTAATTAAGCCTTGTGTTATATAGATTTAGTAGTATACAAAATTTTGGGCAGAATATTTTGTTATAGAAAATATTTTGTCTTACATTTGAGAGGGCATCAATAATAGTATATTAAAATGCGTTAGCGACACTAACAATAACGAAGCGGAGACTAGTAACACTTATATTTTTTGTAATATATTTATATATTTAGATATTGCTCGTGTTCTTTGTGTAAAATATCTGTTTTACTTGTTTTAATAAACACAATTAAGCACCAATTTACCGCAATGCAGACTAGATAGTGTGAGAAGCACATGTATATTTGCGTTTTAAAATAACTAGTGTTTAATTTATGTTACCATCTAACCTGTATGAATGGTATTTTGACATATTTTATAATATTAAACTGATATAGTCATCCACCACTATGTTTTTATATTTGCAGTCTCTTGCAATGATGTCGCTATGCAGGATTATTTAACTGCGTCAGAATTTAAATTTGTGACTTAGTTAAATAATCTTTAATAATATATGTATTTCATTTATTATTATGATTAATGAAAGGTAAAGTTTTATGTGAATCTATGTGTTTATGGAGACACATTTCTATGTATGATTACTTTCTTAGTAACATTGGAGGTGCGTGGTAAATATTTATTATTTAAAAGTAGTTTGTTTATTTAATTATAAAAGATTAAAAGAAATTGTATATTCTTTCATTTTAATTTGCCAAAAAAATGTAGTAGCGGATTAGCAATTCTTGAAACCTGAAGAACACGTTTATATTTGAAAAGAATTTATAATATTTTTTTCCATTAAATTTTGTAATATTTTGTTATCTTGTAAAAAATAGGTATCATTTAAGAATTTCCAATAAAGATACCTTATCATGATGGATGTTTCAATGTACAATTTGACATTAATAAGTAATATGATCGTTATGCTGATTACTTTGCTTTGGTTTATTTTTTCTTGGGTATTTAATGAAATAAATGCTATTTCATTAAATATCTTTCTGTAAAATAAAGCGACAGAGACAGAGACAAACGACGAAAACACAGAAAATATCTCAATTGTACAATCCTTAAGAATATTAATTCATGTGGGGCATATGCTACCAGATCACACGCTGTCCCCCTTCCTACAAATAGCTCTGCAAAATCACATACAAAGACATATAATCCATAGGTGTAAACACTAGTAGTGAATCACATCATACTAATATTATAAACAGGAAAAGTTTGTTTGATTGTTTGTTTTTATTGAATAGGCTCCGAAACTACTGGACCGATTTGAAAACTTCTTTCACCATTAGGAAGCTACACTATCCCTGAGTGTCATAGGCTATATTATATTTCCAAAAAAATTAGTTATCCTTACGAAATCTCCAATAACCCAATAAACCCAAAATAAATCCAAAACCCAATGTGTGAAAAAATTACACAAACAATACCTAACACCGCATGCGCTGAGAAAACTATTGATGATAGAACAAACTGATGTACTACAACTTTGCAGAGCGCATCATTATCTATAAAAAATGTCGCGACGGCATGTCTTATCTGTTATAGTTACGTCACAATAAGTGTTTTTATTGTTTATAAATTTAATTGAAGTGCCGCCGCTAGAAAAGCAACTTTATTTGGTATCTTGGTATTAATCCTTATCAAAATAAATTACCTCATATTAAGGACTGCTTCAATACCTGTACCTATATAACTTATGACTTATAACGAATGTAATGTCCGAAGTGAATAATTTTGAATTATTCACTTCGGACATTACATTCGAAAGATATCACGTATTTAACAATGTAAATATTAGAAAAAAAACCTACTCCTCTGTTATTATAAACCAAATGCGATGTAGAGGCGTCACTGGGGTATGGGAGTATCAGTAGTAGTAGCACGATAATACATTCAAAAAGTTTCCGGACAAATAAATAATACAAATAAGTCGACAGCGTAACTAAAATAGAAAATGCAGTTCGTTATCCACAGGAATTTTTACTAAACCCTTCTGGACTATTACCATACGATTTCTCAAAAGCATGATCCAATCATGATTTTGATAAATGTAAACCCATCAGAGGCTGCTTACTAAGGAATTGAAGGACAATTTTATTGGACCGACCATTACCACCGGCATGGGCCACGACAGCCGGGCAACTAGCTTATATACCAAGAATACCGATGATCACAACTGATCTGCCAGTACCATTTAAACGGCTTCAATTTCCGGTTAAAATATTTTCTATGTAATACACCTATGTATGTTTTGATATTAAAAATCTACGCGGAATTTAATGCTTTTTATTTAAAAGACAGTATAGATAGAGTGACTCAAGAGGAAGGTTTAGGATATGTAACGATATGTTCCACTACTGAAAACGGATCTTTAACCGAGCGATAACCTATACGTATATACTATGTCCACGCGGGCGAAGCCGCGAGTGGATAGCTAGTAAAGATATATACTGCCTTAGAAACAACAGGTAATGAGAGTCAGCGGACATTGATAGTCCTCCACATTCATATAGAAAATGGTGCCTAAGATACTTATGCCTCAAGATGCACCCCCAACTCATTCACGAATTATTCGCGCTAGGGAGTACCATATCACAGGAGCAATCAACAGCGACGGTAAATGAAGAAAATTTTATAGACGAAGAAGGAAATCTACAAGACAACCGTAAAGAGAGTTGTCTCACACTGATTTCACTGGTTAGGGTACTACTGAAGTTTATGTTTATGATAAGTGTTAATTTTTTTGTACAAATGTAAACACATAAAACATCGAGTGTACCTCTAGTAAAAACCGAAAGGTTTTAAGGTATATATGTATATTATCTTATTAGTCATAGGTTTCAGTCACTACGGCTATCTTTGCCGGTTGGTGTAAACTCGGGTTCTAACTAAAAATGTTGTCTTAGGCTTTCATAGTATTGTGAAACGATCGCTATTTTAACACGGAAAACATAATCCATCAAATTAATAGTCAACTGTATCAGTCAATTAAATGAAAACAATTAGCAATTAATATGTGACTATATACCTAGTTACGTTTGATTATTTCCTAATAATTTTCGTGACGTACTACTAACAATCACGCTAGTGTATGTAATGGAAGGGTCTTGTAGAAAAATAGGGAGCGAAAAGTAAAATGTAGAGTGGTCGGGTGATGTAGGCGTCGTAGTGGTAACTGGTTGGTGTGGGGAGTCAGTAGTGCAAAGATGTGGCGGTTGGCGGCTGTGTGGCGACTATCAACGGTGCTTCTTGTAGGCGCCACCTTAGACTTCAGATTCTTCACACAGAAGCGAAATTTTGATTTACCCTCGCAGGTAACCATTGCTTTTTCCAATATTGAAACTTTTATTTTCGTTTTAATGTGATTTGTTTATGTACCTAGGCGTAAATATTATTTTTATTTATTAATGTTACTTTTATTTATTTTTATCAAAATTATGTAGATAATACAAAAACATCATCGTTTTTGTATTACCTACCTACCACACCATCATACTTAGAGATAACCAAGCTAGTAAGTATGTCTTATTATATAGAAATTTTCTTAATTTTTTTTTTACTAACTGAGCCCGCGACTTTGCAGTCGTGTATTGTGGTATTCAGAATAACAATAGGTTAAGACTTTGCACACTGATTTTTACCAAACAAATTTAAGTGAAGGAAATTACAATATCTATATTAGTAAAATGCACACCCAATTCAGTTAAGCCTTTTCTGAGATTAGCGTGCATAAACGTACTGACAAAGAAATAATTATATCAGTTACTGTTTGGGTTCTTCTACAATGATAAAGCTTCCTAATAGTTTAGCCGATATTCATATTTTTCTCATATAGATACTAGACATATCTCAGAGAGCGATTAATTATATTTTATTATAGACAATTCAATAACATATTTTATCTATTAATTCGGATGTAAGATAAAATATACAGTTATAAAAGTCTGTTCTATTAATAAAACAAACTGGCCAATTTACACAACTGTATTTAGCAGCTAAGCAAAGCTTGTGTTATGTTCAGTAGATAATTGATAGAAATAATTTATTTAATACATTTTATGTCAATAAGTACATAATGTATATACAGAAAATAGCCATGTTTTCTATTTATTATTATCAATACAATCAGACTCATAAATACAAATGTTTATATTGTGTGCGAAATCAAAACAAGACCGACGCCGTCAAGGCTAAGTAATTTAGTCATATTTATTTTATTTATTTATTAAACTTAATGCACAAATATAAAAACAAAATAAAGGTGCATATGGCGGACTTAACACCATAAGGCATTTTCTCCCAGTCGACCATAGGACAAACAGAGATTAGTGGGCGGTGCATTTAAGTAAATAATAAAAGGAAGAAGGTATTTCAATCAATTTATGAATTTTATTATAATAAAATTCATAAATTGAAATATATATATCAAACTACATACATACTTAAATAAGAATATATATATATATATATAAATACATTTAAGCACATAATAATATTAAATTATATGTAGGTATAATAGACATGCATGTCTATGAATTAACTAATAATTCAATAGGTTGATGTCAGGTTCATTAAAATAAGACCACAAGGAATATATATTTTGGTATAAAAATTGTTCCATTGACTAATTTACAGATAACTTAATATTACATACTACTACTCAGTACCAGGAAATACATATATTTCTAACATCTCACCCATTTGGTACTGATTCTAAAGAATATATTATTTTATATAATAACTAGCTGTCCCGGCAAACTTTGTTTTGCCATATAAATTAATAACGCTATAAAAAAGGGGTAGGGTAGGTGATAGAAGGGTGAAAATTTAGGGTTGTATGTATTTTTTAATGACACAATAAAAAATTAGAAATAAAAAAGAAAAAAATAATGTTAGGGGTGGACAACCCTTATCAGTTAGAGGTATGACAATAGATAGTCAGACCTACTGAATATGCATATAAAAGTTCATAAAAATCGGTCAAGCCGTTTGGGAGCAGTATGGTAACTAACATTGTGACACGAGGATTTTATATATAAGATAGATTTAGGCTATAAATGTTTTATCATCTTCTTCGTTTTAGTCTGTTTGGTATAGAGACTCGTTAATGTGTTACACCATGTGTGATCTTACGCCTTCTGCATCCGTCCAATCCCGGCCACCTTCTTAATGTAGTCGTCGGTCTAGCTTGCAGGAGGGCGCCAACACTCCGTCCACCCTTATGTGGTCTTCACTTTAATTTTTCTGTCCTATCTACCATCGCTGACTCGACTTTACCAGTCCCACTATAATTAGTGTAAACTACGTAGTATGAAGTAAAGCAAATAAGAACGATTGCCGATATGTTTAAAAAGGCCAAGTCACGGTTTTAAAAGAAGGGACAATGTAGGAATAAGTTTGGTATTATGCATTAAAAGTGTACTGCTGTTGTTCATATTTTTTTAATGGGCTGAAAAAAATGAGGGTTTAAATTTTTTTCTTACATTTACTCTATAAATAATCAATCTTTAATACCAAACGTTTTTCATTACAAGTAAATTGCGAAGCTATTTCAGTTAATATTTAGTAGTATTACTACGAATATTTTCTGATGGAAGCAGGGAGGAAGTTTTAGACTTAAGTCTTTTTAGTTCCAGTATTTTTAGAAAGTCCCAATTAATATTTTGGTGATTAATCCTAAAGTGGAGGTCACTTTCAGAATAATTTTTATTGTGTATTATTACTAATGCGAGTATTGCATACCCGCATGCACTACGGCTCGTCCTATTATGCTCCACTATTGTATAAACTAGATCATTACCGTTCAAACCTAAAATAATCGGAATACATTAGTGGTAACTAGATAAGGATAATAGGATGAGCAAGAAGCAAGTCAGTTAGAATATCATGCCAACACGCCAACCCATTAACAATTACTCGCATCCAATCCGATACAAAAAATCATACTCATGAATACAAATGCTTCGTGCGAGGAATCGAACCCGCGACCATCGGAAGTAAAGCGGTGTGCTGAACCGTTAACCACCGATGCCAATGTCGAATTGTTATAGAAAATGGTTAGAATAATTCCTTATAGATACCTACTCGCATAATTTCTGCTTGCGTGTTAAAACTATCTCGGCAAAATTATAACCGTATTAACAAATGGGAACTAATAAACCTAGTTGATTATTTTGCATTTTCTAGCACCTTTCGAATATATCTTAGCTAATTATGATGTACATTTTACAGGAAATGTATACTTATTGCTAATTAGTAGTCACGCTAGCGCTGATTTCATTAATCACCTGTTTCACATATTCTGTGATTAGCTAGGTATGTGTATAAAAAAAACGTAAAATTGTAAGGCACAAACATATATCTATTGGCTGGTAAGGGCTCTGAAAATAAATCTTTAAATAAGCAAATATTGGAAATTCACATAGACACTCATTGATATCATTTCAAAGATTGTAATTTAAAACCTGAAACGATAGTAACTACAATAAAGTTCAATGAATACTTTCTATTTTTACTGCAATGCCTAGGTAAAAATGATTCCAATATTTTTTTAATTGTTAAATACTAATTGGCGGGAATGAATGCATTGTTATAGAAAAGATTATGTCAAAAAAAAAAAATCATAAAATTTAAGTATAATATAAAAATTCATTAAAGAGTAGAAGGTTATTTGGACAATAATGGAAAATCACCTTTGTTTCCAGAGAGGACAAACTGGAGGTTGGACTTTATAGCGAAAATTGTTAGAGATGGTGCTATTAGCCCTAAAAATTAAGAATTAAATCAGTGGCAGTATAATATAATCTAAGTGTAGCTAACACCTTTATGAATTTTATAAAATTTTAATATTTTATAATCATATTTTGAGGCATAATTTTTTGTAACATTCAAGTACCTTTATAGAATTAGAATAGAATAGAATAGAAAACCATTTATTCAAATAAACTTAATTTAAGCACTTTTGAATAGTCATAACAATTTGTTTTTTATCTATCACTCGTTCGGAAAGCTGTCTCATCACAAGAAGAACGAGCAAGAAACTTGTGTGTTGCTCTTTTAAATAATCCTTGTAAGTTTACATTTACAAGTCGAAACGTGTGAATACAAACTACCAACAAGCACTAATTTTTGGGTCAAATATAATCATGCAATAAGATTAAATCAGTCGTAGTGATAAGAGCAGACCAGTCCCTACAAGCAGCACTCGTTCACGAGTATGACGGATGAGCCAGCCATCACTGCGCTCGACCATATTTTAGGGAGCCCATTGACCGGGCCCACCACGCCGCCACATGTCTGGACATTTTAGTGAGCATGACTACTCATTCCACACGACCACGTCACAGCTACAAAAATTACTATATGGTAGTTACAGTATTCGCACTTTACATAAGGATGCATGCGGCAATCAATATAAAAGCCGCTACGCTATCATATATCAAGAAAGCAGTATGAAAATTAAAATTATAACGTTGTCCGCAAATAAACTTATTCTTGCTATATATTGCTATCATCTATAAATTCATCTATCTTATAATAGGCTTTTTTACATAACATTTGTTTAATATAAGATTTGAATTGCCTCTCTGTAAGATTTAGCGTAGACTCTGGCAGTTTATTATAGAATCTTACGCAATTACCATAAAATGAATTACTAACTTTGTGTAGACGGCATGTAGGTAAAATTAGCTTATTTTTATTGCGTAAGTTTCTACTTGTACAGTCTTTAAGTTTCTTGAAACTATCTAAGTTTTTCCTTGTATACATAATATTTTCATAAATGTACTGTGAGGCAACGGTGAGGATATTTGATTGTTTAAAGCATTGACGTAATGACTCTCTAGAACCCATACCATAAATAGAACGTATGGCTCTCTTTTGTAAAATAAATATAGTATTTATATCGGCAGCTTTACCCCATAGCAGTATGCCATATGACATAATGCTATGGAAATAACTAAAATATACAAGTTTTGCCGTCGCCACGTCTGTTAATTGCCTTATCCTTCTAATTGCATAAGCAGCAGAACTAAGTCTACTGGCTAATTTTGAAATATGGGGCCCCCATTGTAACTTCGAGTCCACTGTTATTCCTAAAAAAACTGTATCATTAACAAAATTTACTATTTCATCATTAAGCAATAGCTGCGTATTTACTTGTTTTACATTAGGCAGCGTGAATTTAATGCACTTAGTTTTGTTGGAGTTCAATAATAGATTATTACATGTGAACCAATTTAGTATAGCAGAGATAGCATAATTTACATCGTCTAATTGATTACATTGGCGACCAATTTTAAACACTAACGAAGTATCATCCGCAAATAACACTATATCTGCAACTTTCTCTACCATGTAGGGAAGGTCATTTATATAAATTAAAAAGAGAAATGGGCCCAATATTGAACCTTGAGGAACGCCCATTTTTATATTAGTTCCCTTAGACTTTACACCATCAATATCTACAGTTTGCACCCTATTCTCTAGATAAGTTTTCATTAGACTTAGGTCATTATCTCTAATACCATAATGTTTGAGCTTGTACAAAAGTGTTTCATGATCTACGCAATCAAACGCCTTCGACAAGTCACAAAAAACGCCGAGAGCATCCTGTGAGTTTTCCCATGATTCGAATATATGTGTAATAAGCGCTACACCTGCATCAGTAGTAGACTTGCCGGCAGTGAAACCATATTGCTGACCGTGAAGCAGTCCGTTATCCCTGAAGTATTTTAACATTTGGTTAAACATAATCTTTTCAAATACTTTACTTAGAACTGGCAAAATAGAAATTGGTCTATAGTTGCCTAGCTCAAATATATCTCCAGATTTAAAGAGTGGAGATAATTTGCTAAATTTCATTAATTGAGGAAACACGCCATTATCAACACATTTATTGAAAATAGTAGCTAGATAAGGAGCAACAATATCTATGAATGAACTAACTACTTTAACTGACATGTTCCAGAGATCTTCCGTATTTTTTACTGTTTGAATATTTTTATGACATGAAAAGGGCTGACATGGGAAAATTTAAATGTTAAAGAGCAAGGGCTGACATTAGCCTCCAATAAAGTTTTTGCTCGAATTGGAGATGAGTCTAGAGAAGATGATATCAATCGGAATATTAGCAAAAAAAATCTTGGAAAATATGAACTATATCTTTTGTTGCTGTTATTAACTTATTGTCATAATTTAATGAGAATTGATTGCAGGCTTTTTCAGACCGTCCAGTTTCTTTGTTTATAATTCCCCAGATGGTCTTAATTTTGTCAGAGGACTGATTAATTTGTTTATTTATAAAATTAGATTTAGCTGCAATACAAACTTGTTTGAAAATTTTAGAGTAATTTCTCACATAAGTCGTAAATTTGTCATCAAATCTATATTTTTTTGATCATGTAAATCAAATAAAATGTTTCTACTTTTAAGTATTCCTACTGTTGCCCATTCTGTAAATTTAGATTTAACACAATATTCTCTTTTCTTGAAAATATTCTGGTATTCTTTTGACAAAAGACTAATTAACTTGGTGTAAAGAATATCAGGATTATTAAGACTGACAGATTGTAACTCTAAGTCTAATTTATATTTAACCGTGCTTTTGTATTTATTAATATTGTAAGCATTTATTTGTCTCTTTGATCTTTTATGATTGGTATTTTTTTAGTCTGATTACTAAACTTAACAACTTGACCACAGTGATCCGAAGGAAGCTTTATATCGCTATCGTAGTAGTTGAGTTTTCTTTTATCTTCGTATTTTCCTCATAAAACCCTTAACATCTCTTACTCATCAGGCACAACATACCTCTGCTTCACTAAGCTTGAAATTAAATCTAGTACCTATTATTTAAGCACTTTCATTCGATTAGATCATTCCCTAATACATAACTTAGTAAGCCGTCTATTCAGTAATTTTTTTACCAATTTGCGTAAGACTTTTAACAGTGAAAATGTAACAAACTGACAGATAGAATTTAAACAGTAAAATATTTATAAAAATTAAACCTTGAAAAATAACTAATAAGTATTATACTTATTAGCTACTTTTCATATATTTTCAATATGTTACATATTACTAAAAATATTGTAATTCTAATATTTTCTGTAGACAACATATTCTACTACTTGTGGTTCTACAACATAAAATATTAATATTGTGTGTGCGTATCATATCTATGAATCAAAACATTCTTTCTGCATTTGTGCGAATTCTATTTTATATGTAGCAAAAAGCATTTATCTGATTGCACGCCACTAGCGAGCTAATGAACTTAATTCTATTGTTAATTTAATAGCGACTACTATTTATATGATGCTTTCCTGATATGTATTTTGTTTTAGGTCGACTGCTTCGTAATTCCGCCGTTAACGCACCGCAGAATTGCTAGGGCAATTGACTATGGTAAATATACTACCACTTCATTATTCAATTTCTAACAAATTCATGATTTAGTTTAAAGATATTGACACATGTTGTTCTTAGTTGTCTAAAATAATGGTAATATAATATAAGAAATAAAGAGACAAATGGATTAAGGTGATTAGACCATGCCAGACATAAGGATTTTTTTTACATAATAGGGAGGGTGAACAAGCGTAGGACCCACCTAACGGCAAGTGGTGATGGTCGAATATATACATAAATACATCCTATATACGGAATATAGATTTTGTATCACAGACAAGTTTTTATGTGACGTTTGTTTCCCACTCATTTGTAGCCGTTTATTATCGTGGCATTCCTCTTATCCTGTAATTTCACTGCTTAATCTTAGCTTGTATCCTGTTCTATATCCCTATATATTGTTGGTCTGAGGTATCCACTTAATGACTTTTTGTCTAAATTACTTTATATAATTGAATGAAACATGTATCTTATGATGCCAATTATTAAATATTATATATTTTTTATTAATCAATATTAATTATTAATTCTATTAGTAAATTAATTATATTAAACTAATATAATGTGCATTTGTTATTGTCTATACAGATATATAAATACAAATACCACGTGGTATGTACATATATAATATATATTTTATAACTTGAACAGTAAATAACGGAAAGGTGTTCTATAATTTATATAAGTTTTGTTTACCTTTTTACAGGATGGCCTCAAAACGAACCTACTCCAAACTTACCATTGAATAATCAGAGAGCACGAAGGTTTGATCAATTACTACCAAGTGCCGAGGAAATAGTAAAGGAACATGCTAAACTAGTACATGATATTAATAGCTTGAAACAAGTTGTTTTCATTGCACCATTCGGCGAAGAAAACAGAGATTATGAAGACTCCATATTCAATGAATTAATAGAAACGTCTACGACGGCTCGGCCGAAGACCAAGCGAGTAACTGATAATATAGTCACAAAACCATACAAACAAAATTCCATTCCGCTAATTTTACTAGGTGGAGCGAGCCAGCAAGAAGTTGTAAAAACACAACCTATTAAGTTTCCGAAACCTATTAGTTTGGTAGGCACTTCAGTATCTCCGTTGGCAAAACATCCTTATCCTTTCGTAATGCAAGCTAAATCACAGAGACCTTTTAAATTCTGTATGCAACCCACATCCGGTTTACATTCATCTATGATGTACATGACTACTCAGCGGCCTAGTCTTTTAGAGAGAATAATTAGAACTATCCTACCGAGGTAGCCTGTAACGGTAACTAAAAATCTGTGATATTATCTTATTGTCTTGCTTTCACACGTTTCACTATAGCAATTAATTCTTAGAACTTGATTAAACGTAACGCATCTTTACATAACACAAATGATGCAATATAGGGCAACAAGATGTTGTTTAGAAAGAGTAGGTGTAATGTAGATTTGTACTATATTCAAGTTATTAAATAGGTACTTCATTAAATATATTAATTATTTAATTATATTATATTTTGATGATGATAGTTTCATTTTTATTAGCTAAATTACGTTTCCTGGCATTGTAAGAAGTAGAAGATTCAAACTTGATACGTTCGCAATGAGAACTGCGTGCATCGATGCAGGCACTCGCGTGAGGCACTTCTAATTAACAATGTCGATTATGTATTGTCTATGTTTTTACATGTTAGCGCGTCGACATGGAAAAGTTGAACGTCTTATGTTATATGACGAAACAACTGTCTACTGGTTTATAATCTACTTCTTATTATTTTACATTGTTAGCAAGTAGATCTCGAAGTGTTTTATTGATTGCGATTTGGGTTAGAAAATATAGTCAATATTTTGATATACATTTTACAAATTGAATCGGCATGGATTTATATTTTATATTTTCTTGATAAAACTTGAAAACTGCAGTTCCAAATTTGTTGTAATTTATTTATTTAAATAGCCTTATTCGTGGTCTGCTATTAAAAAAAGTAATACGTTTATTTGTTTAAGACATATGATGGATCCGAGAAGCTAAACATTTTTAACAAATATAAATATATAAGGACACCTGTCGCAAGCATTTGTTTAATGAATTCATCACAATGACAACATTCGTAAATATACCTATCCATCATCTGAGATTAAAATGACAAATGATACTAGGATTTAGGTAATATAAGAATAATACGCTATAGCATTAAGTTTAGTTTCTTTATTCATGAGAATATCAGTAATATATACTTTAAGCTGCCTAAGCAGAGTACTATAAATAAAACAAAATATATGTATGAAACGGTACAGCGTTTCTATATTAAAACTCTAATCTAATTATTCAGTATTAATAAATGTATACATTAAAGGTATACATTAAGTTATACTTTAGAATTAACACTAACTATATTAAAATACAAGTTGTTGTATATATAAAATGTTCGTGTGGTAATAAATAATATAATTAATAAAATTAAAATCACTTAATATTTATTTATTTCAGAAGTGTCATTCAATATCAGTGAGAGTAAACATAAATCTAAATGGATTAGATACATGGTTAATATATATATATATATATATAGAATATACATATATAATCTAGGTCTTTATATTATTTTCAAGAAATAAATAACAAATGAGGAGGCTCATATGAACACAACAGATTAATTTTACGCATTAAAAATAAACCAATTTTATATACAAAGACTGTATGTTAGGCAACTACAACTTTATTAGAGCTACTAAAAGATAATTTACACATATTTTAATACAACTATTTTACCAATGTAGACAAGTAGGCAGATTAACGTTAAAAAATACGTTTAGTTCGATGAGACTTGCAAAAATTAAGAAGCCCGCGTACACTGTGGCACAAGTGATGCCTATTTTCCAATCTAATTGAAATTTATTTAAAGCCAGACAACCATACAGGGCAAACAATGTAGATAAAAGTGAGATAGCATTATATGATATACCACTAGAGTTCATCGTAACCTGAAAACAAAAATATAAAGACAAATATTTAAAATGTCTACTTATGTAACTAAACTTACAATGTAATGAGAGAAAGAAATAAATGTACTTAACATACCCAGTGATTGCCGGGTGTAGTAGGGTAAAATAATGATTTCACAAGCCATGGCAGTCCCAAACAGAGTAAGATGTCGAAGGTGTTTGATCCAATACAATTACTAATGCCCATTGTACCATTTCCTGAAAATATAGATTATTATTTTTGAATCAGCAAGACAGAAGGTGTCAAGGTATTTTAATTATTACTGACTGTAGGTACATATTATCCATTTTAACACAAATAACTCTTACATAAGTAATAATATTTATATAATGGGTGACAAATATGATAATTATGCTTCTTTAGCAGTTAAAGAAGCATAATTGTCATATTTATTATTTTCTCAATAATAAAGTATTAAATAAAATTTACCCTGATTTGTAACTAATACGCTGGAAACAGCTTCAGGCAAACTCGTTCCCGCCGCAAGAATAGTCAATCCAGTTATACTGTCTGGTAGATTCAATGTGTCTCCTTAGTATAAAAAATAGTGTGAAGTTATTGATAAATTGTTACATCTAAAGCATTAAATTTATATAAAGATCTTTTATGTTGTATGTACTTTTCTGTCAAATACAGAACACTTTAATGAAGACATATAAGAGAATAACATAGTTTTTTTTACTCTTGATTAATCCCTAGAGAATTTTCTTGCCATCTCACATACTAGTTTTATATAGCCCATTTCAGAGATTTACAGTAGCGATACATATAGGCAATTCCGTGTGTGATTAAAACACTTACGACCGTTTCATTTACGACATTTGCTCCATTTATAGTATAGGTGATACCAATTTGGAGCAAATGGGCCTCTTTTGCATAATGAATATTATATTTACATACGTCAGCTGCTTAATATAATAAAATACCGAAAGACATAATGTTATGAAAAGACTAGTTTAGCCGTTGTAATGCTTGTTAATTGTGTAAATCTTCTTACCATATATGCAGCTGAAATAAGTCTACCCGCCAATTTAGAAATATGGGCACTCAATTGCAACATAAAGTCTAATGTAGATATCACATGAATATACAGTATCATCAAAATAATCAATAGGTTTACGATTAGGTCAGATTGAACAAATACTATTGCTAGGTAATACCGAAATAGCAATAATAATATTGATAGTGTAATGGAGAGTGTGGGAGTATGTATTTTGTGAAAAGTATAAAATAAATATATGTCAGTCAAGATTACCAAGAATAGTTATTATCCAAGCGATGAGGTAAGATACTCCGCCGATCCATGAGATGCACATAATAAATGTAAGAGGATATAGGCGAGGGTGACGTCGGCAATCCGGAATTGTGGCCCATAAAAGCAGACTTATAGGCCAGGTGAGAACCCAGAAGAACTTTTTTAAGGAAGAAGTCTTCTCATCTGGCCAGGACCATATGGAACTTTCGTCACTGGTATCTGAAATGGCAGTATTATATATATTCCCTACATATAAAAAAAATGTGCGAGTATCTAAGAATAATTTGGACGTTTTTACTCAATTGAACTTCAACGATTATATGGATCTAATGATAAATGATATACACACAAAAGTAGATAATAGTTAGTCATTAAAATATATATTTACATGCTAAACATCTGTTCTTCAGTGGTTAGTAAACATTTCTACCTTACTTTCTATTTATTTGACTGTTTTGGCGTTATATGTATATTGTTTACTTATAGCTTGATGGTAATAAATACAGCAACTTTGGTCTCGTGGATTTAGAGAAAAAGTATCATGTAACGAATTAGGTATATCCTAATTCGATTAATGATAATTTTTCTCTAGCCAGCCAATTTTGCGGAGCCAGTTAAATGTAATTGTGTAATCAAACATCTAATTGCTAAATCCATTTACAAATATTCCTATTTTTACGTGCATACTGTCTGATGGTAAATGATTACTATAGCTAATAAAACCGCCCCTTAAGAAACCTTAATACTCTTGTTGAAAGACCACCAGCTGGTCTAGAGAAAACATTGGCAGGTAGTTCATTTCACAATCAGAGCGTATGCGGGAAGTAGCTGCTCTGAAACCGCACTGTCTGAGACCATTTATTAACTAACGTATTATTATATAATAAAAGGATTAAATTTCCATAAATCATTGCTCATCCACCTTAACGAAAGTATAATTATCTTCCCGAAGTAGACTTTATGTGCAAACTGACAACTTTAATAAGTTCACTGAATAAATTGTATTAAAAAACTGTAATATTTACCTGAAGCAGGAGAATCACATCTTTTTGTCATCTCCATTCCATTCTCCACATCATTTTCTGTGGTGTACATGCGCCGAGGACCATCCAGAGGGCATTTGTCTTTAATAAAAAAGACAAGAACAAAATAAAAAATTAAATGTTGCTTAATGCAAGAGGTAAAGTGTATAAAAAGACTTCATTTCAAATATGGTGTATAATTGAAATAAAAAATAAAAATTGTTCAAAGATGTTATTTAAAAAAATTGTCGTTTAACCATATACAAAAGTAAGAAACGATAATTAAACATCCGTCTCATCAGTAAAATACTTCAATCTGGATCCTCCAATGTCCATTACTCGTTTTGAGCATTGCAAAATTGAGAGTCAATTCATCAAAAAGCCTGCAATTAAGATCTTATCTATATGTTTTATTGTACATATACATGGACCGCGGAAGGACTTATGGAGCGGCTGAAAGTCAACTCCCACCTGACCTATACGACTTTAGTCTGAGGGCACCGTTAGGGGTTCGAACCTTGGGTTTTATAGGTATGAGTAGGAACTGTTAAATGTGAAATAGGACTCACCTTTGATTATTAGAGGTGATATTTCCGTGTATAATTTTTTCTTTTTTTGAAAACAACAAACATTTCTGAATAGTGAACTCAGCCAGCCATCGAAAACCATTGCTAAAAGGAAAAAAATATTTAGCTAAGTAAAAGTTATAGACATATTTTAATAAATGCCTAAATAATGATATATGATAATATATATATGCTTACTTATAATGTATACAGTATACATAAGTACTAGCAGAAGCGCTTCGTGCCAATATATTTTGTCGTCAAGTAGAGTGAGTATAAGGGCGATGACAGCAATCGCGTACATGAGGCAGTCCCGAGATATGGACCACCAGTCCAGATCGATTACCTACAAGTATCAGAAAAATTAATAAAAAATAAATTTGTACAACTGTCTCGAATTAGGCATATAAAAACCGCTTAGATATAATTATTTGAATATACATCATGTAGTGAAATTATATAGTGCTCGAGATGGACCTTCTAAGAATCACGAAGTTTAACTTGAGTACAGAAATACGAGACCATAGCATATCAAAATAAATTTATAAACATAAATTTTCATTAATGTAGGATTTAATCTATATTGATACAGATGTGACGTAATTTTACTCAAATAAGCTGGATTAATTAGTAATGTAATATACTCTTATTATTGTGAATATTATTTTAATATAAGACAGTATAAAAAAAATCTCCATATATAATTGAATCTCATTGATTTATACTTATTCTATTCTATTTAATATATATACTTTACTCGTAGAATTACTAAAAATCACGGGATCTTACTAGGTTTTGTTTTTATTGAGTTCCCGATATTTCGGCAGTGTTTCAAACAATAAAAATAAAATGTGGTAAGATCCCGTGATTTTTACTAATCATATACATATAATAATGACTGCGTCAAATTTACTCGTAGAAGTTTAGAGTTTACTCACCCTGCCAACAATCAAAGCACAACAAGCAGGTACAGCCAGGACATTGAATACAGCTGACCCAACTACAGCACCGACTCCAAGATCCCCTTCGGTTATGAACGTTCCAACACAGTTGATGAACAATTCGGGACAAGAACTCGCTGCTGCCATAAATGTAGCTCCAGCAATGTCCGCTTCCATATCCAAACCTTTCATATTTGGAAGATAATAAAGACGTTAGGTGAACTCATTTTAATAAGCAGCTGTTGTTTATGAAACGGGTAATGCAAAATGACTATTAACTTTAACATTATATCGTTATATGGCATCAGCGGTTGATATTTCGGACTTATGCGGCATACCTCCGTACCCTAGCAGATCTCAACCTTCAAATTGAAACACAGCTTACAAAGTAAACTATTTTGTAGAAAATCGCAGTAGCAGACAATTTTGTAGAAAATCTATTTGGATTATATTTTCCAAAGCTGCGGTTTTTAAAATATCCTTATTATACTTGTCTTATACTGCAGATGACTTTACTTGATTATTATGAGCTATGAACGCAATATTAAAGTTGGTAGTATTATATAGACGAGGTAAAGAAACCATTGATCATGAATTAACGAAAAGGGAGAGGATACGAAAGAAAAAATACATGAATGGCATGAAACATAAAAGAAGAGACTGTCTTTCATTATTACAGACCCAGTAGCCCAGATATTTAGATTTAGTTACAAATTTCAAGTTTTTGCTAGCAAGATTGAGTATAGACATTGAGTATGTTTTACAGCTTCATAATTAATAAATTCACTTTTATCGGATTGTGACTGGATCTGTAATAGCTTGATCTGGTTGTTAGTTAAACCAACCAACCGTATAAACTATCTAATTATCACGTACATAGTTGCGAACTGCGCATAGGTGCAACTTTGCCTCCATATCAACTTTATTTCCCATCGGTGCCAGATAATGACACGATTGTCCTGGGCTTTAAAATCAGACATCCTGTAATATGATAAATTTGATAATTTTACTCGTTATTTTGGTTCTAAAAATAATAATACTTTATGTCAATTTTAATAAGTGCATATCGATTTTGTACCTTCTGTTATAGTGAGAATGTACAAAAAACAATGTCAGGATATGTAGAAGCGGAAATTGTCCGCAATTCTAGCGAGCTCTTGAAATTGAAACCGTTGCATTTTTTCCTCCATATTTACTTGTAAAGAATCAAAATAAGTCAAACTATTATACAAGAATATAAATCAACACAAGAAAGTTCAAACAATTGTTCAATCGCAAAAAACTAGTAGGTAATGGGTGTTGTTTTTTACTATTTAAATTTCAATGCAATTATCATTGATATAATTATGTTGATCCGCATTAAATTATTGAAATGTTATGTACTTAACATGAGAATACCTTAGCTCTAGATGAGATATTACTTAAACTGCAAATAAAGTGCACAAAGTTACTTACGTTCACATATCATGTCGATGACCGGCACGAAGTATTGTTCGCAAACAGCGCCCAGTAACAAAAAACAGTACATTGCCAGCACACAATGCACTAATATGATACCCTGAAAAAAGAAAAGACTGATTGAAAGTTATTTTGCGTATAGGTAAGTAATTATTTGCGCGTGCACCAATACTAGCTGTTTAAATGCTTATTAATTAGAAATGTTCTGTGAAATTCGTCAATTTAGATTAGACATTCCATAAATTCATTAAATTTTTTGTTAACTTGTTTTGATTAGTGTGTATACTTTGTAAGTCTGCTACTCTAATACATGGCATAATGTGGCATCCGATAGATCATTCTGATTTGTTGAATTTGATTGAAGATCTCGCTTTTTTCTAATTTAAAAGTCATAAAGACAATATATCTATAATAAGCAAGAGCAGAATTTAAAAGTTCTTTTACAAAACTTTATAATTGTTAGTTCAAAGGAGTTGTATAAACTAATTCACATACAATGATGGTACTTGATTCCTATACTTTTTTTATAAGAATAGATCGTTTACACTTGTGCATAATTCATCTATATTACTAGATATAGTGGAAATAGAAAAGACTCGCATGGTCCCAAACTGGTTTTTATTTTTATATAACTGGAATCAAAACTCAAACTCACGGTTTACAATATTGAAATATGCTAATCGGTAATCATTGTATATATACGTTTAATCCTAAAGAGTAGTAAGCAAAAAATCAGGCAGTGTAGTAACAAATCGGAACTACTGTCACTGTGTGTGTTTGTCACCCCAAACTGTCACTTTTCATTTTAAATTGATAACGTGACCGCGCATGTAGCGGTAGTATAACAGTGTATACACGTAGCGTATATGCGTAGGTCTATAGAATTTTCTGGATTTAGTAGACTTGCAATAATTGTTTACGCACGGGATTTTCATTTAATGTTAGATATAGACACCTATAAATAGAACCCTTATATATATATATATATATATATATATATATATAGGGCAAGCAGGGGCAATAGCGCATAATGGCGCTCACCTCTGTAACTCTATCAAAATGGAATGTAGCAACACGCCATCCACGTTGCTTAAAGCACGAGGATAGGTAGCCTCTAAAAGACAACAATGCAAACAGACAGTTAGCTCGCGTCATGTGATCGTGAAGTGCGGATTTACGTTTGCGGCCAAACTGATCTAATTATTGCATAAGATTTTATGGCGGTAAATCTAAAATTTTAATGCATATTATTTAATTATTAAGTATACTTTTCTGATAATAAAACTATTCTATTTTATGGTAATGCAATCAATTATTACCGATTGCGCATGATTTTTTTAAATTTCTAATTAATTACAAAACGACCGGTTGAGGTTATACCGCTCACCTGAGCGCCATTACCCCTTTGTAACTTATTTTTTTTATTGTTGTAGATATGCTAAGAAAACGTCAAAGGATCTCCGCTAAAGTTGTTAGACCGAAAAGACCGATAAATACCTCCAATCAGCTAAAACTATGATTAAAATGAGTTTGTCCAAAAGAAAGAAAAAAAAACATGATAAAAAATCTTAAAGGAAAAATTTATATGATAATTTTTCAGATAGTGAAATAAAGAGCACCTTTGCGATGAAGACAGTAACGACAAAATGAATGTGGATGATAGAAATTATAACAAATGTATTATTTATCAGGAATTTGGAAAAAATATGAATTCTGGTATCGCTACACCATCTGAGGACTTTGGGCTCATGCTACATGTTCAGGGTGGGATTCGCAGATAGATACATATGTTACTTTATACATATGTTATAAATCTGCCAGAAAAAAGATTTAAATGTCAAATAAAACAGTTCCTTTGCAAAAAAGCTTACTATAAAATTGAAGAATTCGTTAACGATAATAATGTTTTTATAGAAAAACTTTAAATCTATAGCACTGACAATATTATCTTATTACATTAATAATGAGTGCGTAGCGACTTCTATGTTGATTATCGCATGCCTCTTACTTGTTATACTGTAATTATTTATATAAAAAAAACATCTATTAAAAAGAGCAACACACAAGTTTCTTGCTCATTCTTCTTGTGATGAATCTGCATTCCGAATGAGTGGTAGAATCAAAATATGACTATTCAAAAGTGCTTGTAATGAGTTTATTTGAATAAAGATTATTTCTATTTCTATTTCTATTTCTATTTCTACTTATGTATCCAAGGATAAAATATTTTTATTTCTAATTTGTCTTACCTCTAATAATTATTATTATTTTATATTATATTACAATAATTGAAATTGATTTGACATCTAAGCCTGTACTATATTTATTCAATTGAAAAAAGCAAATTTCACTCACATTACTCTATTATCACTTTCACATTGGGGATTGCAGATTTTACTTTTATTATTTAAGATTGATCTTATGAATATTTCTTTAATTAATATATTTTGCTGGTTATTAGACATTACCCCGTACCCTGAGCGGCATTACTCATAGTCAGGAGCAATTCCGCTCAAACATGTTTATTTTAAATAATGTCTTCCTACTACTAGTAGAATAAAGTTATACGCTTTTGATGTTAAATTGTTGGTTACTCAATAATTAAAGACTTTGTTACTTCTCTTAATTTTGATTTGCAATAAATAATTTATAAAATGCACCATGTTTTCCTTAAGTGAACGCCATTCACCCTTCTTCCCCTATATATATAAACACAAGTATATATATATATATATACACGACATTGTGCTCAAAGAGGTGTTTATATATATGTATATATATAAGTATAATATGTAAATAAACTGGTTTTAAAATAATTCAGTATAGTTTCTTGCCAGTTCTTTTCAATTGAATCTGTATACTGATTTGGACGGTACGGAAAAAATATTAATACAACTTTACGTTGATAAGCGGCTAAAATCAATTTATGATGTAAGGCATTTTAGATTTTGATTGATTTTATATGAATATGTATTTGTGAATGCGAATATTTAAATTGAAATATAGCGACATTTATTTTCAGTTCCGTTTTGAATAAGTAGTTTTGACTGCTGACTTGTCGTACGTGTTGCACGTATACATTTGTCATCATTTGCATCGTATTCATTGTGACCATTGTCAAGCTAATTCGAAACAGGCCGATCGATGTCTGTATGTTTACTTATAGGAACATTGTACATACAATTGTGAGAGATGTTTTAAGATCCAAAATAATAATAAATATTATAACAATTTGATTTTGAATTTTTAGAATTTACTTAAAGAATTTAAATTCGCAAACACGAATTCGATGCGACGCGATTTGTAAAATAATACACACGATTATTGCCAAGATGCAACATTACAAAAGATCAGAAGTGTTACCTAATATATGCAATTAAAATTATGTAAATGAATATTGGCATTATTTTATTTTTTCAATTTGTATCTTTGAGCAAGTTGTTTAGTTACATGTCATGACGTATAGTGCAAACATTTGTATTCATGAGTATGTTTGTTTGTATCGGTCTGGGTGTTTTCTGTGTACAATAACCACCACACTAATAGAGCCAACCAGCCCAAAGTAATCAACCAAAATAATATTACAATAATATGTAGATGTTCATTATGAATGTATGCACAAAACAAAAATGTATTTAAGCATTTCTATGAGTTGTCTATTAAACATAACACAAGCTTTTGTTAACTTGGAACTGGATGACGGTATGTGAAATATTCTGGTTTATTATAATTAATAAAATCCGTGTCTGCGTCTTAGTACATACCTACCCTTTACGACTAACCTGATATAAAGACGTCATACGATGTCTGTCGATATTAATAGCACTAAGGACAGTGCAAAATACATTGACAATCCCCTAGTTCCTCTCACGCGATACCAATTACTTAGGTCTTAGGTACGGAGTATATTAACTAATACTCTGTATCCTGCAATTCTACTGCAACGTCTCACCCTTCAAATCTAATAACAAGCAGCGCAGCAAGATGCTGGCGACTGATATTGATGAGAAAAACGTAAGCACGCAAGCGACATTACACATAATAGGTTTCTATGGCAACTTTGTTATCTCGCAAAGCATACCCACGGCTAGCAACTAATCAAAAAATAATATAAGAAATTTTAGACGGTCGCCTCTGCATATTTTTATCTAAAGGTAAAATACAAAAGAGTGCTACAATTTTAATTAAGTTGTACACATATTTTTATTGTAAAATTTGTCTTTAATTTTTTATCAATATGCAGAGTATTTATTATGAATGTTAGTGATCTATTATTAAATTGATTACATAATATTTAATTAAATACTGTTATTATATTTACAAATCTTTACATAGTATAAAATTTCGTAATATAATATCGCTACCGCTGTCTGTTCGCTTAGATCTTTTAAACTATTAAATAGGTTTTAATACAGTTTCAGCAGTGACTTAAGATTTAAAAGGAAGGGTTTATCTATAATATACAAATTACAGTAATTATAGAAAAGCCAAAAAAATTGACAATTTTATCATCTACCAACAAACACGATGAGAACAGTGAATAGAAGTTAAGTTGGGGTTCATATAAAACGCATTAGATAGTGATGTGTAACAATTAAAACACTTTACATTTACTAATTCTTAAACAGTATCGGTTTTTAGTACGTGTATGAATCGAGACGTAAGTATTAGGTTACTTTAGTCTCAATTCATGCAAGCGAAGCCGCCACTAAATGATAGGTAAATTAATAAATAGAAATGTTATAAGGAACAATACTATTGGGGTCTTGTCTATTGGCAGTGAATATTTTTGAAGTCCTTATGAAGTTCTCTAACACTTATGATTGCTATTATGTTAGAGAACTTCACTTCACATCAATAAATTTTTAAATTCCCAGTGCGTTTTAAATTTAATTATTACATAATAATGTGATTTTATTTTTTTAATAATTTTCTTCTGTCATCAGAGAATTAGTATTTTGTATCCACTGAATGGTACCTATTTGTTTGCTATTGTTCATCAAAATAAGCGGTTGGTTAATTCAAATTGATACAAATTAATATTGCCCAATTCCTACTATTTTAGTATTCGTGACGTACAGTAATAATAAATCTATTAGTTAACAAACATATTTTTTTATAATACTTACATGTTGTCTCTGTGAACGAGTGAATCCGTCAGGAGGAAATTCTAGAATAGCAGCCGGTGTACAATTTCTGTCGCTATCAACTATACCTAGAAGTTCCCGCGATGGAACACTTAAGAAACCTGCAAAAAATACACGAAAATAAAGTTCTTTATATAAATTGGAATCACGTACTCAATATAGCCATAGCTATCGTTACTTATTTACGAGAAAATCTCTATAAATGTTAAGAACTACACTGCTTTGCGGCAGAAGGAATATGTGATAAATGGACATGCACATGATACCTATATAATATAGTCAGACTTTGTAAAAATTACACTGCGTGCGTACCTCTGTCAATTTTAGCCGCCAAATAGTTTGTTCTGTAAGATGTATTTTGGTTGAAGAGTTAAGATAAATTAGTAATATTACAGAATAAGAAGTACATAAGTGTCTAAGTCCTACGGAATGGCAACGCAGTAATATCCGGAGTAACAAGATCCCTGGATGTAATTAGTTCTGTTCATATATATATATATATATATATATATATATATATATATATATAACTGCATTGGCCTGTGATCTGGCAGATTGTTCAGTTTCAATGACATAAAAAATATATAAAATTTTCTTATATTATTTATTGAACTAGATCTACCTGCTATATTATTTACAAACTTACCAGAGTCTAAATCAATTAGTTCGTCACTAGTTTTTACATTATTATAAGCCCACATGAACACAAAATATATCAATGGTATACCAAAAAACAACAACACCCTTATAACTACCGGATTTTTTGCTTTACACTGAAGCTGTCTAGTCCTTATTAACATATTTGCCATTTATTAAAAAAAAAACTAGGAATGAAAGTGTGACTAGAACGTTTGGAGAAATCGCGCCGTTGTTATTAGTTTCGATATACTATTTTTGTCAAATGAAAAATTCGAATATTTCGCTGTATATACAGCTCGTAAGCATTAGTACCGAAATTCCGAAAATAGGAGCAATAAACATATACGTGTTAGTGCTACGAATAGACAATACAGTACTGTAACAATTTCTTAGGGCCCTTAAGGAAAATGATAATTTATCGACAAATATTATTACATAGTGTCCTATCAGTGTTATCGGGTTTAATGTAAATAAACTACGCATTTTGACAGGCGCAGGTAGGTGCCTTTTAGCATCGGGATATTTATGATTATTCGAATAAGAATTACAAGAATAAAACACCGTCTAAAATGATTTGAATTTTCTCTATAGATTTAATGTGTTTGTAAATTTGGGCTTTTTGAAAATATAGTATATCTAGCGTTACAATCATTATAACGTCAATAAAAACGAACAATAATGACTAACAATATGAGTTTGAAATATTTTGCCATGACGGAGTAAATGTTTTTGTTTTGTTCCCATATTTTTACTGGTTCTCCGTCAATGCATTATATTTGCTCAGTTTTAAATGCCATTCCATCGACATTACTTAAAAATGCCACAATTATTCCTTCTTTCCCGGTGCTTTGTATTCTATTCGAAAACATTTCTTTGCTTCGAAGTAGATACGTTTGACAAGACATTGTGACCGAATCTTAATATATATTAATTATATTATCTATAAGTACGGTATTGTAGCCTTTAGACTCGATATCTTTAAGAGTGTTTACTCCCTTGTATATTAATTTTGCCCTAAATTATTAAATTTATTTGCTCTATTTTGTCTATTTAGGCATGTTGTGGATTTTTAATTGTAGTTAATAAACAGTAGAAACAATAAATAATTTAGATTATTGAGTTAAAATTCATATTGGTCCATCTTAAGGCTACAATACCATAGACAGACATAGTATAAAATGCATGCAATGAATGCAGTGTTTAAACCAGATATGTTCTGTTTGGAACTATGTACCTACAAAGTTTAATAGTAATCAACATATTTGTCAGTTTAGGTTATCAACACAACGTTGAGCTCTATGATGACTACTGAAGATATCAATAGATTCTTGTATTTTATTCATTTGTATATTTAAGGTTAAAAATAGTCTAAATTTCAACCATTGGTCATATACAATTCTTCAATAATTAATTATCTAACTACATAAATACTTACCTATATATAATAATTTTATAGTTTTGTTTTTAATAAAAATATCGCAATACACTTATATAGATAAATAGTGAGTATCAAGGTTATTGGGATTAATCATTCTTATTATGGATTTACTAGCGTTATAACATGATGTGGGTAACAGATACATATATCCCTACAATATACTAACTAATGTATTTAGTATACATTTAAATATCGGAATTTCAATTAGGGAGTGAATTAAATTAATTTAAGTTCGTTTCCAAATTCTAAGTGATTCCCTAATTGATAGTGAATATATGTAGATACTATTTTTGGAGTTCAACTTATTAGGTGTTATTTTTGATGTTAAACTTCCTAAACTTTTTCCCTAATAATATATGTAGGTATACATCGATAACAGAAATGGTCAAGGTTATATTTTTTAAAATAAATTTTAGCCACACCCGGCCGATCTTTGTTACTACTTCGTGCACTGTACGAAGTTGTTACAAAGATCAACTATAGCTACCAGATGTAGCATATTTTATTGTTATTTCTCACACATAAGAATATTGGAAAATAAACTTCCTACATTTGTGTGGTTCAGGTGTTTCTGGTAGTTGACTGTATACAATTTGTGTGGAAGAGAATATGTATACGAGAATATATGTATATTCTCTTGTACTACGGACTCAGTCTTCCAAGTACGGAAGTCCTGTTACTATTTTATATTACTACTTATACTTGCTTTTTATTTACATCTGTATTAAATATGAATAATATTTAATTTTTGGAAAATATATTAATTTGTTAAATATAAAATGTCTTAACGCAGTGTTGCTTTTAATAGAACTTTAACTTACTTATATTGTTATCTGTTCTACTATAAGTTTACGAATAAAAATATTCCATTAAGAATATTAATCTAAAGATTACGTAGACGTCACGTCAAGTGGGTAAGGGAACTTTCCATTATTTGCGTCAGGGACACAGGTATATCGAGCACATATTTACAATGGAGTCATAATATTGATAATTATGACGATCACTCTCACACTCCGGATATAGGTACAAAGATTTTACACATTTAACAGTATCAATCTAACCAGAGTTTGTGTTATGGGTACTGAACAACTGATAGTTGTGTTTTTTTGTGAATACATACATATTATACATATAAATAATACCTTTCTGGGTAATACAAACAATTATACTCATTATTACAAATATTTGTATCGTACAAAGAATCAGACCCCCAACTTTGGAAGTAAGACGGTATCTCGCTAGCGGTAAATCGCTAAACCACTAAGGCCGTCAAATGCAGTTTTTTTCTAGAATAATCATATCGTACTTGCTTCTGTTTAGATTTTTTGGTTCCTCATGAATTAAATTACTTTTATTTGCCTAGAACCGTAATGTACCGTACCGTAATTCAATCTAATTTTTAGGTTTAGTATTGATTATTTAACTAACATGTCATAGGTCTGAACTGTAAAAAAAAACTTTTAACAATTAGACTAGTAGTGACTTATTTTTAAAGACATGTAGTGATGGTATTTGGTAACATTTGTGAGATTTTCTAGTGTAACGTAACATATTTTCAAATTCTGTTGGGTTTTTGGTATTCCATTATAGTTTTTCTTTAGTGGTTCCAAATTTTTACTTTAATACATAGATATATTAGATTTGAAATGCGCATGAAATTTTGAATAACACATTGTCACTTGTTGACCCCTTTCCTCCATCATTACTTGCTCCAATCAGTGATACCTATAACTAAGCTTAATAACGTCAATATTTCTTATCATCACTTAAGATACGCCTACGCAAGTAGTCTATGATTCACAGCATCGCTACTTGGATTGTAATTCATGCTTAAATCTTTTAATGAACCTTAATTGACTGTTGCGTGCCGCCTATGTACATATGTGTCGCACAAGAAGGGCCACCGAATTGACGTTTGACCTGATAGATTATTAGAAATCTGATTTCGTTGAGCCATATCTCAGATAGTGTAATTGTCTTAAAAGGTGTCAATAAAGTAGTCTTTAAATTGTAGGTATTTGTTTATGCAATATAAATAAAAAATCTAACATTTGTTAAGAAGTAACTTTAGATTGTATAACTTAAAATTCAATTTAAACTCATATTATATAAAAAAATATCTTCTATTTCTATTTTTCTATCTAATCTTGTTGTTTTTCGGAATTTTAATTTAGTAATTTTTTTACAAGTGTGCCGGAACTGATTCAAAATGGCGGAACATTCTGAAACAAATCGTACTTATCTTCGTAACTTGCCAGTGATGTAAGTGCTTATGTATCATGATTATCATCATGAGACGAAATGAAAATAAATACCTATTTGATAATACGAATAAATATTAAACAATCACATTTTACATAAGTGCTTATTGACTGCACTTATCACAGTGCGCCAATGCACTTGGAATTTAGAAATCTCAGTTTATAACATACATAAATACTTATAGCCGTCTTTTTACGGATTAAATTACAGTAGTTCTTTTGCACAATTAGCACTGCTATAAGAAGTTTATTTCCAATTTATCTTTATGTAAAATTTCACTAAGAAAACGGATCTCAGGAAATTTAGTAGTGTAACAAAAAACAACCAAAAAGAAAACAAAAAAAGAGACACAATTTCGAAATTATAATATTAGAATAGATAGAACACTACGCCTCATAGTTTTTAGTGGTAACAGTCGTTACAAATTTATTGCATTTATTAAACGTTACATACGTTGATTTAGGTTTATGAATATGAATTTGAATTAGCATGAGTGTTATGAATAAATTCTGTAGTACGTAGGGTATGTCATAGAAATCAAAGTGCGCTATTTAAAAAAAGAACTTAATAAATGTTCTAAGTAATGTATATTCTCTATTATTTTCTATTTATTCGGTTTGCTCTTGTCAAAACGGTCGTGGTCCATCGCATGGGAGATCGTCCACGAGGTCTAGTGCCGTCAACTCTACCCTGTACGACAAGGCGCTCTATGGATGAATTGTTTCTACGCGAGACGTGACCAAAGAAGGTAAGGATGCGCGATTGTGTTAATGTAGATAGACGCTACTTAATGCCGAGTTCTTCGAGCTCAGCTTATCCATAGCGTTTCATGCATAGGTAATAAACCTAATTTATTGTGTAAGTAATTTACATCTCCTTTAATATTCACAATATTATAATATAAATAAAAATTTTAAAGACATAGGTACCTACTGTCAATCTGAAAATGATTGCATAGTTATTCCTCGATTGACTACCATTGAAATCTATACATAAAATATATCCTTTCTCTCTCGATACATAGAAGATATATTAAAACTATTATTAAGAGAATAGAATAATAGTATTGGAAAACTTTAGCAATGTGACGGAACCCAAAACAAAGTTTCTTAGATTTTTCTGATACTCTGTGCGTTTGTGCACGCTAATTTCAGAAACTTATGTTATGGTATGCTTCACCAAAAATTTTTGTCTCTTCAGAAAAAAAGTTAATCTGCGATATATATAGTTTGTTTTAAAATACCACTTTATATGCTATTTCGTCTCGCACTTGTTGAATCAACTCGTCAATCTCTACTCGTTATGGCTACTACAGACACAATTATGTATTCTCTTTACAACTATATAGCCAGATGATGAGCAAATACCTAATGTCGCGAATTCATGTATTTCGCTGGAATTCGCAAGCATTTCGCTTTTCGATGCTCACAATTGAAACCAATGTGGCAAGTAGTCTGCCATCCGCCGTCACGAGTTCACGGGTTAATTGTGTTTCTTTCGGTATTTTTTCCGAACCGAAATTTTAGTCAAAAATACTAATAGACATATATTTTTTTTTGTATGCCAGCCAGATTTGAACCCTCCTTTGAGTCTAAGTCGGAGTAGTAAACGAAAATGAAAGTTTAAAAGTAATTACTTTACTTGAGAAAAATTGATCATAAGTATACCTGAAAGCAATTCATTCGACACAACGATAATGGATAGTGGATAGATACGTTTATAAGTTTCTTTTAAAATATTACTAATGTTATTGGCATGAGATAATTGTATTTAAAATCTTAGATATATGATACACGGCATTAAACTCCCAATAGTTGTAATGGGAGTTCCATATTCGAAAGTCAGCCTCTTCTATATTTAAAAGCAAATAAGGAAGAAGGACATTCATAAATATTAGTCTTCCTAGATTTGTACAGACAACAATATGAGGGATATCACTAGACTAATTATTTGTACACGTACTACTTTACATTGTTATTAGAGTTTTTATCTAACATGACTTTTGGCACGAAGTATTGGTAAAGACAGTGTTGGGAACGTTGAGTAGGTGCGAGTGATCGGCCACCAACTAGTGTAGCATCATTGTGATGTTCGCTTCGGGAGTCACTCCCGCACTGCGGCTGAGTGCCGCCCGACGTACCTACGTGTATTGTATGGAAATAAATAATTGCCCCCCGTATTCTTCTTTTGACGAGCTCTCCGGCGGGTCCATTATGTCCGTTTGAGCGTAAACGGTGGCATTCGGACGCCAGTGGCGACGTCCTCGGTCGCCTGCGTCCTGCGTCGCGCTCCGCACAACACCACGACAATATGAACACCTCCGATCGAGGTACGACATCACACTCTTACATTCTCCTATATGGTCAAGTGAGAACTCCGATGTAATTATCTTACCAGAGATTCTGTCACACTTGGCGCAGTACACGTATATCTACGTATCAAGGTTATCAAAGGAGGTCGGAAGTGCGTCTAATTCCCGGTGAATGGCTAGGTCACTCAGTCGTAAGTGAATAGAATGAACGCAGGGAAGAAGAATATATATCAGCAGTCTGGAGTGCGGGTTATTGAAAGTGAATTTAGTGTTGCATGTACAAGCATAGGAAACCCGCCGGCAGTTCCGTAAGGTGGCAAACGATGTTAGTAAGTATGGAACACTGAGCAGCATCATGGCTTTCAATAGAACAGGTACGAGTTCTTTTATAGGACTGAAACGCTACTTGTGATTCAAGACTGAATTGTTTATTTACATTCCCGCTAAAATTGTTCTTTGTGTAAAGTATAGTACACACAATGTATAAAACCATTTATGGTGTTTACGAAAACCTAAAAACAGGTGTGGCTACAAAAAGCTACTTATTTACAATGCCTGTTGACCTTTCTGGAAACGAATTAGTGTCGATTATGCCATAACGGCGGTTACAATTACAATTACATTATTGCTGGCATAGGCCGCACCTTAGCCAGAAGTAAGTGATTGTACTTATCTAGTGTATTGGATAAATACATGTACAAATAAAAAAAAAGTAGTAAAAGTTGCGCTTACTTATTTGTGTTTGGTCTTGCAGAACAAAATCTTTAATTTTCACAATAAGTGAGCCGTACATTTATACCTACTCAATTGTAGGTAATTGATGTTAATATCAAGTAATTGAACTCTAGTTCCATTTCTATTCTTAGTAAAATCAGCTGAAGTTTATATGATAATTTTAAATTCTATCACCAATCTTACAACATGTAGCTATAGAACTTAAGATACAATTGAAAACTATTAAAATGTGTTACAATAGTCAATCGTAGTGAAGATAAAAGAAAATCGAAATTCTATCATCTTAAGATTTTTTGTTACTACGGCTACTAAAAACGGACAAGAGTGAGTGATATTAGGTAAATTTGCTTTATAGCCATTTGCCTTGGTTAGGTAGCCGTTCCTAAAGTTAGAAGGGGAGGCATGAGTTCCAACTCGGCGCCTCATCCGGTCGCTCCTCGCGCAAATTGACAATTGGTCGTCGTCGCCTCAGGGCTGTCAACGAACAAGGTTGATCTCTATAGGTCTTCACGTGACTTATAAGTGTCGTTAGCTAACGCTATAAGAGCCAATCGTCTTTATTTGATATACAAAAATAGCATTTTAATTCCCATATTTTAAAAAAATCTTTAATAAATCAAGGATGACATGGGCACATTGAATAGAATAGGCACATGTATAGGTGCATTAACAATTTTTAATACTAACATCTCTGTCAGCGTTTGATTAGGTAAAACAAAACCTATTTTTTATTATTACCGATTTTTTTATTGACGAGATAAGAAACAGACAGAACAGGGGATCGAAAGACTTGTGCGGCGTTAATGCGGACTTCCTGCCTCTTTTGATCTGTCAATTTCCTTCATAGTGCACTTGGTGATGTGCGAATGTCTAAACGAGACATGACACGCATAATTTGGCACATACGTTACTTTAGAGTACCACAGAATCCTAGCTGCTTGCCCCGTCGTCTTCTCAAATCGGTTAATCCAGTTAAACAAGTTATTTCAGTGGTCATTTGAGACAATTTATCCACGATTTGCTTGTTGACTTTATCATTTGCGAAGAAGCGGTTAATAGGACTATGGTAGATGAACATTACTTCCACTGGAATTATATTATGAAGGATAATATGCTATTATTTAATAATTGTAAGTTAACTCCATATATTTATTAAATATTGAACTATATTTAATTGATAATTATACTACAAATTAGTACTTATTGAATAGTTAAATATAAGATTATCTAGAACAGATGGACATATTCTATAGTTACGATAGGTTTCTGGTTATAAATTTTTGTCATCTATAGACAGTAAATCAATTGACATTGGTATGTGTTAACAAAGAGGTCAAAAGTACCCGTCCCTTTAAAATGTCTAATAGAATTGACTTCTTTATTATCTACATGTTTGAATAAACATTTCCTAACTCATAGCATATTACATTATAATAAAATAAACTTTATGGTTTGTAATCCGATTGGAATAAAAGAAACACAAAGTATTACATTAGACGTACTAGAAAATTTCAATTCAGTGTTCAAGTCTGTAAAACATATAAGAATTATTAAAACTATTTTGAGCCTACCTGCATAAGAACAAGGTGTACCTACAATTTACAATTCTACTATTTATGTGTAAAAAAAATCAGAGATGCATGTATGATATCATCAGAGTAATCAGAGTGTAATCAGAGTTACATACAAATGTGTTGTACGTATCTTCGCGATATTCTAAAAAACTTCGAAACAGATTTTTATGTGAAATTATTCGGGTTGCCGCCGGCTTGGGTTTTATGTTCACTGTAGACGACTTATTTTATATAATAATCCTGTATAATAAATCATAAACGTTACATTTGAGTGCATCATAACGTAAAAGTTTACTATCCTGAATTATGGCCAAGATGTCGTGACTTCAAATGACCAACACAAACATCAGCTACAAAGCTGAAAAGCTCAAAAATATAAATTGACACAAAAGTGTTAATTTTCTAATTTGACTATCTTTGAGTGAAGAAATCACTAATATGAAACTAAAAATAAATTCGACAGACAGACAGGGTGGTAGGCTTGCTCCCTGTCACTTTGGATTCATATAAGTATGTGTTGCGATTATCACGAGAATTACAGTTGGCAATGACTCTGACTACCTAGTCCAGACGGTATATGTTGTTTTTGTTGTACTTTCACTTATATTATAAAAAGGTGAAGTTTATGAGTTTGGATGGTCGCGGTAATTACCGCGACCATCCAGCGACCAGAACGGTTGTAGGCTACATACTCATCACGCTACGACCAATAGAAGCGGATCTACAAAGAAATTGTTACAAAAATGGATATAATGTGATGACGTAGACGTTTGTGTAGACAAATTTGGTCGGGTTCGATAGCGTAATATATGTATAATTATGTATATGTATATAATATAATTTGTATCAGATGGGATACTCCGCAACTGCACGCCGCCGGCCATCGACGACTTTCCAGCGGGGCTGTTCACGGAGCAGCAGCGGCAGCACGGCGCCATCGTCCTCCATGCACTCATCTCCATCTACCTCTTTGTCGCTCTCGCTGTCGTTTGCGATAAGTTCTTCGTACCTGCCGTGGGTAAAATATGTCAAGGTGCGTTCTAAAATTTTGTAACACTGAAGAAAGTTATACCTTTCTTACTAGCTGTTACTTTGTGTACCTTTTTTGAGGTAATCAAGTACGTGAAATCACGTCATGTTTCATTACAATTTATCTTGGCCTTTAGTCATGTAAATATAAAAAAACATTCAATGCATTCAATATTCGCTATGTATTCACAATATTTCAAGTGTAATCGTAGAAAATTCAGCAATGTTATACTATTAGACATAATGAGAGTATTTTTTTTTCTATTACTCGCTAACAGTTGTAGAAGCTCATAGACAATTAAGACAATACACACGCAGTGCAGGACGACGATATTATTCGCTGATGATTTAAATTTATGTAGAAAATTAAATAAAAACTAGTCAGAAGTTTTTTTATTGTTTTTGGTGTAAGTGGAATAGATTGTCATACAACCTGACATCTTCTTTTTCATGGTAACTGACGATCGCGTAATCTTGTAAAGCCCGTGATATCACTCATGTATCACCAGTCCGCAGGACTAATAAAACATGCTGCCATATACTGTAATTTTACTGCCATATCTCGACCCTTCTACCAAAAAAACAGCTTACAAAGCAAGATGTCTGACGGCTGAAAAAAGTAAGACATATGTTTTATAAAGGAACATACAAAAAAATCTAAACATTACTACATAGTATAAAACAAAGTCGCGGTCACTGTCGGTCCCTATGTATGCTTAGAACTACGCAATGAATTTTGAAGCGGTTTTTTTAATAGATCGAGTGATTCAAGAGGAAAAAAGACACTCCAATTTTATATATATGTATAATATATATAAAATTGGAGTGTCTTTTTGTAATGTTGAAATAAACGTTTCTTACTACATGCATATGAATATAAATACGGTACATACACCAAAATAACATTTTTTACAATTTTTGTTAGACTGTCTGTTTGTTCCGGCTAATCTTTGAAATGGCTGGACCTATTTTGACGGGACTTTTATTGGCAGGCAGCTGATGTAATAAGGAGTAAATTAGGCTACTTTTATATTAGAAAAATAAAGTTAAATTCTACACGGACGAAGTCGCAGGAACAGCTAATATATATATAATACATGTACACCCGTGCGAAGCCGGGGCGAGTAGCTAGTAAAATTATATTGTACTCTAATCTATATTAGAAAATTCGTATAAGATTTATTTTCTAAATATTTTTTCAACTGGAGTGTCAGCGATAACGCGTTTATAGGATAATCCCTTTATTGCGTTGTCTTTTATGAATGTGTTTGGTTAGATATGGACAAGTCTAGCGAAACGTTTACCTCTGATTACATCGTCTGAAGTTACAGACCTGTGTAACGTATCATGACTAATAGTAATAATATTTTAGCTACATATACTTGGGTTATAATTGCTAAAGTGTCTATTTCTCTGTCAATCTGTTACTTTTTCGAGATCAAATGGATAATGAATCTTAATGAGATTTGACGTGAACATAGAATTTCTCTAAAATGAGCAGTAGAAATATAAACATTTAGAATAAGTTATGTTGAACAGTCAGTACAGACTAAATTATCGCAGTATTGTCATATAATGACTTAATTATTATTTAAGTGTATAATAATGAAATATTTACAGCGCTGAACATGACTAACGACGTTGCCGGCGCGACATTTATGGCGGCGGCCACTTCTGCACCTGAGCTTTTTGTGAATGTGATAGGCACATTCATCACTGAAGGCGATATTGGTGTGGGCACCATTGTCGGTTCTGCTGTATTCAATATTCTTGCCGTAGCTGCATGCTGTGGTATTGGAGCTGGAATGGTTTGGAATTTTTTTCTTTATTTATATACTATTTGATACAGAATTGATACTTTAAATAGTCCTATTTACGTGTGTAGAAATTAATATTGTTTTCTAAATGATATTTAAAGCTATATTGGAGACATTGATTGTCAACAATAGTTCTGAAATACTCCTGATCTCGATATTTTGTCCGAGGCTAAAATTCAATTTTCTTAGTTGGGCGTTTAATAATTATTATATTATGTGCAGGTAGTGCCTTTAGATTGGTGGCCTTTGACAAGAGATTGCCTTGCATACGGAATTACAGTGTCAATACTAATTTGTATTATGCACGACGAATATGTACAGTGGTATGAAGCATTTTTACTTGTTCTTCTATATGGAGTTTACATTTGTATTATGTATTACGACAAATCGATTCAACATTTTGCTAGAGGTAAGTCGAGTATCAACTAGTTTGTAGTATTCAGTTTGGAGTAGAGTGATCAGTTGATATCTAAAGAAAAAAATATGTTCCATTTTTAGCAAGCTGGAGGTTTATGTCAAATGTATTGCACAAAAAAGATGAGAAACAGGACAGCTTAGAAAATGGTTTGTTAATTTTTATATATCATTTCATTTTTTCTCTATTTAGTTAGTAGTAAGACATTTCTTGGATTATTTAATTTTTCAGAAGTTAAAAATGTTAAGTCTTCTCCATCGATTAATAAAAACGATTTAGATATGGAATATCACCAACGTAATGGAAATATAAAAACTACCTTATCTCCTTACCCAGACATCAATGAAAAGAATTGTGAAATTGAGTCATCGCAAATAGAGAAAACGTCACTGGGCGAAATTGGAAAATCCATAAATAATGATGTTGAAACTAGAACTATCGACATGGATATTGTCAATCCAGAAGATAATGTCAATCAGTCAAATACAGACGAAATTAAAGAAGCAGGTGATGATTATGAGCACTCACTTTGGAAGTGGCCGACAGGTAGAAGTTGTCTTACAAAGGTATGGTGCCAATAGTTAATAATATAATAATCGTATTAAGAATTGTTGATGCTATAATTTATAACTCTTAAATGTTTCAGACTACTTGGATTGTGACATGGCCCATTCACTTAATTTTCTTATTTACTATCCCAGACTGCGAAAAGCCTCGATTTAAGAATTGGTTCCCGTTGACGTTTATGATGTGTATTGTATGGATAGGTTCGCTTTCTTACATTGTTGCCTGGATGATCACTATTATCGGTAAATAATAATTGTTTTTATTATATCAAAATCTATTTTCTTCGAACATTTATTTTACTATAAACAATGCAAATTATATAGAATGTCTCTATTAAATTACCCTATTAATACGTATACTAAGTAATACAAACAAAAAAACCTATATTTACATACATATATTTATTTTTAGGAGATACATTAATGATACCAGATTCCGTAATGGGAATCACGTTCCTTGCCGCTGGTACGTCTGTACCTGAAGCAGTTTCCAGCGTTATTGTAGCTAAACAAGGTAAGAAAGTTAATCCTTAGAAAACAATTAAAAGAATTTTACTATTATAATAAGCAATGCTTATTTGAATTTGTCATTTATATATTAATTTACCTCACAGGTCATGGATCCATGGGAATAAGTAATTCAATTGGATCAAATACATTTGATATTCTTTTATGCTTGGGACTGCCATGGCTCATTAAAGCGTCACTAACTCCAGCAGAGCCGGGACACTATTGGGTTAGAAATTACTTTATTGTACATTTTTCTCATTCTTTAAATTGTGAAGCGAAAAAAATACCTACATCGTGTAAGCATTGCGAATTTTGGTAATGTTGATATATTGCAAAAGCAAAAAATCCTAATCATTTAAAAAGTATAATGTTGCCATTTTTTTATGCTACCGCGAGTGAATAGACTTAAAAAAGTAATGTACGCGTCTTCTCATATTTGTATCTACTAATAATTTATAGATTTACAAATTAGACTCATAGTTTTAGCTACATTGAATATTTGATTTAGTTTATGTTATTCACTAAAGCGATCTTTTGTGTTTTGCAAAAATGCGATGGTATTAAAAATGTTAGTATTTGTTTAAATATTGAATTTGCTAATTTTGTTTATGATTTTAATGTGAGTCGAATGTCAACAGGTGAAGATTAACTCAATGGGCTTGGAGTACTCGGCGATATCTTTATTGTCTACACTACTCTTGCTGTATTTGACATTTTGGTTCAACAAGTTCAAGCTGGACGCGGCCGTCGGTCGTGCATGTCTCGGCATGTACGCCATGTTTTTGGTGCTCGCTACCTTAATTGAGCTGAATGTTTTCTTCCCCGTTAACATGCGTACGTGCAAGAGAACGGAACTGAAATCCTAATCTAGTGTCTAAACGAAAATTGAAAATGAACTATAAAATTAATGAACGGTGGTATCTCTAGTAGTAAACAGTGCGTAAAATACACCAAATAGTAGTGCCTAATAAGCTTTTGAAATTAAGGTATAATTAAACTTTTATTTAAATTTGCGCTGCCCAATACAGTTTTGAAACATTAGTATTTTTATTTAATATATCAAGCGTTAATCTGGTTTATTCTTACTTTATAAAAGTATTAATTATTGAGAATCTTTGTTGTAGTTTTTTACTGTTGTACCTAGTATTGTAAAATGAAAAAAATGAACATTACTGAGATTGTAATTCTTTATTATTTTTATACATGACATAATGTACAAAAAACAATAATAATTATATAATATATACCTAACAAAAAAATTTAATAACTTTGTATGTAATTTAATAAATGTCTATAATTTTGTTAACTTTTAATGTTATATACGTGATTGATAAACAGTATTTATATTTGTGGTGTCATGAATCTCAACAGTGTTCTTGTACATAATATATACTACGTAACAGAGTTTTAAGATTAATTAAATATATAGATTTTTATTTCATTAATTTGTTTTATTTCAAAACCAAGTTGATCATGTAGAATACATACCATTGTGTAGTTTTTGTAACATAAGTAGGTAGGTATAATATTTCAGTTAAGTAGATAGTACCTTCATTTAATAAATTCAATATTTGTTAATAAACAAACTTATAATTTTATTTATTTTCATATCTTATCTATAGCACAGATAAGATAATATGATATATCTATAGGATGATAATATTTAGTTTTTCATTCGCATAAAATCTGTGATCACGGTACCTACGTATAGTAATTGGCTTAGTAGTTTAGTTGCAAATTAGTATGAACTGATTAATTGATAAATTTAGATTTAATCTAGGTACCTTGTATATACGTTCAATGACGACGAATTCATTTGATGATTATTATTAGGTAAGCTGTAATAATAAAAAGGTTTAATAAATATCTACAATAGATTACAATACTCGACTGTAGATGATATTTCTAATAAGAGGGGTATATCAAGGTTTCTTAAGGGCAGGAAACGTGACCCTTTTGGTGTCTCAGACGTACATAGGCTACGGTAATCATTTGCCATCGGATGGGCCATATGCTTTTTTGCCACAATCCTACTATAAAAAAATATATGAATAATTCCCTAGTACTTCTAACTCGTAAGATTTGGTCAGCGCAGCAATGTCATTTACATTGCTACGCTGGTCAACTCTTACGAGTACTACGGAATCATTCGAATATCAAAAATATGCTCATTATGACAATTGTTTAAAATTCTCATATAGTGTCTACTGTAAAAAATCGTACATGAAAATCACCGGGATGATTAAGTATGAATGTAGTAGTATGAATACGGAACGCCAGTTACAGTTACTAAAAATAGGTACTTAAAATTTACCCAAAGTAGTAAATATATTTTTTAAACTTACTAGCAAACTCAACAGTCACGTAATCAAATGAGTATTAAAGTTCAACAATTATTATCATATTTCCATTTTGTTTGTTAGTGAAAGTGGTTTGGATTTACGAGTGTACAACTAAAGTAGTTTTAGCTTTTATTTTACTATTCATTCATTTACTCAGAGATTTCCATACATACAAGTAATTGGTAAAAGAAATTCATATATCTAATATATACATAGAGGTTTATTGTTTCCAAAATTATATCCACATAGGTGGCCAGGACGGTTTATGTAGATGCGTTTGCCGAAAGCTATCATTGGTAATAAAGAATTAAAAATACTAATATTCTATGTATAATATATATTTCTTTACATATATATACTAGCTATAGATGTAAATATTTTTAACATATAAAACATTTGTTTGTATTAGATTATTGGCACATTTTTATTACTACTACTTCTAGTTACTCTGAGGTCCTCCCGCTTGTCGTTGACTTTCTGTAAAAAAAAATAAGTTGTTATTCTAATATTAATATTTATCATAATTTATATAAATATCCTTCGAACTACTTCATTTAGGTTGCATCAATTTAAATGACATTCTACGTATATGTATTTCAATTAGTTTATGGATTACCTACTTGAAAACACAATTGGCCCTGGTAAGTAGTGCTATGTGTGCGGATACATTTTGCTGTCCACTAATAAATTTTAATTTAATTAAGATAATACTAACACCAAATGTTATGAGATGCTTGCTACAATACATCAACGTAAACCACATTCCAATAGGTTAAGCCGTTTCAGAGCTTAACGTAAGCTACACATTGTAGACTAAAATTCATAATGTCCGATGACGATATTGAAGTTAACTTTTTCCAAGTAGGTATATACAATTATAACTAAAACACTGAAATTATAATAGAATGAACATGTTTAATTCACTGACCGTGTATGGTGTGTTCGTGCGCAAGTGATCCAATTCTCGGGCATGAAGTTCAATGTCGTGCTGAGTCAGACGTGGTCTCCGGCAATGAGGATGCTGTTTTGGAAGCCAACGATGTATCACCGGCGTCAACAGATCTCTGTGAACCTACAGAAGAAATGTCGGATAATTATGTATTTATGCATTAAGTCAATAACATGTACTGGCTGATTACAGTTATACAAGCTACAAGGAATTTTTTAATATTTTCATACATGACTTTGTACAATATTATTTTACTATTTTACATAGTGTAATTAATTTCGGGCTCCATAACACAATAAATTGCCAATTAAAAAATATATGTAATATCATACAAAAAGTGTCATTTTAGTGAAGTTTATTCATTTATGCAAGAATCTAAAATACTATGTTGTTATGAATGTATTATATTAAGTTAAATTAATTTATCTGTAAATTAAATATTTGCATACCTCATTAAGTAATAACTTGGAAGTTAATTCCATAATGAGATTATTACATTAGTGTAGTGAATAACGCCTCATACATCTCAATAAGCCATTGAGTAATTGGTTCGAGTAAAGTTATATTAATTTATTAGGCAGGCGCCGTGCCCACGTGTGGCGAGTCAAGTGGGCAGAGCAAATCGTGCCCGACGTACAAATATTAACACTCAATTATATTATAGTATTTTTTATGAAGTAAATATGTGTTCATAACTTGGATGTATATATTTTAAGTACCTAACTCCTTTGTCTATTACTTATATATTAAGAAAAGCTTTGTATAGGGCTACATAGAATTGAGTACAAAGTACAGACTCAACCTACAGAGGCATGGACACTTTTTTATTATAAAAAGAGTTCGTGATCTATTATTGTGATATCATTAAATGTAGTGATGATGACGATAATGAATGTCAATCATCTTAAAAGAACGCATGGTCTATGATATGGATAGAAAATAATAATGAGGACTTACCAAAGCAGGATCATTGGGTTGGGTAAAGTATGAAACTACTATTCCCACGAAGATGCAAACGACCATTCCAACGAATGTGTAATACAGATAACTCAATCTATATAGGAAGAATGTGCCGGATCTGATAATAATAATTGAAAATTAAATTAAGCATCAAGCATTATCTAAATTAGGTTAAATAATAAATTGATCTATTAAGAACATAACAATACCGATCAAATTCCACGTTGCTTAAATTAAGTGTTGGCGCAGGAGTGGACAGTTCTGTAACATTTTCCAAGCAACCAGAAATGGATACAGGTTTTGATACGACGACAATATCACCGCGCATCATAGAAGCTTGAGTACCCAGGGAAATCCAACCGACGAGAAACGTTGATGTAATTCCACCAACCAGTGCACCCTATAATTGTAAACTGGATTTAAAATAGTATCTCAGGCTTTATAAGTGAAATTGCCGTTTTAGATTCAAGATGTAGGTGTGCTCCAAGTACTGCTAAATACTATATTTTTATTTCTCATCATTACTCATTCATCTATTATAAGTTTGGTATACTGTGTACCTTTATACCTAACTGTTGTTTAAGGTTAATGATCAAAGACCATTATAAGAAGCATAAAGATTATAGACATTGTGAATATTGTACATGTTAAAGAACCATTCAACAATTAATAAAATTGATTACCGTTGCATTGGCCCAAGGAAGAAAAAGTCCCATAGAAAATAATCCAAGGAGACTTCCGGCTGTAATACCTGCCAAACTTTTACCAGCCTGTATAAGAGCACCCATATGTTCAACTAAAAATACTAAGGCTACACAAGCCGCACCTATAAAGAAGATGCATTAATTAAAAAAAATCATTCACTTATTCGTATTTAATTAGTACAAATGAACTAACCGATAACAACAACTATGATTTTCATAATAAAACTTGCTGTTCTTTCTGAGATTGGTTTATTATACGCCGGCCTGATAAGGTCTTCGAAAATTACACCACACATGGAGTTCAACCCGGTTGACATGGAACTGAAGTAAATTCAAAATTAGTTCTAATTGTGTTCATTTACCTGTACAGTGTTTTTTTACCGTTAGGTATACCATCCTACCTCAATGCAGCGCTGAAAACTCCGCTCATGAAAATTCCTGGCAGTGCTGGTAATGAACCAGTTATGGTCATTACGAAGTAAGGTAGTAGTTGATCACTCTTTCTAATCGCTTTAGTTGTTAGAGGATCGCAATCGGCAAATGTAGCGTAGATAACAAGACCAGTATAACAACATAAAGAGACGATGATGAAGATTCCCGCTGCCATTATAAAGATTGTTCTAAAAGTTTAATTTATGATAATTGAAAATTATATATTAATATAAATAACCATTATTTAAATATACTTAAGGAAAGTGCTTTTTAAGAGTTGTCAATTATGTTACTATCACTCATTCGGAAAGCACAGGAAATAAGAGCAAGAAACTTGCTTGTTGTGCTTTTAAACAACTGTTGTTCGACTGTACATTTTAAAGTATTTGTCTGAATTCAAATTTGTAATAGCGCCAATCTAGAAAATAAATCCGAGTGGACTAAACCTATAACCAACACAAGTTCACATAATTCTTTTTATCTTTCTAAAATTTGATTCATTTAAACAACTGTATAAGCACTTTTATAAAACTAATGCTTACGTACATTCTAGCTCTTTTTAGAGATGATAATGCCAGACATCGTTGGACCATGGCTTGGTTTACTGAACATGATGCTAGCCACCCAAAATAATTTCCAAATACTGTTGACCAAAATGTATGTCGTATTGTGGGATCAGGGTCCATACTGAAATGTTAATCACAGTCTATTATAGCCAAAATAAATTAAAAATTTCATGTATTCTGTTATAGTTTCAAAATATACTTATTAATGACTAGCTAATTAACTGTTTTTAGTTGAAAATTCATTTAACGGTTATTACTTGAAAAAATCGAGTCGATCTCCTTTTTTGTTAATGGCAATAACTTCAGCTACACCACCAAGTCTCCATGTACCATAGGCCAGAACGAAAATCACACCAAAATACATGAGCACTGTTTGCAGAGTATCAGTCCATACAACAGCTTTAAGTCCTCCCTTAAAATTTAAAATATACACTTGATAAATATGTGTATCATCACTTTAATAATATCTGATTTGCTTGACCCCGATCATGTAACCAAGACAGGCAATTTATTTCATGCAGTAGGGGGAAAAATAGGGTCAGCATTATCCAATAAAACATACTTACTAATGTCGTATAGAAAATGCACACAATACAGACGATGGGACTAATTAAATGTAGATTGATACCAGTGACTGAAAATTATAAACTTATTAGTTATTAAACAAGATTTTGTATTATATTTTTAGCTATTATATATGTTACCTTGACTAAAAGCTAATGCAGGAACATAGATGACTATAGGTATATATAACATCATTTTGATAATAAATATGATGGATCCTAGAAGACGTACGTTTTGATTAAATCTGAGCCGCAAATACTGAAAAAAGATTACTTTAATGGCAATGGATAAAAATAATCTATGGCTATAACGGTATTAACACACTAAGAATGAGTGAATAAACATATTGCACAACATACGTACTAGCCCTAGTGTGAGGCACATTACTATGAGTAAATTAGTTGTTGGGTTCGATTATCCCTCATACTAAATAAGGAGTTCAGGAGGACCCCACCAAGGTATTCATAATACAGTATTCCATACTCCAGGCTGTAACTTGACAGATGAGAATACCTGATGTCATTGATACCGGTAATTCTTACGAAATTTTGGCAACTTTACCTCATATGTCGAAGTGATTTGTAAATTGTAGAATACTGGTAAGTAAACAACAGAGATTGTAAGAGAGACGGCCCACTCTGACAGTATTACAGTCCACAACTGTGTACCATATGTATACATTTCTGCTGGCATACCAAGCAACGAAATACCCGAAATGTAACTGAAAACAAAATATGACATATTATTACTACAGTTGATGCTGCAAAAATGTAAACTCTCAAGTATATTAAAAGAATGACAGTTGTACATAAATTTTGGGTTACCTGGCAATGAGTGACATCGATATAGGGAACATACCCATTGTTTTCCCACCCATAAGATATTCGGCAGTTGTATTCTGTTTTTTCGGAGCAAAGAATGCGAAGTACACTCCTATGAGGGCTGATAGGAATAGCATCCCTCCAAAGACAAGGTAATCCAGCCAATCGAAGTATACCGCTGTCATAATGAACGTCGCGTGGACAGTATTGAGTGTGGTCGCGCGTCCGTCCAGTCTGGCACTTAAATTTTATCTCGTGTACAATGGACATTTACCGAGCGGAACTAGCATCTGAGACGTAGCTATATTTATCCTTAGAAGGATCTCGGACGAACCCAATAGAGGTATGAAATGGGCTAATTTACTAGTACCATGTCGGTGTCATTGTAAATTTCGTAGCAAGTACATACTAAACCATAAGTAACCTCATAAAGGTCTATAAGATATGTTGTATGTTATGATATTTTTATGTATAAACAAATTATTTTTCTCTTCATATATAAATTTGATAGTTGACGATTCTAAGACATTGCCCTTTTATGATTTTAACTTTTAATGATATAGAGTTCGGTTTAGACCCGGCTTAGACCAAAGTCCGACGTGCGTTCGAATCTTGCTGGTACCAAAAATCTTTAAGCGGTAATTTATATTTCTGATTGACTTTCCGTTTATGGATATACCGATAACAGAAAAATAATATCAGAGACGGCGGTAGACTCATCTTATTGGATTTAAATATAGGAACTAAAAACCCTATTGAAACTGAATTTTAGTTTCATACTTAGATTAAGGCCCAATTTCTCAGAATAAAAGTAAAAGTTACATATAAGAATACTTTTTCAAAATGCCGCTGATATTTGTTGTAGAAATGTGGTGGTTCCGTCATTTGGAAACGATGGATAATAAGGGAATAGTGAAATATATATATCGAGGGAGAATGCGTTTAAATACTGATTTACAACATGCTAGATGGACGTAGGTTAATGTAGGGGTATTTTATGTTTTTGTGTTGTTTTACCTTTTTAGGCGTAGGTTGATGTACTTTCAGTTTGTCATTGTGCAATATTTCTATTGCACAATGACAAAAACTCGTACTAAACTTATACTAATAGGTTGACGAAAGTACTTACACGAATTATAAGAGGTATTTAGAAGTAAGTTTTGACCGTCCATTGTTTTCAAAATCAATTTACTAAAATATGAGTGAGTTTCGTCGTATTTACATTTAGTTTTCAGTGAAGGATTAGGTTATTTATTCATATGTATATATTTTAATGATAGTTTCATTACATCCGTAATGCCATATACTTTTTTTTTGGGTAAAGTAGCTGATGAACCAAGCTTTATGTCACAATAAGCGCTACGCCATTTACTGTAGACACGGGAACAATTCAGGGAAAATACTTTCATATCTAAAATGTAAGTAATGTATACTAATGTAAAAATAATTTACTATTCCAATTTATCTAAGTTTTTGGTTACAGTACTTGATTTATATATACTCGAGGGGGATTGGGAAAATAAATAACAATATTTAATTAAATTTTATAATTGTGTTAATACATAGACATTAATCTGGCTCAAACATTAATAATGAATAATACATGCAATATTTATTGACAACATTTAACATTGAAAAACCTGTATTTAATGATATGAACAGGTTACTAACAAGAAAATCCCCTGTGTAAATATACAGGTACCTATTAGTATTTTTCATTGTACTTATTAATTAAGTTAGAACAAGGATTACTTAAAAATTATATATATATTATATATACACATCAATTCGTGGCCAGGACGTTCGTAACCACAGCGAAATATCGTGAGCTCATAAATAATTTCATGTTAAATATCCCGTTAATATAATGTGTATAATCATATACACATAATTGTTTCCTTTTATGCAGATTGACGTCCCGGAATAAAAAAATACATTATTATGTTAATTTAATATATTAGCTGTACATTTATATATTTATTTAATGTAAAAATAAATATTTTATTTCACAACAGGTACTTGACTCTGCAAAAATATTATAACACCTACTAACTATTGCACACGTAAATAATATTTTCATCTTTTAATTAAGTCTTACATTAATAAATAGTACACAGATTGTAATAGGAAATGATTATTATTGAGAACAATCATCAAGAACATTTATTTAGTAATTACATTTATAGACATCTATAAAATTGAATCTAAAGGAAGTAAGGAACCACATATAAATAAATATTTCTGTGGGTTCTTATGGTTTATATATATATATAATAATTCTTTTTTAATGTATATAATAGCTCTAGTTACAATAATTGAATGTTATTGTACGAAGTTCATAAAGACTACACACGGGTTTCGTTAGTAGTTTCTAGATAACTAGCACTATTATTGCAAGTGGCCATTGAAGCATTGGTGACAAAAGGATTACAATAGGTACCTAGTGTATTTGTTGAAATCAAGCTATTGTGCTGGCGACCCTACACTTCGTTGGACATACAAAATGAGTGTCTAAATGAAAATAAGATATATAGATTTGAGGGATTTTTTTCAAGTAGGTAGTAATATGGTATTTGTAGATAAGGTGCGTGATACAAATAAGGTTACTATTCCCGAAAACACAGTCAAATTAAGAAAAAACGTTACAGATATTTTATATATCCCCAGTCTAGTTCCCAGAGTGTGTTTCTTTGATTTTGTATAAATACAAGTATATTTATTAAATTATTATAAACCAACTTCTTCGCTAGTCTGCTGGTTGAATTATTGTATCGAAGTCTTATTAAATTGGACTAAAAGTAAAAAGTGTTAAGTAGAATTTAGACATAAATCTAAGTATACTTTTTTGCTGAACAAGTAATTTTATTAGAACCATATTTTAATTCTAACAGCTTATTAAATAATTAGTTAAGGAATTATTTATTTTCAAACGAAGGCGAATAACTTTATTTTATTTAGGTAAATTTATACTTATCAAGGTATAATTAAATTAAGTAGGCCTTTTTTGTATCATCCACGAATCCACCATTTCTAGAATAGTATTTTCATAGATATGATGTATGTTCCCATTACTACACTACTATATTCAAATTGTAGTAATGGTCATCGTTTCAAAAATTTAATAAACAAATTTTTATATAATCAAATATGAATCATGTTTAAGCCAGAAATAGTAACTTTAAATTTTTTGCAGATAAGTGAAAGCAGTATTAAATTTTTTTTTTAAAGACTCAGCCTCTGAATTTAGTAATTCAAAGGAATCATTTCAATCCTTTCGCGCACCACGTCGACCGAGATTAGTAGTAAGGATATACCAGAGGAAGCTAATAAGTTGGTAACCAGGTACGTAATGATAGAACTGTGTAGTTTTACACAGTTTGTGTTTTTACACCCAATTATGATAACACTAATTATCAATAATGAGCTGATGAGTCAATACAGTACTACATCTGAAATCGTAAACTTATAAACTGCCCCTCGTACATCACCTACTAGGAAATTTCTATGATGAATAAATTTTAAAGACCATCTAAAAAGTTAATTTAAGTATCTTTGAAGTCCACTATGAAGGAAGTAGGAAGACCAGTATCTACATACGTGTACCTCTTTGATAGCTACGAGTACCTCTTTGATCCTACCTACTAGATGTATTCTAATTTATTGATCTCTATCTATTTTACGTAGAACTGACATGCACTAAATTTGGAGATAAGTTATACTACCCTCTAAGTTACATTTACTTTACACAAAGACTGTTTTACTTTCATTTTTAGCCTCTTTGATTGACTGATTAATTTCACATTAGAAATAAGATCATGCTTGTTTTATGATCGACCTTACAATTTCAAGTCACGACAATCAAGGAATAACACATCAAGCCGCTCCATGTTATGCAGTTCATAGATATTTTACTTTCATAGTTTAAATTGTGTTTCTATTGTTGCTTTTTTATAATACTGCTGTTTTCTGCATTAGAATTAACTAGTTAACATGGAACCTTTCAAATTTCATTCATATATCACCTGGCGAAGCTAGATCCAGTCTAGATCGCCTGCGATCTCTAGCAGCGGACAGTTGTCCTGATGTTGATCTTTGCAATGAAGAGGATCTCGGTCGAGCTGTGTCCGATTTAGACTTTTTCACTTTGCTACCACCAGTGGCAGGCTGCTTGCCTTTCAGTGATGAGACCGATATCACTACGTCCGTTGATACCCCGTCTTGTTCTAATAATGCAGTGATATTTTTATTAGTTAATATTGTTACAAACTGTATGTAAGTAAATTTCCTCCTACTTGCAAATTTACTATTTAGAATATATTGTAAAATAATGTAAAATATTATTAATTAATGATATTAAAAATAATTAATTACTAATGTCCTTAATGCAAGTATGATAAAATAAACTTTTAACAAATATATTATAAAACAAAAATGTATGTAGGGTCTAAAAACAGCTTCAACGCTGTTTTTTATTTGTAGATTATCAAACATGATCAAAATTTTAGGCAATTTTTTTATACTCGATGTAAAATAAAAATTGTACAGTTGTTTTTAACATTGAATGTATAGTATCTAGTTTAGATACGGCTCTTTTCGAAATAAATAGTACGTACCTGTACGTTTGATGACTTCTCCAGCATTGTTCAAGAAAAATTTCGGTTTCGTATCCTTAACTGATTCCTATATATAAAAATAAAGAAATTAAGTAATATGAATTAGTAATAGCAGAGAGTTTATTTCAAATATATGTCTAAATACCTTTGATTTACTAGATTTGGAAGCTGTGTCGGCGCTTCCGCGCCACCACGGTCACTGAATATCACAAAAGCCTCTCCCGGACTCCTTACCGGGGGTAGACACGCCTTCAACAGCGTTATCATCTTCAGGCTTTGGTGTTCCAGCGCCTGATGTTGTGGCACCACTGCGTAAATTGGAATAAAAATTGAGATGGAAGCATTCCTAACATTACATTGAGAATTTATTTTAGAAAGTTTAAATTGCAGAATCTATATTTATGTGGATTAATATTAGATTGCTAAGTATTATCGATTCTTCCTCAGTGGCATTAATAATAATCACTGCAGATGACTTATATTATCTATATCTACAAATTACATTAGATCCAATTCCATAAGTCTTGACAAGAAATTGCAATTTCCAGAATAATGGAGCCTGAGCCTTACAAATAATATTTGGAAACAATTCTACAAATTCCTAATTGATTTCAATAGTGTTATTAAAATTAGCTAAATTTGATGCTTTTACATTGTATACTTCAATTATTCTTATTACTTATTGTATATGTATTTGACTATTATGTTTAAACTAACGTCATGTCCACTCGGACCGTGTTGTTGTTATTCTGTTGATTGCGCATGGCGAGTGTGGAGACCATAGGTGGTCGCTGTGGCTTGTTAGCCAATAGTCTTTCAATCTCCATCATTACGGGAGGTGATAGTTGCGGCACGATCTGAAAGAGGTGAACATTTCTTTTATTTTTTATTAGGAAAAACAATACAGTAATATATAGCTTATATAACAAATTATTTAAATAAATGGATACTCATTTAAAATGTTTTGTTTACATTCGTGGAATTGATTTATACTAATAAATAAATATAATGTTTATTTATTTAATGGTATACAATTTTAATAGAACTCAATTTTAAATACTCTATATTTCTAAATCATGAACAGCAACAGTTTCGTGAAAGGATAGACTAGTCATGAATATGAATTCATTATTATAGCCTAGATACAAGTAGGTATATTTTTCTGGAATAATTAACGCTAATTTATAGTATTTGTGACCCCTAAATTGTTGATAATATAGACAGTAGTACCTGCAGAGCGTGAATATTTTCTCTGAATTGTTCGACGCTGCTTGCTCCTAGCAGTAAACAATTAACAGATTCATTCTTCAGACACCATGCCACTGCCAGTTGGCTCAGGGAACAATCTGCAATTATAATACAATATATATCATGTGACTTCAATATTTATCCCATTATGATGTATGAAATCAATTTATATTTCAGTAATAATATAATATATTTTAAGAAACGCACTTAGTGTATTTGCGAGGTTCGAGAGATCGCGTAGTTTGTCTCCGTATGTACGAGGTTCTTCTCCGGCAATGTGCTCCTTGCTTTCTGAACTCACCAACTGTATTTATAAAGATAATTAATAGTTATTTTATTAGTTTATATATTGCAGAGGACGGAATAGCCGATGATAAAAGAAAAAATATTTCGAGACTGCAGTCAGTACTCGCCCACTACCATTTAGTTATTAATATTATATATATGTACCAAGCAAAATGTTGGCATGTCAAGTGTTATGTTCACTATGACCTTGACAATTGATAATTCCTCTGACCATTTCATCTGGGATAGCAGTCGTGTTAGTCTTTTTTTTCATATGGAAATATTGTAAACAATTAATAACATTATTATATATCTTTAAAAGCGATATCTTTTAAAGTATGTCAATTCAAAATGAATTTCAAGTCAACATTTCCATAAAATAAAATGTTATATGAATACATTATCAATGAAAACAAGTATTGTACTTCAGGCACAGCAAGATCCTCTTCGCACCAACTAAAAGTGCTATATTTTCTATTGAAGCGGGACTTGGCGAAGAGGCCCGTCATCTCTTCACGGCCTAGTCCTCTGCCTGTGGTTATGGCGGACCATGCAGTCATACCTGTTAAGGAATTAATACCTTTAAAAGTATTTCGTATACCATGACATTAACGAGAAATCCAGATCAACAAATGACTCACCAACTCCAATTTTGTGATATAATTCTGGCATGTATAATTCTGCTTTCTCTCGACAAAACATATGGTACTCTGTCTGTTCAACAATTGGGGTTATACAATTGAATTGCCGGCAGTTAGTATATGCATCCATTATCTAAAAAGAACTTATTCATATAAATATATCCTTGCATAGGTGAACTGAACTTATTATAATAAAATTTAAATTTAAATTACCTCAGAGGGAGACCAACGCGCAGTACCCCAATACATTATCCATCCATTTTTGATAGCAAAATGCATGGTCCGTACAATCTCTGTTGAAATGTTATTAAATAATTGCAAGTAGGTCTATTTCACATATTTTTATTAATAAAAAATAATATCAATTTATATTTAATTTATTTCATTAACACTGACCTTCCATCGGGCAAACAGGATCAACTTTGTGCAAGAGTACGACATCAATGTATTCCACTTGAAGTCGCGCTAACGATGCCTTAATACTTTCGACTATATGCTTACGAGATAAACCTCTCTCATCCGACCTGTTATTATTATTAGGAAACCTAATAAATAAACAGTTCAAAAATGTATTATAACTATGTAGCAACAAGCATTTAACACAAGCTAAAGTGTTATTATTAACAGAGCCAAATGTGTATATAACAGCGAGATAGCATTTAACTCATCTTAGTAGGGAATACGCTAACGGTATCAGTTTCATTCCATGGTCGCTACGTTAAAAGTGAGATATTAGGTTATGTTATGGTAGTGGTACTGTGAACGAATTGTATACATGACAATTAATGACGAGTAGCAAATCTAAAAATGATAATGAGAGCTATGTAGGTACTTGACTAATGTTTAATGCAATCGGTCAAGCCACTAGAACACTTTCTAAAACTAGTTTCTCATTTCATTTTAGGAATATTTTATTGCTATTAGTTACAGTTGACAATAATATCCTTAATACTCAGTAGGTATTAAGAAATGTATTATACTCTATCAACAAAAACAGCTAGTTTTGACACAGTTGGTATAAATTATAACACCCATTCATGATTAAGCATGTCGTTATGAATAATATTATATTCTTATATATATTATTAATAAAGACTACTTACTTGGTACTCCAATAAATTTTAGTAGTAATAATAATACTGGTTCGTCTAACATTTCTTTTTTTCAGGATTCGCCCAAGTTCGGCTTCACCTTTTGCTGCAGGAATTAAATTATTTAAGATAATTACAATGTCCTTTTTACATTTTAAAATAATGCAAGTGTAAATCAGGTATATGTCACTAACCGTAATGTGCTTCAGATAAATCAAATAAATTAATTCCGTTTTCCAAAGCTGTCATGATGACGTCTTCAGCACAATCTTCATTGAGCATACTCCAAATTCCTAGGCCAATATTAGGCACCCTGAGACCAGATTTGCCCAAATTCTTATAACGTAGACCAGGAGTTACCGCCGCAGGCATGGCTGCGTGATTTCCCATGTAAGTCGACATGTGTCTAGATGTGTTCATTTCACCTGCTGTAGAGAAATCGTTACATTAATCTTTCTGCCGTATTTCCTTTATACACACAGTTTTTTAGTCATTTTCATGTAATGGTACAATTTCGTTAATTATCCGTTTACGTGTAGAATAGTGAATAAATAATTAAAAGAATCTACCGTTTCGTAGCGCTAAGGACACTAAAATAGCATTTTAGCTGCTTGTCTTAGCATATACATATTATGATGTAAACAAAGATGAGATAGTTTCTGTGCTATTTCATTCTAATATTACTCAAGGCCAACTTAAATTTGTATCTCAAAATCTAGTAAATGTTTTTTAGGTAATTCGCAGTGTTAGCCATTATAACAGTAAACATATGGTAGACGTCATTATACCTACCTGTCTAATGTTATAAATCTCTAATTCTGTATGCCACAATGCTATCTCACTAAATTGAAATATTATTTATTAGTTTAGAGTTCATAGTTGTACCATAACTTCATTTTAGATTATAGTCAAGACGGACTTTACTAAACAATTATTCCGAGAATTGTACAACTAACTCTAAGATCAAAATTCATAGACCGTGATACTTTTAAAATTTAATTATAAGAGCATTATAATTTTTTACGTACCTTGATCCAACATTTGCTGTGAATTCGCACTGAAATCATCCATACAATCCAGGGAAGCGATTGGGGCGCGACATCTAGACAATAAAAATATTTTTACGTCATAATTGTTAAATCGATAATCAGTAATGTATATAACATAGTTGTATCGGTAAAATAATATACAAGCATTTTTGTATAGTGTTGTTCAAAGATTAACTATTCAAAATACAAAACAATGTATTCAAATCAATAGTTATAACAATTTTTTTAAATGTTTATTTATAACCCATCAGTAATATCCAATTAGTCGTTTTGCTAGCAATAATTAATTTTGTACACATATATAAATAATATAATAGAATAAGGTTGCCAAAGCCGTACCTCCTTTCGTAATCTTTTAAAAGTGGTGTAATATTTGTTTTCAGTATTCTCAGAATTTCAGAATTCTTTTGTATGAAAACCCATTCTAACAATTTGAATATGTACGATTAAGAATTATTGTGCATTAATCGTACCACTGGTTACTAAAGTCATATTTATAAAATTTATATGAGATTTTAAATATTACAACAAAATAGTTGATTAATATCAATAACCATCAATTATTTATTTACTGAGATAGACTTTGAATAATGTAGTTGTCGTAGTTGCCTTTGTCTCACCTGTTTCTGACATTAAACAGGTGTGATTATTAGCTGTTTTTTTTCTTATTGTATTGAAATGTATTGTGGTGTAGTCATCAGAGATGAAACTTTATTAGGAATTACGCACAATGGAGTGTAATCTTGGGGTAAAGTCGTATAACGATATTGTATTCGTAGTATTATCTACGTACCTGTATAGCTTATATTACAGACTAGACTTAATTATAACCGAAAACATATAAAAAGTAAATTAAAGAAAAAGAAACCAACCCTCAATAAAAACACTTACATACATAAGTCATAACGGTACTATTAAAGAATTTATATATTTTAGAGGTACGACTTAACAAATAAGGCCTTTAAATCACTAAATCATAATTATTAGTTTAACCTAAAATATTAATTAGAGTTTGAATGATAGTAATTCTTGTAATTAATATTTTCAAAAAATACAAATAATGTTTAAAATAATTTAAGCTATAAGAACGTTACTTTTATAATTATTCTTGTCTCATAATGCAATTGTTATTAGCGTATACGATTGAATAGTTCAGTATTTTTATCACTTTTATTAACATATGGCTATGATATGATGGGGGTACGATATAGCCGATATCATTACTTTAGCAACCTTTACCTTATTCTTCAATTCGATTGATCGTATAACTTAGTTGCGTTAGCATATTAGTTGGAGATTTCGTAGTTAATATAAGTTTTTAAGTTATAAGCACCGAAATTTGATCTAATTAACCATTAGGCAGAGTAGGTTAGAGGCCCCCATCAGTTATTGGCCCCCACGCGCGTTAATTAATAAACAAGAGTTGTTTCATACAGTGTATCTTTAATTGGAAAATTTGAATCCTCAAATACAATAATTTAATATTAGCTTATTTTTCGACGCATGATGTTATATCTTGAAATACTTCATACTTACCGAATACAGTATACAGAATACATCTAGTGACGATTAGTAGAAATGTTGGCATGGTTACGTAGTTCAGGATCAAAATTTTTGACTTTTATATTCATACCTTCCTAACTAAACTGATAGTATTCAAACGGTTGTAAACATCTTTTTGCAAGCAGGAACAGGAACCCCTTTTTGATGGCCCTAACATGGCTATTCCGACCTAGCTACTAATGTATACTTTCCAAGGCTGGCTGGCGTGGGTACCCAAAACTATCCTCATAAATATTATAATCTTGTTGTCTTATATTGATTTATACTATTGTTATGTTGTATTTTTTTCAAAATTGAGTACCCATCACTTTATGTTATTTGGTAATTAGAGTAATATGGCATGTACTATGATATAATTACTATACACTACCTAATACTATTTTGCTACAATCAATGGTGGATACTAACAACTTTGCTATTTATCAAAGCTATATTATAATTTTTGTTGCTACTTTTATTATGTAAAAGCTATAATTCTATATGTACTAATGGAAACTGCTAAATATTTTATATACGCAATTACGCATTAGACCTTAAATAGTACTTGTTGCTGATATCTAAACCTACTAGTAATGAATTAAATGAAATCTAACATTTTCGAACATTACGTGTGTGAATCAACAAAGCCACATATTGTAATAAATCTTTCCATCGTGTCTGTTTATACGATACTACTTAATTTTTGAAATTACAACAAATATATTGGTTTTATTGACACACCATAATGAGTGGTGGATGGTCAACTATAAGAAATATGTTTTTTTTAACTAACTGTCACTATTATCTTTGATCTGTTACGATGGAATTGTAAGCGTTAAAAGATTACTATATAGAAGCTTGCAAGATAATAAAATAAGGAAGGTCAGAGTGGTAAGTGGTAAAGCAGAAGTCAACACAATTACATGAGGGTAATCGTACCTGTGCTTCGCCTGCGGAACCTCCCGACGTATCAGCATGAGGTAAGCCAAGCGCTTGGAATTCTATATTTACCTATTCTATAAGCAAATGTGTAGGTAAGAGAAAATGAAAACCAGGTGTTAATTTTGTCATTTCAATTTTATTACAATCAATAATTTGACATCGGTTTAATATGTAAGTAATTCCCTGCTAATTCTTCAACCACTCCTTTACAATTGCTTATAAAATCTAGGCTTTTGGTGGTACCTATTTGCATGCGACGATCGCGGTGCGCGATGCGGGCGTAGTGTGCTCTCACTTTTAGTTACCACAGGGAGAAGACGTCACATAGTCATGATAAAACATCTAATCAATATTGTAAACTGTATTTTAATGTGAGGGTATATCAGACTTGAATAGAACGAATAGAACATTACACAATATTTGTTACGTTGTCGAATATTTCGCGTCTATTATCAATTTTACAGACTGTACCTATAAATAGAAAGTACATAAATACACGCAGCGTATAATATTCTGAAGATATATATTCTCTGTAAGTACGCCACGCCATAGAAATATGTGAGTAAACAACTGAGAAATTGATAAGTACATCTTCTCCCTATGGGCTGACCGCTAGGATCCAGTTACCGATATATAGTGGGCATGGGGTTGGAGTCGACGCTGGCACTGTCGGGCGGTCCGAGCGGCGTGTGCGGAGTACATCGGCTGATGGTGGACTCGCTGCGCGACATCTGCGAGCCCTCCTTGCCACCACCGCCCTCCGCTTTACACTGCATATCGTGTCGCCTCATTCCGCTCCTATGCTTAGCAACGGCATCTTATCTCCCTACAAACATCTTATCTGTAATGAAACGTTCATACGTCTCCATACGCCAGCTCCCGAGCCGAATATTGAGAAAGGACACGGGGGTTTAGATTCATAACACTCAAGGATAGTAAGGTAAACATAGAAAAGCATGCATGCCCTAACGCTAACATCTAGTCCGCTAAGGGTTACGAAGTCGAGTGATTCACACTGTAACATCTAAGCACTGGACTATAGTCACGAATAAAATCAACGAATATGTTAAATAGTTGTGTAGTATATAAGTCAGAGATCCGTATGTCGCCAATCAGCTGTTACTCACCGGGATGGTGTGATGTTTCTATGTACTCAACATTTGGAAGGCTGTGTTGCAGCGGCGGACTGGAAACTGCGAAGTTAGTGGACTGTATTGCGGGTGTGTGCGGCGGGAGGCGCAGAACCAGTTAGTGACAGCGGAATGCGCGGTGGCGGAGTCGCGTGGCTCGGCTCATATTGGCACATGCGCCATCCACCCTATATCGATCCGACCTATTTCTAGACTCAGCCCCAGGTCACCGATAACGAGCCTTCTTTGTACCTAACAGATGCAGTTTTCAAAAGAGATGACTGGTGATGTTAGCTGCGAGTAGGTATACATAAAACATTTGCATAGTTATTTTTTATAAAGTACTTTAATTGACATTGTTAGTTTACCGGTTAATATGAATGATGGTTGTTACATGGGAGACAAAAACAATGTCTTTGATGATTGTAAAATGATCTAATTAAACAAAATTCATAAAAGATGCCTATTTCTTAAGAACTATGATAAGTTGCTGTTCAGCAGCTTCTTATTATGATTTATCTTATGGATACTATACATTATAGATATTAATATTATTCGACCTATATTTTTTTAATATTATAGAACGAGCATGAAGTCAAGTCGCCCCATCGTAGCTTAGAATTAACGACGATGGTTTTCAGGGCGAATAGCTTGAAAGGGTACTTGATTTGAGATACTTGCTTTATACATTATGTATTTAAAAAATATTTGTTAAATGCGTTATAATCTTATTACATAATGCTATATTTCATTACATAACAATGCTACTTAAATAATTTTATATACAAATAAAAGGCTACATTTAAAAAAAAAATTGAAAAATTTCTTTATTGTTATATATTGCTAGCAATGGGACTAAACCCTATAACTATCCCCTCTATATCTATATTTTTGTATCTAAGATCATGGTATGGTGCACCCGCCTGCACTAACGGTATACGGTGGAGAATGATAGTATGAGCATAAAGTCATTGTAAAACCCCAGGAATTTATCGCGATGATTTCCATGGGGAACTGCGTGGAGGTTGACCTTGATATGATACATAGAGAGCTATTATAGTTCCCTTCAATATTCCTTATACTATATTATGTATCAATTAATAAAAAATATGAAAATTACATCTAATAATCTAAAAATACTAGCAAAGCGACATAGTTAATCAATGAAAATAAGTGTGGCATTGATAGTTGACATGTGTTACCCTGGGCACGAAGGTGCTCGAACAAGGTCTGTTCGTGGCCTCGGGCTGACATCGCTGGCTGAAGCACGCCAGGTTCTGGCTTCCGTGCCTGTTGTACATCTGGGATTTTCGCAGCATCCATCGCTATCTAGAGACTGGTCTGTTGACACAATTGCGTAAATATTTATTCATCCACAGTTCCTCCTAAAAGGTTAAAGGTAACAGACAGACAGACGCACTTTCTCAACTATAATATTACCGTAGATTATAGCATTATTTATAAGCTATTCAGTAGTATATACTTGAGTAACACAGATTAATGCATAACTATAGTAATAACTTTATTAATGGGAATTATTTTTAATTGCATGGTGTGGCAATAATTATGGTTATTTTATTACAGTATAACTGACTGATATCAGTTATACAGTAATAAAATAATCATAACCATTGACACTTTGAATTAATAAACAGAACATAAATATTTGTAAATATTTCTTTTTAATGTCGTTATATATGTACACATGACATATGTTTGATGGAAAGGTACATCAAAAAATGTACCTGATCACTGTCTTAAAGAACCCAAAACAATTATTATTATTAAAATATTGTCTTATAAATATTATCATTATTAGGTATTATTATATATAAGTATCAATATTATTATATATAGGTTAGTAACAGCATCACTGCACTATAACTAAGTGTTAATCTACCAATATTATACTGCATTTGTATAATATTGGTGAGAAGTACTAGCCAAGACCTATTACTAGATTTTCAAACATATATGTGCGATCACAAATGTCTGAAATGGCTTATCCGATTTGGTATTCATGAATTTTAAGCTTCCTTTAAAATTTCTATATTACTTTATTCTAATTTTTTTAGAAACAAACGTTATACTAATATTTTCTTTAAAATAAAACGTTACGTTATACGAATTTGAGGTCGCGAACTCGGCTAGTTATTCTATAACTGTAGTATAAAGGTAGATTGACGCCCAGTTATACTGCAGTGATGCAGTGACCTGATTTATCAATCGGAGCAGCCTGCAGACTAGCTATTTCCTTTACACCCTACAGTCCACGTAGATACCGAGCTTGAACTCAATTGAATTGGTCTCGATATACCTAATTGGATTATGGACGTTGACAAGACGATGTACTCTGCAGTCTTATCTTAAAATGATATTTATAAAAGTCTAGAGTGGATCTGATAGTTAAAAGTTGTCGTCGTACGTATTTTTTAGCATACCTATGATGATGTAATGTACACCGGCATACCGCGGAAGCAGTTAAGGATATGAGGATGAGCGTGTAGTCAGATCACATTACCCATAGTGGCGGATTTACCAAAAATTATAATAATAATAACTTCTCAGGACAATTCACAGAGCGTCATCTAGTCCCAAGCTAAGCAGAGTTTTTGTTATGGGTACTAGACAACTGATATAAATACATGGATACATTTATTCTGTAAATAAATACATATTATACATAGAAAACACCCAGACCGATACTAACAATCATACTAATGAATACAAACGTTTGCTATCAATGATGCCGTCACACTACAATACTAGAAATCCCCTTCCATCCTGGACATCTTACATTAAATGTAATGTATATAATTACTATTATTGTTTTTAAATTCTGGGCTAAATATTCTATTTAGCCCAGAATTCGTTTAAAAACACATTACCTAAATTCAATTAAGTCCGAATGAAATTGATGTTAACATAAGTTTACAGCGTACACCTGCTGGTGAACGTGTGTAATACAATGATGCATAATATAAAACTGTATATCAGTATTTACACTGCCGATCTATTCTACCAACACCTTTATACATATGTATCGACATAACAAATCATAAGACGGTGCCTATTAAAAACAGGCTCAGACAGGCAAAAACAACACCATATACTTTACTTTTTTAATAACATACAATTATATTATGATACACCTGATATACGAGTGAATGGTGTTAAGCACGGAATTCTAGAAATATTTATTTGATAAAAATTATGTATATTATAATGACATACGTATTTTTATAACTTAAGTCAAGCTTAACTTATATATACATGCATGTAAGTAGTATTATATTAAGTATGTAAAGTTTAACAATAAGTGATTTCCAAAATGCAGGAAATATCGCCTATTTGTAGGTTAAGATTAATGTTAGTAGGTACTTATATTATAAAATTGGTTAATAGAAAAAATATAATATTTTTATACAAATATTGATATCATAATATATAAATCATAAGAAACACTTTAGAATTATTCATGGTGTTTTTTTTTTTTTTTTAAAACCGAAGTAAAATTATTTTATTTGTAAGTAGTTGATACAATGTGAAAATTTCTGTTAAAATTATGGTAATAAAAATACTGACGCTTTTATTTCTATCCAATGAAGGACAAGATAACTAAAGTCTAAACGATTATTACCTCGACACGGTCCTAATCGTGATAGATTGATAAAGATGCCATCACTTTCACTGATACTTTGACTGGACTGTGGCTTGGCAAGCTGGGCACTGCACGCTTTTTTCAGGACACTCTGTTAGTAAAGTGATTTGAAACAATGTCAATAAAGAACGACGATTTACTTATTCTAATATGACATTTACGATTAATGCCTCAAATTTTAATAATAAATATCCCAGGACAAGTCACACAGCGCCCTCTAGTGTCAAGATAAGCAGACTTTGTATTATGGGTATAGATAACTAATACAAATACATAAGATAAATTTTTTGTAAACACATGCATAATATACATAGAAAACATCCAGACCGATACTGATACCGATACTCATTATGATGAATACAAATGTTTGACTGTGCGAGGAATTGAGCCCACGACTATTGGAAATAAGGCTAAACTAAACTAAACTGCTAATCAATGAATTAATTGTTGACGTTGAATACTAATATTAGTGATCGCACCCTGTAATGTTTAGTAGTGTCGGGTATTGATGGGCGACTATGGCGCCACCTGGCAGCTTGCCGCTGCAGATCACAGAGTCGGTGGTGCGACCATGAAGTGTTCATGCCACGAAGCTCCTCCACTGCCTCTGCTATCTGTATTTTTTAAAGTAAAGCTGTTTAAAAAGGAATTATTATTTACATTATTATTATACTTTACATATTTACACTCAAAAATAAACAACCGATACTACCTTTTAAAATTAAGCTATTTCTTTTTATTCACTTTGTTGTTAAGTTTTATTATTAAAATTTCAGTACATTTTCGACATCACAATGCGTCTGAGATTATGACATGGATTCCTAAGATACAGTGATCCGATCTAGTTTAGCTTAGTCTAGCTTAATCTCTTACAAATTCTATAATATCATAATGTTACTTTCATAAGTAGGTATATTTTATGTAAAATTTGCGGAGAGACAAATAAATATTCATTCTCTAAAATAGACATAGTAGATTTTCTTGCGAAATAAAAACATAAACAAATACATTAACTTATATGTCATAAGGCATTAAGGCTATCATGGCGATTTATGGCGACTAAACACGAAAGTTTGAGAGATGGAATCAATGAAACCATTGACAGTAATGCCGATAACAAACAAACTAAATAACTAGCATATCTATAAGTATATTAGATGTATGTATTTAAAAAAAATTGCTCTTTTAAAATCCTAGATAAAAGTGCCTATGACACTTATTGCCTGCTTATTTATGTTTCTGATGAGTATTATTAAGTTTGCTGTTTATCATTCGTTAGTTAATCGCTCAGACCTAAACACGTAACTATTTTGCTTTATAAAACTACAATTACTTTCTGTGATTTTTTACATGGAATATATTCTAATAACTGTAATTCGGCTTTGGTAATTTGAGAAATAATGTTTTTTTAACTCCTGGTTCTTGAAAACAGATAATTGCAGTTATCAATGTAGACCTTACTATTTACCTCTCTTTTCTGTTCTTCCTCAGCTTCGATAGCTCGTTGATGTAATAATTCTAAATCCAATTGTCGAACTTCTTCGGCTTCTCTCGCTTGGACCTCCTTTTCCTAAAATCACATTAATGAAAGCAAGCAAATATAATTTATGTTTATCACTAATCTACGTTAGTAATAAACCGTGATATAATATTTGTAACCAATTGTGACTGTAGATAAAGTGTAGATTATCATTTTCAATTAAAATAATAAAATGTTGTTAATACAAAAGGAAAATTTTACCTTTCCTAAAGCATTTCACAACAACTCCAACTCTGGTTTTATATTGTAGGCTGAATATATAGTTGTTCTTTTATAGAGTCGTTATATGTCACTATTTAAAACCCGTTCCATCGTACCGACAGATTTTGGCTAATAAAGATATGCAGATCAGCGTCTGTGACCAATGAAAGAATAATTATTACAAAACCAACCTTTTGCATTTGACGTTCATGTTCGATTTTCTGCTGTTCAAGTTCTTCCTCCGGTATAGGTGGGGTTTCATCCCCACTGGACGGGTGTTTAGCTCCTGCCAAAATATTTTTTTATGTAAAAAAATTTTTAATTCTGTGAATATAATACCAATAATTATGTTTCATTAGGAGACTCCGAAACCAGGGCACAAGGTGTGTATGGTCTTTGTCTACCCTACTATGGACTTAGCGTCAGGATAGATAGTTATAAAAAGGAGTAAAATCGTGATATATTATTTTATAATATGTAATAATTAAATATCCATAATGATAATTACGTGAGATGATCTCTGTTGTGTGATGAAAATATACTCACTAAGCCCTATTACTAATTCTCCTTAAAACTGAACATCTTATATCGATATAATAAGTATTTATACAAAAAGTTGTAACAGTATATATTAATATTATAAGAGACTAATAAATAAGTAAATTCCTTAAAAATTAATCAAAAAACATAAAAGCAGTCATTGCCCTAAAAAGCGCAGCGATACTGGCGTCACCGTGTTATAACGGACATAGGACAGCAGTTTATTGACAAAACGTAATTAAAAACCTAATTACATAACAAAAAATATCTCATTATCACACATTGCCATAGATAATACAAAGACATTTGTATGTAACGGGATTGGCTAATTTGATAGAGTACTACGGATATCACATCATTATAGTATGTGACGCCCATGGCTTTCCTTGAGCATTGCCATTCCAGAGGACTGAGATTTTATGCTATGCAAATATTTTATTCTGTAGTATGTACTGTATTTAAAATAAAACCATATGTAATTGTATAATTTCTTTTATGTCACAAAATGTGAACAATCTACTTTTTTTCGTAAAAATATACTTAACTTAATAACAGTTGCTGACGTAATTATGTAATCATAATTAAATATGATTATTAAATAATGCCTGCTAAGTAAGTGCTAGCATAGTAGGCATGTGTATAAATATTTAAAACATATTCAAATACTGCGCGATCTAATTCTGTAGTCAGAATAAAATAAGTATATTTGTTTGGATAGCGTTTTAAGTATAAAAATCTAGACTATTAATAAAGAAAAAAATAAATTATTTGTAATGATATTTAGAACTCTGTCTTTATTAATAAGTCACGTAGTGGATTTATTACACTATTAACTATTATTAAGTACTCATGTTTTTTTAGGCAAAATATAGCCTACATGCGTCTCAGTGATACAAATTATCTTCATTGAAACATTAAGATCTGGTCAGACATTTCGTGATGAAAAGCAACCAGGAGAAAAACACATATTAGCATTTATAATATTAGTATGAATTCTTATTATTCAAAGACAGTATATTTCTAAAATAAAGTGCTTAAAAACAATGTCGCGTTAATAATACGATTCAGTATAAAAAATATGTTAGAGCGCTATGATGGGCGGCTTACCCGTTATACTCGTGTTTTATTTTATTACTAAAGTAACTCTTGATCACTTTTGCTATTTGGCAATTTGAAATTGGAAAAATTATTAGATATATATAATCTTAAAAGATGTACTGCAGAACAAGATTTAGTTAAAACATGAAATTACAATGTGTCTTGTGATGAGTCTGCATATCGAAAGTGTACTAAAATAGAAAATATATAGGTACCACTATTCAAAAATGCTTATATTAAGCTTATTTCAATAAAGACTACTTCTATTCTATTCTATACTGAAGTAGTAAGTAGTTCTATAGTGTAGGTACTTCTAATTATACTTATAGGCTAACTATACTGGCTGGCACTAGCAATTCAACTCATCACATTGATTCTCTTACAGACTATTTAAACCTTTTTAATAAGTAGCTAACTAGTAACTACATACAAATGTCATTAACAAAATTTTGTATGCTGATATGTTGATTTAGTCGAAATGGTATGCAACTTATTTTTTCAACATTCATAATATCTTATAAAAGAATATTTATTTTTAACTGATATGTGTTATATAGAGGAACACAAGAAATAGAATGAAAGCGTACAACTCGTGAAACTTACCAGTAGGCGGATGATACGATATCCAAAACTGATGCGCCAGTTTTATAATCACTAAACGCAATAGAAACAAATGTGTTCTTACTTTCAAGGTAAAGTCAGTGTACGCCACGGAATCCCAAATCTATACTGAATAGTGTATAAACCATGAGAATTTATTCATAGAAGTTTATTTTCATGGTTCCTTACACGCGGTGAATATGTATGGTACCATTGGCAAAGTTCCAGAATTCGCGGAGTACTTTGTTCCACTTGTGCGTGCCATGCGACATAAACGTAACCATCAAGAAAAGGTTTCTTAGATAGCAATGTATTAATGATAAGGAATGTATGATGGAGCTAGAGGTCCCCTTATTAATTTATCATGAAATGGTGAGCGCAAAAATATATCCGGAACCATTGCACACATTTAAAAATTCTATAACATTTCACAAAAGTAATATTCGGCGTATAGGTTTATAGACTATATACCTACACATATACATACAACATATATTGTTCGACCGAGCAATACTGAGACCAGCATTTAGTAAGCATATTATTATCTTTCCAGTGCTAGATTTCTCAAGTTGTTGTTATATTACCCCATAATTGGTATTGGAAAACTGTGGCCATCATTTCTGTCTGAGACTATGTGAAAATACACAAAACGAAGTAGAGTAAGAGTAGACTAGAAGATGTGAAGTAAGTAGCAGAGGTACCTGGAAGAAAAACAAGGACCAAGACGAACCGAATGTGGAATACGTACTACAGTAAGCAGAGAGCATGTAATCAGGCACCCAATTTACTTTATAACACACTTAGCACTAGAGAATAGATAGTACAGTCTGGCGGGGTAAGTGAAACATAGCTTATTCCAATTTTACTAAGTGAGTTCTAGACTCTAACAACCCGGCAATCAATATTAATATTTTAATAGTGATAAAAGCGAATTACATAATTTCGATGTCAAATCAGCTTTAACAGCGGAAATAAAATTTTCATTTATATTTTATTTTTAATAGTTCGTTACAATTAAATTCTTAAAGTTATTTTTTTAAATAACATTTCAATTATAGTATGTGGTTAACATTATATGTAAAAATATTTGTGTATGAAAGTATATTAAAACAAGTACATTTTTAAACAAATTTCAATTACGATTAGCTGATCTCTTTACCAAATTGAAATAATACTTATTTAAGTTCAAATAATCTAAAAAACTGATGGTCTAACGAACTATGGAAAAAGCTATGCTGCAATCAAAATTGTGTGACGTTATTTTATGTAACTTTTATGGTAAACAAGATCAACCGGATAGAAATTGGAATGGATGATGGAACCGGGAGAAAATTGCAAAATTCTTCTTTCGTTTCAATGGCAACTAAATGTACTTTCCCCAGAATGTTGCGACGACTTCTGCGCATTCTATCGCATTTTTTAGATCTTCCTTTGTGCAGGATGTTGGGCACAAAAGGCAGGACAATAGATGGGCCATAGTCTCGGATGAAATGATGAAATGATGTCCCTTGAAATGACATAACATTTTACCATTTTAATATCTGGGTTTGCAGTCTATTAAGTGATTTCCAAGAAGGCCATTGCAGGTCACTACCTGGGGACATATGCTCGCCTGGTTGAGTACAGTCCAAAGGACAGAGCAGAATGGTTGGACTTCCATAAGTCGACTTTGGTTTTATGTGGGTCTTAGGTCAAAGCCCTTGTCCTTCCTAAAAACTATTCCTGCTTTTTAAGCATCGGGAAGATGGTGGTTATGAAGTGAGTGGCGGGAATCGGTCTATTCTCTTCGTTTCTCTGTCTCGCCAATTGTCAACTGACAATCAACTAGGTATATAGGCTTGGTATGAATGAATGAACAACACCTACATGCATCACTGTGTCAAATGACGCCTTACATCTTTACTTGATGTATTACTGTGTCCTTATCATCCAAATCAAAATAAAAAATAGCTGCAGGTACCTATAGAATAAAAATAAGCGCGGCAGAAATAGTTATGGCCGACGACTTTGTGCAAAATCTATATGATTTATTTAATACATAACCATAATAAAGTTGAAATAAGTACCTGCTAGGAATTAAACTAACTGAAATTGCACTAAGTTCATTATGGAGCAATTTTAAACTAAATTTTATACTTATTTCGAAACTCATCTGCTTAATAGATTAGCTAACGTAATGATTATAAAGGAAAACAGATATGATAGTAGATACATGTTCCAACATTATAAAATTGCTTAAATTGGCACTATCTTTGATATTTGGCCATCATGATATGAAGCAAATCAAAATATTAAAAGTTATTTTAGTTTATTAGTTCTAAAGATGGAATTTACTTTTCATTAGCAATTTATTTCATAATATGGCAACTCTGTAAGTCTTGCATACGCCAACTCTGAGATAAAATCTGCGTTAGACTTCCCATTGGTCAGTATATTTTCGGGTGTAACTGATCCATCCGAGCAGGTAACTGACAAATTAAGCAGTAATTTACAAAAAATGATAATGCGAAGATTAATATTTCATCCTATATCAATTGTCAATCTGTTATTAGGTTCGCTTTGATTCAAGATCTATGACACTAGGTCTGTAATTTCGTGATAGGTCAGTTCTTCAGGAAAGTTAGTATTTTAAACTAATCGGTATACAACTCATTAGATTTTTTTAGTAATTAGCTACATAAAAAGAATTATATTGTTTCTTCAATAAGTGCTTCTTCAACGTATACTCGCAGAAAAGACGTAATGAAATGAAATGAAATGAAATGAAATTTTATTGCATAAAATGTGGTACATTGGATGTGGTATTTTGAATATTATTATATTGTTCGCACATTTAGTCATTTCTGACATGCAACAGACAATTGTCAATTGAAATATTGTCATTATACATTGCTCATCATTACCTACATATATTATTATAATTAATTTATTTATTAGTAATAGTCACTTTTTCACCATTTGTGAAAGGTATTCGTCTATATTATAAAAGCAGTTAGATAACAACCAATTATACAATTCTTTTTTTAATTTGATTTTATTTAATTGTTTTAACTCCTTTGGCAACTTGTTAAATATTTTTATGGCCATTGGATAACAATTAGAGCTTGCTAGCGTTGAATTTATCAACGGATAATATAATTTATTAGGACGCCTCCTTGTGTACTTGGTCTCAAAATCATTAGATGTTTTAAATAATTCAGGATGCGATTTAACAAATAGGCACAGTTCGTAAATGTACATAGATGGCAATGTTAACAGTTTTAATTTTTGAAATAACGGTTTGCAACTTGTTATTGGTGAAACATCAAATATGGCTCGTATACATTTCTTCTGGGAAAGAAAAGCTCTACTTAATTCCACCGAATTTCCCCATAAAACTAAACCGTATCTTAATTTAGAGGCAACGTAACTGTGGTATACTAGAATAGCGGTTTTTGTTCCTGCTATTTTTGCTATTCGCCATATTGCATATGAGAAACGATTTAGTTGAATACATAGATTATCAATGTGGGTTTTCCAAGTGCAGTTTTTATCCAAAGCAATTCCTAAGAACGTTAAAGCATTTGTTTCATTAATCGTTTGTCCCTGACACGTAATGTTTAGATTTCGGCAACTATTGCCATGTTGATTTTGAAATTGTATTGCATTTGTTTTTGATATATTTACTTTTAAATTATTATATGTCAACCAATTGATAACATTTTGAATAGTATTATTTATATCATCATTATATTTTGTCAAATTATTATTACAGTCTGGTATTATTATTGAGATATCGTCAGCAAAAAGTGTGCACGTATGTTCTGTTGTATTTGGTAAGTCATTTATGTAAATGAGAAATAGTAAAGGTCCCAAAATGCTACCTTGAGGTACTCCTACTCTGTTAAATTTAGATTGTGATTTGTATGTGTTTTCTTGTTTATATTTATCAATTTTATTTATCTCAACGTACTGAATTCTATTTTCCAAGTAACTATGTAACCATTTTAGAGTCTGACCTCTTAAACCATATTTTTCGCATTTAGTCAATAATACTGTATGAGATACAAAGTCAAAAGCTTTGCTCATGTCAAAGAATATAGTAGTTACTGGAATTTTTTTATCCACGTATTCCATTACTTTAGTAACAAGTTTGAAAGCTGCTAAAGTAGTTGACTTACCTTTCGTAAAACCATTTTGCTCATCTTTCAAAATACAGTTTTTTTGTAAGAAACAAGTGATTCTGTAATGCATTGCTTTTTCAAAAACTTTAGACAGCACTGGTATTAGTGAGATAGGTCTGTAGTTCTCTATAACTAATTTATCTCCTTTTTTATATATTGGCTTAACTACTGATACTTTTAGGATTTCAGGAAATGTTCCTTGAATAAATGAGTTATTAATTATATAACTGAGTATTGGAGCCAATATTTTAGCAGTTATTTTTATTAACTTTGTCGGTAAGCCATCGTATCCTACAGAATGTGTATTATTTAAAGAATGTATAATTTTATTGATTTCATAAGCGTCAACGGGAAATAGAAATATACTATTATTATTATTATTTAGTGTCATATTATATTGTCCTTTGCTTTTGTTATTAAATTTAAAATTAGTCATCTTAATAAAATATTCATTGAACTTATTTGCAATTTCCAGGGGATTAGTAATATATCGTTTATTTTCTATAAGTTTGTCAATACTTGGTTTAGGTTTATTTGTTGACATATTACGTTTTATTATATCCCATGAAGATCTACATTTATTTTTTGACTTTAGAACGTATTTTTCGTTGCTCAAGCGTAATGCAGTATTTATGCAGCGCTTTAAAATACGAGTATAGTTTCGGTATTTTATTTTATTTGTTACATTCCGTGATTTATAATAAGAGAAGCGTAAATATCGCTTATTGATACAGGCTTTTCTTATTCCTGTTGTTATCCAGTTCGTGCAGGATTTTTTCTTTCTCACTTTTATTCTATAAGTGGGGAAGCAAAGATTGGAGAATAGAACTAACGTTTCATGAAATATATTAAAACTTTTATTAACGTCATTTTCTTCGAAGACCTCAGACCATGACAGACTCTTCAAGCATTCGCAAAATTGACTAATATTATCGTCACTAAAATCGCGGTATGTTTTGAACCAATATTCTGGGATATTGTTCATTTTTTTAACTTGTACGGAGAGAGTTTGAGCTGTATTATGATCTGATAGACCGTAAGGGACCGTAGATCGTAAGGGATTGCATTTAAGTATTGTCATCATCAGAATTATATTATTGCGTATGATTTATGTCAAATAGTAACTTTTAAAAATTTTCTTTATAATATTATTATTACGGATTTTATTTTTCAGACTTGATTAAGTTTTATAAATTATTAATAACTTTAAAATTATATTTTTGATCCGTAGTCGGAGACGACCCCCAATTGCAATGACAATTAATTAATCGATTAAGGCGCTAAGGCACGCGCCTTTGAAGAACGTAAGAATGCGCTAGCTGGCGGTGCGCGCAATCTTTCCCGTTCTCTTTGTCTACATTCACATTCCCTCTTGCGTGAAAGAATATAAGTGTAAAGACAACTAAAAAATTATAAAAACTATATGAATATCAATTATAAATAATATAATATCTATTCTATTTCAATTGCAATCATAGTCCTTCAGAGCCGCTTTGAACCCTAAACACTATCTATTACCAAATCTGACTAACTTCGGCTGCTTGGACGACAACACGAAGGTGATGTGTGATATTAACTATGATACTAGTAAATAAATTGATCCGTTGCATAAATTACTAAAAAAATATTATGAATTAAAATTACACGGGTCAGGAAGACTTTATTAAAAAAATACAATGTGCGATAAATTCTGATTTATTATATAATAGAGCCAGTAGTAATTATCGGACTAGGCGTGCGTGACTAATGCGTGTATGAGCATGTTCGAGTCTGATTTTATAATGGGCCACATTGTACTATAATCGTAGAGCTGTCAGCCTTTATTTCCTTAGCCGATGGTTTGCTGTTGCAGTTTTGACAATTTACATCTTGACAATGACAAGCACAAACTAAATAGAAGATACTACGTATTTGACAAGTAAAAAAAGTTAAAAATGTCTACGGTTGACGCCTTGACGCCAGTTGATAAATTTTCATAAAAATTTTAGTACGTTTACTCGAAAAGTCGGTTTTATTTATGTGTTTTATTGTACGTTTACATATTACGTTTTAATTTACACTTACAAATGATTTGCTTTAACGTTATATGTAGATTTATCACGCATAATTCTAACGATTGCATAGATATGCGTCTTTTATCGTTTTGCATGTGCGTGAAAGATATGTCACTTTATTAAAGTACGTAGATTTGTAGCTGTTTTGACAATGTAAAACTGAATGAGTGGGTACTTTAACTTTGTAATTTTACATTTTATATATAACGACACAGACTGTAATGAAACGAACAATAGTGTAGTGTCGGTTAGTTAATTTTTGACAGCCGGCAGGCTCGTCATAGGTGACTTACTATTGGCTTCCTATAAAAATGAACAGTCGCAGTAGTGTAAATGAAACGAATTTGGTGAATTTTTGCGGCTCTACGGCAGATTTAACGACATTAAATCCATTGGACACAAAAGATAGCCTACTGACATTTCCCTTTGATCATTTATATGCATGCCATTCCGAAGGTTCAGAAAGAAGGCAATCCCTTCAACTCGAAAAGGAGGTGGAGATTTCTACTCACTGTGTCGTTCCTGAAGAAAAGGACGTGACAGTTAATACAAATCCAGACCCTAGTTCTCTCACAGAGAAGTTGGCTGCTGTAGAGAAAGAAAACAAGAGACTAAGGGAATTGCTTGTTTTTCATCTAGACCTTATACAACAACAAAACGATGTAATTACCAACAGGGACAAGTTCCTTCAGCTTTTAAAACAAGAAAATGATACAGTAAGTTTTTTGTAATATACCTTCCATAAAAAATGTACTACACATACTATATAATCTGTTGTGCTAGTATTGTTATTTAATACATTAAACAATGTAACAAATAACCTATTAATATAACACAAATAAATTTCAGCATTGAACATCAAATGTAATTCAAACTGGAAAGGAATTCAAAGCCAAATGTATTGTAGTATAACTGTTTTGTGTCTGTGAGAGTATTTCTTAAAATACTTTTATAGTGGTATTATTTCATTCATTGTTGGTATTTATGGATAAGTTATATTCAAAATGTTGAATGTTGCCGCTGAAAGGCATACCAGTTATAGCATAGGTTTTAAAATAGATAAAGTTTTTATTAGAATAATGCTTTATAAATATAGGTTTAAAAATATATGATGTGTTATGAATATCTTAATTGATCTGTTATAACGGCACCATGCTAAGGATATATTTTGTTTTTATATAAGACTGGATGACTTGTGGAACTTTCACCTGTAATATGTTTTATTACCTAAAACCTTTATGAAACTCCTACTGCGACCTTTTAGCATATCATCATCACTACAAAGTAAATATCGTTGCAGTTTTTTATATCGCCTGATGGGTCTACCACTAATACCATCTATTAAATTTTTAGTAAAACTGTAAATTGCCATGTTTATTTGTTTTTATTACATTTAATTTTTTCATTACTTTATGCCTATCCTTTCTATCCCTTTGCCTCTTGGTAATAGAACATGTAAATGAATGGAATCATCTACATATTCTATTTTCTTAACTTCCATTTTGATTATTTTCTTTCTTTCCTGTTCCTACTTTTTTTTTCTTGATTTAATCCTATTTACCCAAGTGGTTGCCATATTGTCCTTGAATCTTGAATGAGTCTGCTTATTATTTAATATTCCATTATTGTCATAATTAATGTGTTTGAAAATAAATTAAAGAACTAAACAGTGATACTTAAATAATTTAGTGGAGACAGATTAAATTTAAAATCAGTAAACAGCTTTTGAGTCCTAACTTGGTTAAGAAACAGCAATTAATTTATATATATATGTATATATAGCGATAGTATATCAATACATTATATTATAAATTAGTGCAAGGTTATTCTAGACATTGTATATTGTTTATATCTAAAGTATTGAACTGTGCGATTACTATTATGTGCTACTACAACATACACTATTGCAGTGTCATAATTTTAATCATGTTTATTTTGTGATATTATGTGTATGTTGGAATACTGTATAATAAAGCAAATATTACATAATATTGTAGATATATGAAACAATGGTGTGTATAGATATTGTTTTTATATAACATAACCTCATTTTATTTGTTTTAAGATTTTTAAATTTTTGCTTTATTTATTTCATTTGGCTTGCGACCTTCTATGTTATCATTTTATGTAAAATTAGAGTCTATAATTACTTCAATTATTAGAAGTATACAGTATATCACTTAAAATAATATATATGTATGTATATATATTAATTATCATAAATTATTTATATATGTAATATATTAATTATTTTGCAAAATCTAACTGTGATCAATATATGATTACAGTTAGATTTTTCAAAATAATTAATATATAATTGTAGTAGGAACAAGATGGTACTAAATAATTTTCTTGTTATTGTGATAATAACACTTACAATAATGCTTTATTTATAATGTTATGACTATGATTAGGATAAAAATCTTAAGCAAAATTATAATAAATAAAGAAACAAATTATTCAACATAAAATTTTTGCATCATTATCAAAATCATTTATTGATTTTTACCTTACCTTATAGGATGTCCCTGTATAAAAATAATTAATATAGCAAAGCACTGTTTGCCGGGTCAGCTAGTTTTATATATAAAAACAACTATGATGCTTAGCGATTAATAGATATGTCTCAAAATAAATATAGTAAATTATAATATTTGAATAATTCTAACAACAATTTATGTGAGTGTATATATAGTAATTATTTAAAAATCAATTAATATATGAGAATAAAAAGGAAATATTTAAGTTGTAGTTCACACAATGTAAATTTTAGGATCATTGTGATTAAAATCACTATGTACCCAATTATAGAAGACATTGGGTAATTATAAAGTGGGAAATTAGTTTTTTTTATATTGGAGGATAGCCACTTGTGACCACCTAATTACTTTTATGTTTTATGATCTTTTAATAAATTATGTCCTACATTGACAGTTGGGAGGGAACCGGCAAAGTATGACATTCAGTGTAAAGGAATGTGAGGACTCACAATTTTGAGTCAAAATCTAATATAAGTATTAAAACACGAAATCTAAACTATTAACAAAAACCCTTAAAATATTTCCAACTATAACAATATAGAGGATTTGAATTGTTTAATTAATGACTTTACACTTGATACAATCAATTAATTAGTAATTAAGTATGTATTCAGAGAGTACCTTGATTCAAAACTAAACCATAAGCTGTGCGTAACTAGGAAATTAACCAATTCTGCTATTTTGTAATCACTTTAATAAAAATAAATTAATATAATTGATTCTTTTAGCGTCTCTTGCTGCCATACAAAATTCATTGCCCTTAGCGCTTAGCTTATGGCTTTGCAGCCATACAACATACATTAATAGTTTGCTAATTATTAAATATGGACTAAAAATATGACCTAACCAATATTATTAAACAACAATTAACCAAATACCTCTATTTTATTCTGTGCTCTATTAGATTGTTTTGTGACTATAATAGTACCTAATAGATAAATGGACATATTAATGTTTATCAATCTATTGGGAATTAAGATTTGTACATATGCAATACCTATGTAAGGTAAATGGAAATATAGACTATATTACTTCAATATCCTAACCAAAGTCACATCTTTTTAATCATAGTTTATTAACCAAATTAAATATTTATGTTTCTTTTATTGTAAGTACCTTTTATTGTTATTTCATTTGAATGTTCTTAAATATTCTGTATTATATTATCTTACATATATTAGTTTTATAGAAGTGTTGTGTTACTAATCAATGCTGTTTTTTTATTCAGGTAGACTATGTCTAAATAACGTTGCTGTAATTTAGACAAGATTTTTTTAAAATAATACACAAATCTCAAAAAATTATATGCAAGTTTAAATTTATTTAGAGTAGGTAGACTAATCCAGAGACAAACTACAACATTCTGACATATCCATATCATAGGATAGGATAGTTTGACTTAGGTCAAACAATTTTGAATAATAATATATTTTTTGTTAATATTTTGAATAACACTTTATTACAGCTCAAAGCTAGAGTAAATAGAAGACTACTGACCCACAAACATAGCATAAATCCTGCTCCTCTACTGCCTGTACCACCACCAAATGTTACATCCACTGTTGTCAAGACAGAACCAGGGTCAAGTTCTCAGGTATTCTTCTTTATATTTTTATTGTAAACAACTTCATGAGATTTGATATTAAGCACTTTTGAATAGTCATAACATTTTTTTTTATCTGCCGCTCATTCGGAAATCTGTCTCATCACAAGAAGAATAAGCAAAAAACTTGTGTGTTGCTCTTTTAAATAATCCTTGTAAGTTCACATTTACAAGTCGAGATGTGTGAATACAAAGCACCAACCAGCACTAATTTATTAGGGTCAAATATGAATACCCATAGAACTCCTAATTTATATCCATATTATTTTAACAGAAATATTATTGACAGAGTTGATGATGCCCGTGTTTATGTTCTATTCATGTTCTATTCGACACAATTGTTTATGACAGTACATTTTGATTATATAAGTACTGATTAAATCCCAGCATATGCGCATAGGTAAAAGCTTGATTTGATATAAAATAGTATACTTTGCTTTTACACGTAAATCATATATGTATATTAGAAGTTTATTATACAACTATAAATTCAGAAAGTCTGTTTTAGATTTACTATTAATATTCATAGTAATTTTAATAGTAAACTACAACAGACTTTCTGATCTTTTTACTTTAAATGAAAGGTGTTAGGTACTGGACATGAGATTACTAAATTATATTGTGCAAAATCGTCTGGCTTGTTCTGAATTGCTTGCCACCTACCTGTGCACTCCTGCACGTTGTATTCGACATACTCCAATAGTCAAGGTTCCATTTTAGAGCGCTAATTACTGTAAAAATAATATTCTTCTATGATTATCTTCCATATATAGAGATACAGAGCTGTTTAGCTTGAGTAAAGATGGCTTTATGAAACTATATAGTCATTTATTAAATGACATATGTGTATGATATGTAGACACTAAATAAATAAAAAAATTTTTGATTTTTATTTCTTACCTGTTCCGTGAAATTTTGAGCGCTTCTTGTTTCAGATTGTTGTGTACTATACACAACAATCTGAAACAAGAATCTGTCGCTGTATAGCAAAATGTGTTTTTTACTATGATTTTAGAAAATAATGTTGACTGTAATTTTAGTTTACGTAAGCATTTTACTGCTTCTTTTTTTTCTCTGAATGAATATAGTCATCCTATTATCTATCAGATATATGCCATACTATGGCATTCCACAGTTATAAAACTTATAGCTTGCTTATAGAAAATATAAATTCCACTGTAGGCATTATTAGGATTTTCATTGGGTATCATTAAATTATGGTTAGAAAATTGACTTGCTTTTTTACCTGTTCGATTTGCGACTCAATTGTGTACAAGAGTGTACAATTAATATTATTCGAAATGTAACCAACATTAATAATTTTATTTTCAGATAATGTTAAATAGTTTTCCCGATCTTCTGTTGCCTGATAATAGAGCAAATACATTTTTATTTGAAAGTGACGTTAATAAGTCTAAACCATTTGGTCAAGATAAATGTACGGTTCCTAAAACTACAGAAACAGGTATATCTTAATTTATTATCATTTACATATAATAAAAACTATAAAATCGCTATGAGACATGACTTATCTGTTTTAAGGAATTGGGATGAAATTTTACAATAATACTTTGTTAACTGTGGGTCAATGTGTAGGCTAAGGAAATCTTTTAATAATACATTATTATACATATACCATCTACTTATGTACACACGGACGAATTTGCGGGCACCCCTTTTTTAATAATAACTTTAATGTTTGATTAAGTTATTCTTAGACTTATCCATTTTATACAACATCTGCAGAGAATTTTATAAGAAAATTTCCATACACAAATGTTATCATATACAGACGTGCAGAAAAAATATAATCAATTGAATAGTCCATATTCAAATACAAATAGGTATATGAATAATGAATTAATTCATATTAGTAAAATTTGAGGATATGTATAAGTATTTTAATTCTATTTTGTAGAAGTACCAAGTTTCTTACCGCATGACTTAAGTGTCCCATCTATTTTGGACAATAAGTTAAAGTCTGACAATTTCACAATGATTGAAAGTAAACGTACGCCCGTAGAAAAGGAAATTAAGACTGAAACTCGTCCAGAGCCTATGTACACTGTTACTTCAACCAGGTAATAATAATAATAGTATTATTTTGTTATATTATTACTATCATTTGTTATACTATTGGACAAATATAAATATTAAATTTACGCAAGTTCAGATGTATTTACCTCTCTCAACAATTCTGTACTTATGGTCTCTGCTATTTTAATGTTATAGATCCACATATTACATTTTTATTCTTGTACTTTCAGTGGCAATCCTGTTATTCAGAGGATACAAAGGAACAGAAGACGGCCTTCCGGTATAGGTTGTTTGAGTCGAATGTCAAGAACTCCAGCAAAGACAGAAACGCCGGATAATAGTGAGATTTTCTTTATGCTTTATATTTGTATAAATGAAGTGAATTTATATACTATATATGACGTTTATATTATAGGTAAAACAGACGACGAATTCAGTTTAAATAAAAAGTCAAAAATGATCAATACATATGGTAAGAGTAAACCAACTATTCCAAAGAAGACTACACAGTTCACTGGATCCCTTTCAGACAGACTTCAGTTAATAGATACCACTCCCACAGGGGAAGATCCTTATTTACTGGGTGAAGCTGATATGAGAGAGCAATCTCCTATACCTAAGTTAATGTTACAGAAGTCAAATCATAGGAAAATATATTCAGACCCCAAGGGGGATAACACGACTCCATCTCGACGCATTTATGATTCAAATCCAAATGATGGGAACAGTAAAGGGATAAATAAAATGAAGATTGATAGATTTAATTTTTTGGACCCCTATGTGAGCCAAAAGGATACAATAAAAAAGGAAACACCGAAGAGTTTAACGAAGAGTTTGGCGGTGGATAAACCAGATTTAAAAATTGTAAAAAGAGAGCCGCGGGTAGACTGGGATGTGTATTCAAAGAAACCAAGAAATGAAAAAAGTTTATGTGATTTTTCCTATGGAGAGAATGCAGATAATTTAGCGTCTCAAATTTTGCCAAATTTTGGGGAAGTAGAATTACAAGAGTTCTTCACGCCTGCGTTTCCTATAGATGGTTTAAATACTGTACAATACTCAGCAGTCGACAAGAGCGCAGGCGATAAGTCTAAGAAAAGTGTAACTCAAACAGCTAGTTTAATAGGAACTAATATTGCGGGCGTAAGTATCTTTAACTTTGCTTCTGGTATATACTTGGTTCTTATATATAAGTACTTATGTATAATTCCATTAATATCTCTGTCTCAAAAAATTAAAAGGCACGTTATATGTTCCAGGATGACTGTCTGGAAAATAAGGGAATGAACGATAGTAAACGTGGTAGAAAACGAGCACTTTCCACTACTGGGCTGGTGAAAAACATTAAACGTGAAAACAGTCAAAAAGAAATTCCTGCTAAACCTAAATTAATTAAAGGAAAAGGTAACGGTTTTTTAAAACTTTAATTTATTGTTGTTCACAGTAGTTCATTTTCGAATTTGTAATAAAAATGTATAATGTATGTAAAAATCAGATTCAAATTACGGAACTTTGTCATGATCAGCCGATTTCTAATTTTTATTTATGACTCTACTGTACTCTCTGTAATACAGTCATAAATTCAAAGACTTAAAAAAGAACTAAATTATATTTGTCAACTTTGGACATATAAAATAAAATAAAAATTAAAGACCAAGGTAAGTCTATAGTAGCACATTTATCATTGTGTTCAACCATTTTGAGGAGTTCTGTGACAAGGATTGCCTGGTGATTTTAGTAAGCATGACTTAGACTAAGATCTTGGACACTTAAACTTGACCTACACTAACAATTTTTAATCCAAACTTTTTTACACACCAATATTATATTATTGAATTAAATCAAAATATATTTAGATTTCTATTACAGACTAATTTCAAATTTACCATTAATTTGAAGTGCTTTCAACCTAAGAAATATAAAGTAAATACGAATTATTTCTATAATAGAATTACTTTAGTGGAAGTTCATTCATTACATATACATATCGTACCAAAAATAACCATGAATTTCATAATTTTTTATTTCTTATATTTAATATAAATTTTTGCTTATTTAACAGATGACTCCCAAAATGATCTTTGCTATAAACATCTTTCAGCTGCTTGTCGTGGTAAGAAGTCGCCATTACCTGGAATGGTGACTAATAAGCCTTATCATACGCTAGTGGGTGATCCCGATTTGTCATGGTATTATCGGCTTGACCCACACATAAAATTAGAAGACATAGATTCGCCTTCCGATAACAAAGTATCAACAGTTGAGGTAGGTCTATTATAATAATAATCTTACTAATATTATAAAGATGCGAAAGTTTGTCAGTATGGATTATTATGTACTCTTTCACTCAAAAACTACTTAATAGATTTTGATGAAACTTTACAGTAATATAACTTACACACCAGAATAACACATAGGCTATAAATTTCATGCGGGTGAAACCGCGGGCATAGCTATTTTTACTGATAAATATATTTCAATATATAATATTATTTATGACATGGGATATATAGAGAAACTTTTCATTAAGGAAAATAATTATTGATACAATTGGTGAACATGTAGAGTAAAACATACAAGAATATTTAAAATTGCAGCCGATTTTAGATTCCCACCTGCAGAATAATTAAAACAAGTATAGATACAAAATTACCAAAAGCATCATGATTCGTGAGTGGTTATTATTGTTTGTGTTATAACCAGGTTCCACGGTGGCGGGAAAAACCTTACACCAGTTGTTATACACTCGAAGGTACAGAAAATTTAGATGACAAGGTGTTTGAAAAACGTCATCAAAAATTAGAAGCTGAAGAAAGGCGACAATTAAGGTAATACTTTTAATATTTATTTTAGATTAGGTTTTCATTTGATCACAATGCTAGTTAGAACAAAGTGTACTCAGTAATATATAAAGAAATAGATTCATATTATAATATTATGTATTATATATATATATATATATTTATATATATAATAATAATAATATTGTAGAGAATGATAAAATAGCTTTATTTATTAAACAGATTTGCGAAATATGTAGTGCAAAAGGCACATATAATGGATTAAATCGTTTAAGAGAATTCTTCTTGTCGTATTTCGGGAAAAACTAATATATGTGATAGAAAATATTTCATGCACATTAATTACCGAATGCAAAGTTATGGATATTTGAATATATATTATGTAAAAGTAAAAATGCTTCTTTTACATTTATTGCCGATTTTATTATATTGTAACATAATAGTTTTAAAAGAGGTTAAGACTCAGTTAGCAAAATAAATTCAAATTAGACTAGTTTATCCTGCTACAGGAAAATTGTAATTAGTATAAAAAGAAATCCGAAGAAACATTTTATAAAAATCGTTATTTTTTTATACTTAACATTTATCGAAATCGCAATTTTAGTTTCACATTAAAGATATACCTTACATTTTATACAGGTGTGTTAAACGATGCTTTTTTTTTTATTTAAGTAACATACTGTTACTTTTGTCGTTACGTTTGCAGGTGGCACATGCGCCGAATTCGGGAGCAAAGACACGTAGAGCGCCTTCGACAGCGTCAAAGGGATACATGGGGCTCATCGTCTCACCACCAGCCTTCTGTTTTCACAGTATGGCCGCAACCCCAGCGCGACGTACGGTTTATAGAAATCACTGATACGCTACCCGTGATGGCTTTTGGAGAAATTGTCCCGGCCCTTCCCGACTCGTTAGTATTTCTTATTTGGTCTTTTAAATATGTACACATTAAAATACTATCACTATATTGATTTAATATTGCTGTCATCTTCAGTCTATCATAATATTATACACAAAGTATACAAATTCTCTGTCTGATGAAACATGTTTTTTGCAGTACTCTGTCCAGATGCTTTTCGAGTACTAAATATATTATTTAATTTAACATAAGCATAGATAGATAATGTTGATTATATACCAGCAGTATTGATATTGTGAGGTGATAATTAAAAATGTAACTAGATATAAAAGCATGTTGGAAAAAGGAAGTTGCTTAAACTTCATTTTCAGTTCTTTTAATGAGTTACTTATATAGTATAGTATAAGTGATTAAAATAATAATACAAGATCAAGAAACTGTTGTACCATGAAGAGATACGTCTATTTTTTTATTTTTCAGGGATTTCATGTTACCATGGGTGAGGATTTCCAAAGCATTGAAGAGGTCTAAAAGATCGAAAACACTGCATTAAGGTGTTTGATACTAAAGTGAGTTAAATTTCTTAAACGGTCAAAGATAAAAAACCTGTGTATTTCTAAACTAAGTGTACGTTATTGTTCTGAGTATTATCCTTTATAGTCGTGGACAATCCTTTGTTTGACGTCGAGATTAAAATAAATGAAGTGCTTGTGAGTTCAAATGTGAATGACGCTGTAAATATTATTAGTGTCGTTTCTGTAGATTCTATAATATGATTTTGACTTTTATTTGACCGGAAGTACTTCTCTTATTCCGCCAGACGAAGAGATATTTAGCGTCTGTGTGTGCTCTCTAAATTTTTTGTTTATGATACTTGTTTGTTTACTGTAAATATTTTTAATTATTATTATAACATTTATGATCGACTGAAAATTGTAAATATCGAAACAGTGTAATAGGAAATTATTAAGGATATATAACATTTGTTGTTTTTTCTGCATTCATGTTAGAATAGTTAGAAAAAGTATGAATGTCCGAGGGCCAGATAATATAATTATGTAATCCTCCAAAAATAATTGTATAATATTCCAATGTGACATGTAGGACTAATTAATATAATAAATAATATTAAAAATGTCGGTATTATGATGTAAGGTTCATAGACGTAATTTACTTATTGACAACAGTCGACGCAGTTCTAAAAGCACAAGAAATCCTCTTAATCTTCCTATGAAAATAAGTACTTTTTAATGTCGGCACCAAAGAATCAATTTAGAAGATAGAATCGATTTTATTAAATTACCTCCAAATAAATGTATTTTCCTGGCTTTATCTTCTTACGTTCTAATTTTTTATTTCATGTCCATAAGCTATAAATCATGTATGACCACAAATTATTATGTCTTACTGTTTCTTAGACTGTTATTCACAAAACGGTACAGCGCTGCATCGTCGTGTCGTGTGTAAAGTTAACATTAAATACAATTTTTTAAACCGTTGTATTCTGTAGTTCTATTCTAGTCTTTGCATATGATGTGGCACCGCACCGTTGTGTATGTTAATAGTATATTACAATATAAGTGCGTTATGATGGCTATAATGAGTATGAATATCATACGACGTTTTTCAATACACTTAAATTTAAATAAACTGTGATGGACATAGTTGCTTTTCTGCCCTTTTACATTTTTAAATCAGCGCGCTGTCTATGGGTTGGCGCCACGCGGCGGTCAAAATAAAAAATAAGCGCACGCTTATTTTATATTATTTCACTATTTGCGTTTATTACGCGTGTACATCGAAAACAGATGAAATTTGGACCAATTTTACAAGCGAATGTGTTGCAAATATTTTAACAACCTGATTCTATTGTTGCTACAATTCAACTAAATAAAACTAAGGTATCCAGTGACTACTTTTAAGATGAATCTTCTCATGTAATGAGTTAAGATACCTGTTGAAATTGTAGATATTGATAATTAACATTTGTACACGCAGTAGGATTTAATTAATTTAGGATTTTTTAATGACAACGTTATTACCGCCATTTTGTACTTGTCACTTTCAATGTGACTTTATAAAAGTATTGCTTATTCACAAAGTGCCGTATAATCAGTGTATTTTGACTTGTTGAAATTGGAACAGTTGAAGTTGCTTCTGTACTAAGCAACGTGTAAATAGTGTTGTTTAAACCAGTTGTTTCAGGTCGCAAACAGCACTCAACTTGTTTTGCTGACTACTTAATTTTATTCACCGTAGTTGTTGCCTTGACTGTTGGGGGAATTTACCATCCCTTTTATTCCCATTCCTCTATTGTCTGAAATAGTTACAATTCACAAATATATATACAATAATAATATTTACTAGAAAAATATATGTTTTTAACTAGCACAGTTATAATTAAACAGGAATTATTAAAAATCCTTTACAAAAATCCCAATTTTTGTGTTTTTATTTAGAAAGAGGAATTTGTTATTTCTAATAAAAATACAAAAATTAATACATCTTTTCAAAAATCTTCGAATATGAATAAATTTATATTATACAAACATAAAAACATCATCCCGTCTAATAACGCCGCTTGATATAAATCTATCTTCTTAAATGTAATTAATGTTACTATAAATATTGTACATTAACATGGCCATACATTTTAGAATTGGGATTAATATTCGGATTATTATTTAGCATTTTCGGTTAGTTTTAGAATATTTTTTTTGGATAGATTTGTATACAGGCTATATTGTTATTTTATGTCATCACCATTGCCTTGCCTTTATCCCATTATTTGGGATCCACGGTCTATAAACTTATTATATTTATATACATTATTTAAATTTCTTTCTATTTGTATTGAAATTCACTCGACAGGCCATCATTTTAATAATAAACAAATCATAATAAATGAACATTAAAAAAAAATGTCTTGCCTATTAAATTTTTATTAGTATTAAAGAAACCAATTAGTGTATTACTAATTATTACCTAAACAGAGTAGTTTGAAGGAATTTTAAATACGGTAGATTCCGTTTATTGTGATTCATGTATTGCCAACAGCTTATGTGCAGTGACATGCAGTTCCGTCTTAAACAACTAAAAAAATTAAATCTTCATTTTAACATATTAATATTATATTATCATTTAATAGATAAGTACCATACCAACATAAGCAATGAAATTATAATTCTAATGTTTTATTTATTTATTTCCTTAATCTCTGTAATTTAAATCTTAAGCAATGAAATTATAATTCTAATCTTTTATTGATTAATTTCTTAAAACTGTGTAATTTAAAAATAATGTATAATAAAATCAACATGTTTTAATTTAATATTTTATTTTTTTATCATTAATGTTCAATAACAAACTCAATTATCCGGGCTTTTGTGTTGGCAAATATTTCAATTATGTAATTTATTTTTAAATCCATTTTTGTTTCTATACTTATAATGGTCAAGTTTGTAAGTATAAGTATATCTTGGTTCATGGGTGACCGTGGTTATTTTTTTTTATTAATTAAACATTTTTAATAAATTGCATCCAGTTATAGTGACCGACATGAATCCTAACACCTTCGGCGGTGTTCGGGAAAGTCACGTGATACCCGACGACATTCGGCGCGTGCATGGCTCATTTTGTTTTGTGCTTGAAGAATTGATCACGAGTGATTAAAAATTATTATTTGACTTGGCGATATCGTTTTTCTCTATTAAAATAAATACTAACAAAAACAGGACATTTATTTTTTACAAAATGCATGTATGACGTATTTGTTATGCGATGTCAATAAACGGATTCCACTGTAATGTTATCATTTTGATATATTTCTAAAAGACGCTAATTTCAAAATTAACATGCATAAATGCAAATACTAATAAATTTGACTTTAATTTAGTAACTACTGTTATTACATGAATATGTCTATGAAATATTTCTTTTTAATAAGCTAAGTCGAGTAGAATAATATAGTCTAATCGCATCTTTATTCTTTAAAATAATTTTCGTTACCTCAGATAATACAAATAGAATCCGTAGATGTCAGTGTTCTATCTGTTTATTCTTGAATATTATTTCTGGAATATTAATTTCATAAATTAATTATATTTGTTTATGAAATGAATATACCAGGCCATATACAGTGAAGATGTTAGCATCCAAATATAGTCTATTAATGTATTATATATAATTATTTTAAGAATTATAGTGCCCTACTGGTACAATAATGATTTAAATATTTAGGACGGTATTAATAGCAGTAATGATTGGATTAGAAAGTTGGTTAAATTCATATCAGTATGATGACGGTACACAGGTAATAAAGTTTGTCATTCCAAGTCTCCGGTAATGAAACTACCTGTGTACCTATTGCTTAGTATTTATTTATGACTTGGTAATTTATATGCATCAAACACATTATTATTAATAATTTCGTTGGAAGCGTATAGCTCTAGAACATTACACTAATTTTATTACGCTTGTTGTAATAAATCATAAGATAAATACATTTTTGTGTAATTTTGTAAATGTATATTGTTAAAATTAAATTCTCTTTGTACTTAGGCTCCAAAAATAGAAAGTAATGTTTTCGAATAATTTTTGTTAAGGATGTTTTTATTTTTATTACTTATGCAAATGTAAAAAAAACTTGTAATATTTATTTTTGTCTAATGAAATCACTTAATATGTGTGACCTTATTAGTCGCATGCTTTTTCATGTAAGTAAGCTTATTATGTAGTTAAGCCTATTATATGATGAAATTATGAAACTTGTTTTGGAATTTGTAGGACTTTTTGAAATTGATGTATTGTTTGCATTTTATTTCGTTCAAAGGCCACAAGTAATATAAGAGTTAAATAATTATATGCATTATACACTATACATTTTTATCATTGTTTTAAAAATAGAACTCTATCCAGTGGATAGAATGGGTTTTATAAATACATAGATATGATGATTCAGTGAAAATGCAAGAAATAGAATTTCCAATATTATTTGATATAATAAATATTAAGGAAAAAACCGTTAATAGGCGCTGATAATAGAAATATTAGGAGAAATATATAATTTTTAAACATCAATAATAGAATTGTTTCTGGCTATCCATTTTAAATTTATTATTATCACTATATTTTATAAATCAATGTTTCACGGTATTTTAGAATAGTTATTGATAAGACTGATTTCATTTCTCGTTTGATAAGTACACGTAATTATATTATGATTACGTTTTATTAAAAAGTTAACACAATATCTCGAATAAAATGACGTTGTTCTATAAATTGTAGTGGCCGATGACAAAACATTGGGTTGGTGTCCACCATACTAAATACTTGTGGCTGTAGATTAGAAATATGATGTTACTTTAAGTATTACTTATGGATATTGTGTGTTTAGAGGATCTTAACAGGACCCTCAGCGCGCAATAAATTATAAGATTTAATACAATCATTTTAGTTGTAGTGCTGTTAAATAATAACAAGTTATGTTTAGGATAATATTTGTTAAATGTTACTGATTTCAAGTTTGCCGCACTATCCACTTATCATAAAAATAAAATACCAAGATCTCATTAATTATTAATATTGGATTATAATAATTAAAAATAGTAGAATTGAGCCCGTAATATAAATAAAACGTTGTTTGTTTGAAATATTAGAAGTAGGAGCGAAACACATGCTTTTTATATCAAGATTTGTCAGGCCAATTAAACAAGAGAATATTGCATATCACTTAGTCACAGTATAGGTTACAAGCGACTCTGAAATAAAATCCATTTATGTTTATATACAATAAAGATCATCACTCATCGCTCATCACATAGATTGCAGTACAGAATTATTCAATGTTTAACGATAGTTTATTATTTTTGTTTCCAAAAATGTAAATTATAGTGTAGCTATTATAATGTCGCATTTATTAAATAATCTCGATAAAGATATGTTTCTGTGTACAAGTTAGTAGCGAGTATTACGTATTACACTATTGAAGTAGCATAAATATTTATCTTCCCATGATTGTAAGAACTTTATTTCGATTTAATTATGAATTCATGTGATACTTCAGACTAAGTTGTATAAGTACATTGAAATAAAGGACCTTTTACTTTAGAATTTTATTATTCCGCTCTAATTGTAATCCCTTGTGGTGTACAGGTAAGTTCCTATCCATCGCAACAGGCAGACCGTCAGTCAGAATTTAATAAAGGACGTATATTTTATGCATCACAATAATATTGTGTTAATTATAATAAGATTGATTAAATGTTCACACAAGCACATCCATACATATAAATAAAAGTGTTCGTTTTTAATATTGAAATAACCGTTTTTTACTACTTGCATATGAATATAAATACGGTACATACACTAAAATAACATTTTTTACAATTTTTGTCTGTTTGTTCCGGCTAATCTCTGAAATGGCTGGACCGATTTTGGCGGAACCTTTATTGGCAGGTAGGTGATGTAATAAGGAATAACTTAGGCTACCTTAGGATAAATTCCACGCGGACGAAGTCGTGTGTACAGCTAGTTATGAAATATAATAAAATTAATTTTACTAAATACCATTGATCGCGCGAACATTCAAAATGTATTTAGAGGATCATAAATAATTTTAATAAAATTCAAAGTAACTCTGAATGAAACAAAAGAGTCATTGATCAACTTTTATTATTTATAATAACATACAGTTATGAGTACCTACATTTTTATCCACCATATAATTTAACTTCAGTTTCAACACATTCCTTCATAATACAGTCAAGCTCATGTAAAGTGCTATGTCCTGAATCAAGTGTTCTTATGTAGTCTTCAATTTTATCAATGTATCCGTTCTCCGTATCTTGTAATATTTTAATTATTGTCTCATTATCACTTTTTATTACACGTGCTGCATGAAGACTGTATAAATAGTGCTCCCTTAGAGGCTGCGGAAAATCAAGATTATTATAATTACATGTGATCAATAATATAGTATAAATTTGTTTTGTTGTTGAGACCAAAAATAAACAACAAAACGTCATTGTTGAAGTGGTATCTTATGTTTAGTCAACATTTCGAATAAACAGTTGGACTAAATTATTAATTCATTTGACTACTAGTAAAACCCACAATTATATAGGACTTCAAAAAATCCTAATACTAAACTCCTATATACCTACCTACTTATTCATTATTCATATTTCAGTTTATGAAAAAGAAAAAAAAAGTAAATATGACGTAATACATATATTTCTATAGTTTTATGTATTTCTTTCCTATAATGACGTTTAAAAAAATTTACTCATATTTCTGTATTATCATTATTTAGTTGCCTCAGCTTCAGTATCAGCATAAGTTCATAATTTAAACCCTTTAGTGCATCCTATAACTAGTCTAAGCGAAAATATATCTCTAAATAAATTATACCTCATTAGGACTCTTTGTATAAGGAGAGACTTGAGGGTTAGGTGTAAAGATGAAAGGCTTGAACAAAGATTGGCTTGGGTCAGGCGTCCCTGTGAACCAATGTATGTTGATGCTGTTGGCGGATAGACTTGATACCTATAAAGATAAAAGCCATCAATAGAAATTCATTAGGAATTAGCCTTGATCGTTTCCAGGGAGAGTGTGTGGAGGACAATAAATATGGTTTATTACTAGCAAGGGGGCCACTAGTAACCAATAGTAGTTTTCTCCACTCTGCTATATTTGTATTAATGATATAATTGATGACCCTAGGTGGTCTAGCTGTTTTGTACGCTGCTTTACGTTCGATGGTTGTGAGATCAATACCTCAAACAGTACAAACCTTTGTATTCATGAATCTGGGTCTTTTCTATGTATATAACATACACTGTTTTAAGTTTGACGCGGTCATTATTTATAAGTATAATTAGTAAATCACGGGATCTTCCCACGTTTTATTTTTGTTGAGTTCCCGATATTTCGGCAGTGTTTCAATGGCCATGATCACGGGTAAACTGAAGAGCAGCGGGTAGACGGTAAATAAATCTTTTATGGGCAGTCATATTCGTCTACCTTCACACGTCTTCGTTTGTTGCTAAATATCGAGAACTCGACAAAAATAAAATGTAAGATCCCGTGATTTACTTATTATACTTATATATAACCTATCTATTTAAAAATAAATGTATTTAAGTATTCTATCAGCTGTTCAGTACCCATGTCAAGCTCAGCTTATATTGAAGGTAGATGGTGCTGTGTGATTTGTCCTGAGGTAGTTTTATTATTAATTATTTAAGTGAATAAATTATATATATTTATATTTGCTATCACTAGCCAGTTATAGAGATCAGTTTGGATAGTTTATTATTTATAAATGATACATGTTGACTTATCATAACAATACATTAATATAACATTACTTAGTACACTTATTTTACCAGAGTGAGGTATAATGTTGAAATCCTTATATATTGCCCTAATACTATATCAATATGTTAGGCAGCTTGTTATATTTTCTTGTTTGGATTGTTATATTTTCTCTTGCACTGATGTATTGACCTCAGAGTTTTCTCATTTTGTCATACATATTTAGTTTTGTTACTATAGTAGACTTATGACATGCTGATGAGGTAGCAAGCATCACCATTAATATATATTTAACAATGCCTCAATATTACGTTATACATAAACTACCTGGCTTCCTTGAGTGGGGTATGAGTCATCACAACCACGACAAATGAAACTTTCTTTATGTCTCAATATATAAAACATATCTTTGACATCAAATGACATTCCAGCTGTGGAATTTTTTAAGAGTATTTCTCCCTCTTCCTGTCTTATGTCATCACCCCCAGAGGAGAAACATTCAGTGAAATTGAATTTAGTCTGAGAAAAAGAAATATGTTAATTGTCATAACTGTATAAACATAAGATAGTACCAAAAAGTATACACTGCAAAAATGGTTTATTGTTTTATAGTTTGAATAGATAAATGCTATGATATAGTGGCACCCAGTTATCATGCAATACAGCCAGAGCATCATTACTGTAATGGTATGAATCAAATCAAATTTAAATTATATTATTGATAGTCTTGAATATTAGAATTATAAATAGATTTTATTAATTTGAGAAGCATTTGAGAAATGTTTAATAAACTTACATATTAGTAGACCTTAAAAATTAAAAGATAATTAATTATAGATACATTTTAGCTGCAACATAACTGTTTATATGCATAATTAATAATAAAGTTGAAATAAATACTTTTGTAATGTACTTAACTACTTAATAATATTGGTACTACTGACCTCTCCATCCCACAGTTTCATTGATTTTGCTATTTCATGTAGTTTCTCAGAGTGTTTATCAATTTTTGTAGTGATTGTTAAACCATTTGATATATTTCTATAGCCACTTTCTAGTTTCTCTGCTACCCATAATTTTCCACTTGTTTCAAGTACCCATGCTTCAGTAGGGTCAGCAATTATATAAGAATTATGGTAATAATGATAGTCATCATGTTCTGAACATGGACCTCCCTGGCCATATATTTCAAGAAGGGTTGTAATGACACATAATGCATCTTCAGCAGTATTTCCTCGTTCCAAGCCTAATCTGCAATCAAAAGATATCTCTTATAGATTACTGCAGTATTCTAAAGCCCATATATTCATTATATTCTAGTTTTTTTGTATTTAGGCAGTAGTTTCTTTATCAGTTATTACAAAAAAGTATTTATTATAAATTGTTATTCAATTAATGAAAATTGTTCTACAATTAGACAGACTGAGAGGTGGTTTACCGAAGAAGATCCATTCCTAGGAGGCGCTTCTCTTTGGCATCCCCATCCCCATCATTATTGTTTGTCCAAACTGCTTCATTTCCAATTACAACATTTTTATCATTAGCACCCATTTCTGCACCCCACATCCATGCTGGTTTACTTAGTATAACATCATTTACTGGATTGGCACTCTCTTCTATAGTTATATAAGTGCACTGAACATGAAAAATTATAAAAACTATTTTGCAATCATTACAACATAATGAAAGCATATCTACAATGTATTAGGTTGTTTGGAAAGTAAAATTAATTGAAATAAAAAGTAAGAGGAGAATTAATTAAAATTTTTCACACAGAAGCCTTGCTATATGAGCTCTCAAAACATATAAAAATTATACGGCTTAAGTGTGAAATTGAATGCAAAAACTACAATTAAATTCTAAGTTAGGAAAAACTAAATTACTTTCAGAACAACCTAATATCATCATCATATTATATGGAGAATGAACATATGAAATAAGTGAGTATGATTTACATTCCTTCCCGAGTGTGGTGCATCTTCGACATCAAAATTGCCGAATCGAAATTTAGCTAACCACACACAGGCACAGGCACAGGCATACTGTTAACATACCTTCTCTATACACATCAGTACTCACGGTCACACAGTCTCTATACAATTTCTTTCTGGCTTGAACAGCATTTCTGCCCTTTCTCTAGTAAAACAGTAAGATATGTGGAAAATACTGCTTTTCACTCTCCATATTTAAAAAGGCACCAACCAAAAACTACTGCATAGAATTAATTGGAATTTTTCACACACAAGCCTTGCTATATGAGCTCTCAAACCATATAAAAATTATACAGTTTAAGTGTGTAGTTGGGTGCAAAAATACAATTAAATCCTCTGTCATGAAAACACGAAATGACTTTCTGAACAACCTAATATATAGTGACTTGAAACAGAAGACAAAGTAACGATCTCACAAAAATCACAATAATACTGTTATTGGAACATTTGTTCAGGACTAGCCGGAAAAAGAATTCTCTGATCAGTAATTGTAAGCATTAATATTCATTCTACCAATAATATAATCTACATATAATATAAAATAAAAATGTATCAAGTGTATAATACTAATTACAGATATATACTAACTAAAATACTATTAACAAAATATTATTTTTTTGTTAATAGTATTTGTTGCAAAATGGTAGGACATTACTAACAACAATTTATTGTTATAATAATAATATTAGTCATAAGAATTTTTCTCTGATGAATGGAAACTACTTGTGTCTCTGATTAATGGATACAATAAAATATATATAATCAGTCAGTAAATGGTCGGTTAATAGTATATATGTTTTTCTTATTCAATACAATCTTACAAATGTGTACAAAATGGGTTAACTACGTACCTTGAGCTTCTTATCTCTAAGTCCTCCCTTAATAAAAACAACTTCTTGTACTTCATTTTGCGGACGATCCGAATTTTTGCCAAATATAACTCTTCTATCTTTGTTATGATTTGATAGAACGACAAATGTGTCACACGACTTTGGGAAATTCATTTTAATAATGTTTATTGAATTAAATTATTCATTTCAAAGTCGCGAAGGAAAATTTGTTTACAATCGATTATAATTCAACATTCAAAACATAGAGTAACGATTTTTTTTCTCCTCATTCGTTGTATCTCTTTGGGTTGCCAACCTTAGAAATCTCGTATTGAGTACATTTCACATCTATAATGATTACGATAGGAGAATTATAAAGCCCAGTAAATGTTAATTACGGTTCCCAGGGCTGTTGAGGAGCAGTACCCTCACAACATGTAACATGTTGCGAGGGCACTGCTCCTCAACTGGTCTAATTAGTGTAAACAAATTTTTACCCTAATTAGACCTGTGTATCTAATTGTTGTCTGAATTTTGTCAACAATTTTATTTGCCCATTTTTTTAATATATATATTTAACTTCTAAACTGATTAAGATAGTTGTGTTATAATGAGCAGTAATCTCACAACTATGTAAAAAAATCCTAAATCTGTAATAGCCACGATGCAGCCAGCTGAATATTTCTTATCGAAGAAAAAATAAACAGTTTATTTTCATTAGGCTTAATAATACACCACCACAGGAGATGAGTTTGACGCGAGTTTACTAATAGTTTGCTCAAATCTTAAAAATTATAATTAAGACTTAAATCTTTTTTCTAAATAAATGGCGTTCTCTGTAAGTACTAGGTGCATGGTAGATATAGGACGAGGATAGGAGTCCAATTGCATTTATGACCAGGGGGCGTATTATGAACTCTTTAAAATCCAGTAAGTTTCCAGGCAGTTAAGTTTAAGCCGTAAATTGCCTGGGATTAAGAGTTCATAATACGCCCGCAGCGCCGTCTTTCGCTTATAAGGCCTCTATGACCATAGTAATAAAGTACTATTTTGTTAGAATAGACAAGTCATTTTTGAACATGACGCTTTAGAGATGTACATGGGGATACCCTACCTTCAAAACAAATTAGACTAAAATAATTTTAAAAAGTCGTAACATGATGAGGGGTTTAAGTTCTTGCTAGACATTTATAAAAAAATTACAAAAACGATCAAATTTACCATAGTCTGTAAGCATTTGTTAAGACTGATTTTCAGGCGAGAGTAGACTATCGGTTATCGTTTGGTAAAGGAGTAGGGACTAGATTAGACTAGGGGGCCGCAATGCATTATGCGGAATAGGGACACGTTTCTGACAATTTACAACTATCTATAATTAACGCCATCTCTAGGCGACAACAATTAGATTACGGGCTAAGAGATGGCGTTAGTTGTACGTAAGAGTCATTATAATTTAAGTATAATAAATTTAGTAACTAAAAACAATGTAGTAATAAACGAATTTTTAAAGACACATTGAAGACGTATATTTTATTTCATTTATTTATATAAATTTTATTAATTAAAATGTTCAGTGATTAAAATTCGAGTTCCCTACCAGAGCACTGTTTTAATAATTATACAGAAATATTAAATATTTTTATTTAGAAGTTTTATTTTTTTAAGAGTAACGGAAAATCTAAATAACAACAAAACATTGATGTTCAAAAACTTAGTAATTTTGTAAAGAAAATAATAAGTTATGTATAAAAAAAATTTTTGGTTTTTCTGGAACATATGCATTTTGAATTAATTATTTTCTGACTTGAGAGCAAAGACCTAGAGAGACGGAATTTATAAATGTAAGTATATACATCTACTGTTAGTCCTACATTTCTTTATTAATAGTACACTGAGTCATGGTAGATGGCGCTGAAGTAAAATTAGACTGTATTTCAGTACGATACGTTAAGTAACTATTGTTTTCGAGAAAATATTTCTTTTTTCTGAATGGTATATTGCAGTTTTGTGCTATATTTTATATACCAATATATTATTATGTCAAAAGTTTTATAATCATACAAAGGGTTTATTAGTATCTAGTAATTTTATTTGACAGTAGGTATCTATATAATACACAAGCACAATATTCCTAAGTTTTGTTTTGGGTTATACAGTCACTGTATAGCTATACAAATTAGAGTCGATTGTTGTATATCATGTTTGTCAGTTTAATATATAAGTAGTAGGTGAATTAGGAAGTAAATAGAATGGTGTTTCTCTGTGGGCCTTTCATGAGGAATTTATCATAATGTCATAATGGTATCCCGGAAAGACGTGGACAACAACTTGATGGGGTCAATCGCTAGCAATTGAGCTACGGCTTACAATCACACAACAAAATTATTTAAATATGTAAAAACATAGCAAATGGCAAGAGCACCGAGTAGAGCGAAGAGCAGAATTATGAATAAATTGGACTAATGACCGTTATTCAAAATGTATACAGTCGATTGTCTATTTACGCAATTTAAGCAAAAAACGTGTTATGGCATAGAACGCCAAGCAAGCAATCTAGGTGCCACGATTAAAAAGGTGACCGTTGCTAATAAGCAGACATAGACTAATTCATACATGAATCATTATATAACATTATTATTGTATACTTATTTAAAATAGTCAGATAATTTTATTCCTCAATTTTTTTTTATAAATTGAGTGGTATTGATATTTAAATAACTGGGCTAGTCAATGATTGCAATAATTTTACAGACTTAAAATACAGAATTTGAGCAGATAAATGTTTTGTTTCAATCAAAAATAGCTTTTGCCAGTTTAAATAAAAAGAAAGTTTAAACAGGTGTACGGCTGCATGTATCTCATCAATTAATGTTTGCGGCGTTTGAAGCAAACCCACGCCATAAATCATTTTATGTAAATAAGCAACAACAATGAGCCAAAATATAGAGTGCTCTATGGAACCTACACCGGATGTACTAGCGACTTCCCGCCGGTTTCTGACGGTTTTACCTACTGTTTCCGTTTTGCTTTGTACGTTGGTTCCCGGTGATATACTCTGCAATCCTAAACTTACCCTTCAGATATAATTTAAGTAGGTAGGCTATGTTAAATCAAGATTTCGTTATCATACTTATGTGCACACTGTTCCTTATCCTACCTATGAATATCTATTACTACATAATATCTATTTTTGAAACACAATACATTTTAGAGATATACCAGATTATTAAAGATTTTATATGATAACAGTAAAATATCAGGATTAGCTTTTTGACAATATTAATCTGTAAAGAATTTTTCTAATAGGTACATATTCTATGAACTACATTTAGTCTAATAATATTTGTTAAAACACGGTTTATATAGAAAAATATATATATACTGTACAAAAGTAGACAGTAAAAAGTCATCTAAGTGAATGCCTCTTACTTATTTCAGCTTGGCGGCTGCCAAACCTGCTTCGTAAGCTGTGTTGCATCAGTTTCAGTTGCATTGCTTGAAAAGGCAGTAAACATGCTGATTACAAAGTATCTACTCTCTCTAATATCCATGGGTAACTCACTATTCTTAAAGACGAAAATGATAGTTAATATTATATAATTTTATTTCAGTCGAGTGTGTTTTAGGGATATATAATTCCTTTACGGTCTCGGTGGTCTATGTGTACTTACTCCCCATGATAGACGTGTCAATTCTTCATACAATGTAGATATTTCTACATGAGTAGAAATATTGGCCTGGGTGTATTGTGTATTTCCAAATAACATTACTAATAACATGGCGTCAAATATAATAGATTTAAATAATGTATATACGTGTGAGATTTTACAATATGTAATGGAAGTTAAATAACGAACTGATAGGCATATACGATTATCATTATGTATATAAAAAAAGTTGCTAACTATTTTGTAGTATCCAAGTACCATGTCATCATTAAAATCCCTATCAAAAAACTTCAACGAGGCCTAATCTGAGTCCAGAAACTTTTATAAATAATGGAGTTTTTAGTGGAACTGATTATTTATACATCATTAATCATTCTCAAACTTCGGATTGAAGATTTGACATTCCTGACGGATCTCATTTAATCTTCTTAAGTGTCTGATACACGCTCCACTGAATTTATTTGTGCAGTCAATTCACCAATGAACTTGTACTAAGTCTGGGAAACAGGCAGGCGTTTCCATATAATTTAAAGTGTTGTCTAATGTAAAAGAATGTATTAAGAAAAATTATTTAATAGCTCATACTAAGTAATAGTATACTCACCATTAATTATAGTATTTTATATTAAAATCCTTATTTTACTAAATGCATATGTATATAGAATTAAAATTAGATATTCCTCGACCCACGTCCGGTCTGCACCTGCTTTTTAAATCTCTGTTAATTCCTAAGACATTTTTTTTAATAATATGCTGTACAGCGTAGTTTAAAATATCAAAATGGTTAGAAATTGGGAACGACTTTGTTTTAAATTATGTAAAGAAGAAAAAGGCAATGAAAATGAAAAAGCGTTATGACTGTTAGTACCTACAAGTAATTAATCCACGGGCAAATAGTATTGCGTTTGGAATAAAAATAGTTTAATATATAAAGTCAACGAGCAACATTACATTACATGTACATAACATTACTATTTTATTCAATTTGGTTTTCCGCGTTTTCAGATACCTACTTATTATTGTAGTAAGACATAAATAATATTTTAAAACTTATTAGTCTTTACATTATTAGAATAAAAAACAAATAAAAAGGTCATATGTTTTATTTTTTTAAGACATGAAATCAAATAAATTATATTTATAAAGGCCGCCCTATAAAAAGGAACCAAAATATTATTTATAACACTAATAAAAAAAATGTAATATTGTCTCGTACATTAGCTTAATTTGACTAACAAACCTTTGATTTTGTAGGCATATATCATTTACAAATTTCTACCAGGATGAAATATTAAGGTATCAAAGCATTAGGCATGATCGATAAACATTAATGTTTATGAAACAGTTAAGTCACCGATACCTTCGACAAGAAAAAGGTGCGAGTGAAACGAAAAGTGACATGTAAATATTTAAAAAACTATAGATTTTAAAACGTTTCAATCAAGTATCTATGCATTACATAATTAAGCTTCGGATGAATATTTTACACTTACAAATAGCATAGCGGCTAAAGTGAAGTGTTTACAGGCATCCCTGGGCATCCCTGCATGTTGCATTATTGATCATCTGCTGCTCTTTCTACACATAAATGTCTATTATGACAAATGAAAACAAGGCACCAAGACAAAAACCAAAGGAAACGTCCTGATATCGTTTGCCTGTTTATCTTAAGTAGTTTTGTCAGAAACTGACTAACGTAAAAAGTTGGAATTGTGAGATCCAATTACAGATGTAAAGATAATATGAAACGTTGAACTTTTTGGAAGACGCCATCAGCTTAAGGGATGAATAAAAACTTGTTTTTCTTTGCTTTGGACGACTGGTCCCTACATATCATCGAATCTAATAACAGCACAAGTTTCAAAGTAACTTCATAAAAAGGTAATGGGTACGTACCGCTCTCACATTTTTATTTAGTATTTGTAATTTACTTCTACGTGGTTATATTTTGGAATTTCTATGGGGAAAATTCAGGATTGCATCTTGACCGAAGTCAACGTGGAGGTTACCCAACTCTATTGACCGTATTAACTTTTTTTTACTGGGAGGAAATCCCACATGGAGGCTCGTCCTCTCCGGGGGAGGCAAATGGGTACTGTGAGAATCCTACTCCTGCCTAGAGGCTCGCGTTGTATTAGGATGCCTTGGGTCTTATAGAGAGAATGCTTCATAGAGTAAAACTTTAATTGGAAAATGTACACCGTAACGACAATAGTATTTTTGCTATTTTTTTCGATGCTTGTTCATCAGTTGATGTAAACTACTACCTACTGTACATATTTACCCAAAAAACCACAACCGTCTAATAATAAGTACTAGATGAATGAATTACGTACTGTATTTTTGGATATACAAACCTCATCACATCTTTTCATTTAATTGAAAAGAGCTGTCTATCTCCAAACGACCGAAAAGTCCTGTTTAAAAATATTCTATCAATGAGTAAACTAATATTATAAAGTGGAAACATTTTATTGTATGTTTGTTTGTGATGGAAACTTTAAACAAGTATTTGAATAGGTTATGAAACTAGAGGACTGAAATATCCTTTTACCAGTAGAACCCTACAATATCCTTGATCGAAAATGTTAAGGATCCATATGAAAATTTTGATAATTTAACAAACAACGTGTGAAAAATTCTTATATGACTTACTATGCGGAAATTATTGACATTAGAGCAAAGTGATGTACTACAGTTACATAAAGAACATCAGTATCTAAGAGTATATACATATATATATATATACGTACATACGTATAATAATATGTGTGTGTATGTATATTTTTATGTTTTGAACTTTTTGTTAAATGTCCGAATTCGGGTGAGCGGTAATATACATATAATAGTCTTCGTTCACAGTTTACAGTGGAGACCAGGTAGAGGTCGATCGTACATTATATAATAGATTGCTACTAATATGTTGGTCGCTGTTATAAACCTATGGCTTCTGTCCCACAAATATATGAGATTGAGAGTAGATATCATATAGATCGCAATAAAATATTTTATTGTGAAAGCAATTTAAATAAATAAAATATATAGGGTCCTTATAAATTATTCAGTATTAGAATATTTAATTTGAATTAATGCGTATTAGAATCAAATTGTAACAAACCCAGATTTGGTTTGTTACAATTTGATTCTAAATCGTGTACCTACCTGTTCGTAGATTGTTTACTCATTGGAGCGTGATTGAATTTTGACAAAACAAATAAAATCGATGAATAGCGCTCTATAGTCTATTGTTAATCTCAATTTGACGATCAGCCCACGCCATCATTCGGTCGTTTCGCATCTGAATATGTATTTCAAACTTCACCAAGTGATGTGTTCACTAGCAGATTCTCTTGCATCCTGTATCCACTTTCTACACTTACATGGAGTAATAGTTTGTATTGTAAAATAAATAAAAAATTATATTAACAACTCAGTCATTTTAAATAAATATAACCTTTCCTTTATAATTCGTCAGATTGGTATATAGTAGCCAGCTAGGATCCGCTCCGAACGATTTCAGATTTAAATGGGGATCGAAACTACGACAGCTTGGTCCGAGGTTTGAACCTAGCGGTGTTTGCAGACTAAAGTAGTATCCGTCAGTCAGGAGTTGGCCTTCAGTCAATCTTTAAGTACTTCTATGGGTTCATTTATGCTATATTTGTTTTCATTAGTTTTACTAATAATTACGTTACGTTAAATACTTACGATATAAATAATTTATGAAAATATGTGATGATGTGGCTATAGAGGTATTCAGTCAAGTAGTTAAAAACTACTTGACTGAAAACCTAGTATGATACAGGAAAAATTAATTAATGTTATGAAAGTACCTTTTAATAATATTATAGATACGAATATTATTTTATTAATATGAAACCAAGTACATACCAGCGTTTACTACATTTACATTATACAGTATGAGGGGTATCATACCGTATAATGTAAAAAAGGTTTAGGTTAGGCTATGTTTATGAACATAATTTTATCAAGCAATTACACTATGTTTTGATAATTTATTAACTATGTTAGTTGTCTTTTATAATACTTATACCTATATTAAAACGCTTACTGAATTTTATTTATGTGTACACATTCATGCTCACAACACAAGAGTATCGGTGTGTAAATATCGTTTGCTATTTTAGGACTAGCTCCATTAAGCTCGGTAAACCAAGAGTCAAGTAGACTCAGCGTTACTTTCGGAATTTCTGACGAATTTTTTTTATATTGTTACCAAAATATAGTTGATTCAAAAAACTTTTGTTATTATTTCAGTAACTGATACTGGTCGCTGTACAAATACAGTTAGTTATGTCAGTTCATAGCATAATAATTTATTTAGAAACGATGTTTATCATGATTACGGCCTGGAAAAAAATACATAAATAATTAGGAAAAGATACTATCATAATCTTTACATATAATAAAATATTGAGGAAAAAAATTGTCTGTTTATGTGTTAAGGTTACATGAAAAAATGGTTGGTGGAATTAGGATAACAATGCATAGAATAATTTTGTTAATTAATTAATTTACAAACATAATAATAGGTATTGTATATAACATTGTTACATCATTTATTTTTGTCGTTGATTATCGATAATAGATGGCGATTTTTAAATGTACACGTGTACGAAGTCGCGGTTACTACTAGCTAGAAGTGTAATCTACAAGAATCTTTAGAACGAACTAAAAATTAAAAGGAATTAATTGTATCTACGAGCTATATGACTTTGATTGATGATATTTAATGACTTTTATAAATATAACTTGAGAAATAAATAACCCATGATGTTTCATTCAATTCTTACTTCTAAGCCAGGAATACATATTTATTAAGATTTATAATCGATAATGCAGTTTTGTAAATGCTGGACCTAGGTGATATTTAGGGAGGTTTGGGGTGGTTGTTTAGTGGGCACGAAGTGCGGGATGCGGGGCGGATATTACTGGGGAAGTCCCGAAGCCATCGATCATCGTTACTGTCAGATGAGCGAAGCGCCTTTTAACGAGGTAGGTGGTCACGACTTGATGCCGTTTGGCGTCATTGCTATCCATTGAGATAGTGCAAAGCGAGCATAAAATAGAAAACAGTAAATATAATTCTCCCAGGATATAACAGTAATGGTCGTTTTGCTAACTCATATGTACGAGTAGTAGCCACATCTTTACCCACCGGTGGTTAAATAAAATAATAATATTGTTGCTTTGTGCAAGAGTTAATATTTTATTTTATAAGAAATTACATATAAAAACTAACTATATTAAAATTAATTATTTGTAAAAATACTAAAAAATTCTAGTCAACTTAATTTTTCAATAATTCAAATAAAGAAGGTAGTAGAAATACAAAGTCAATTTGTCGGTAGTAGAAATACTTTGTAGAATAATTCCATATATTCATTCGTACAAAATTTCGAATTTGGTTTACTGTGCCGTCAATTATTATGAAATTATTATTCATGTTTTGTATTTTACGGAATAATACAGACAATCTTGAACAGGTATATGCACGGAACGCGCATTTCTAACTACTCTATTTTTCGTGGAGGTTAACAAAAACCATAAGGATAATAATCAAACTTTCGAGCAGAGTTCCTAGAAAATTGCGAGATGTTGTTGGAAATTGTGGAAATTGTACCGGAAATTATTTGGGAAAATTCATACCTATTGCATTTCAGTCTGATGGTAAGGATGCTTGATGAACTCTTGTTATTTATGTTACTGTAGGTAGGTTACTATATACATATATTTTTATTAAAAATAACATTAAATTCACAGAACAAATTTAATTTAGACTTTTCGTAGTAATTCTCGAATGATCTCTTGTATCGAACATTTCAAGGAATACGTTATGACCATTAACTACCGATAAACTCTACCAACAACATTAACCACAAATACTGCAGCTGTATACTGTGAAGGAAAACGTTTCCTTTAGGAATTGAAGCTTAATGTACGACAATTTTACAAGAGTGAAGTTGATCGTAGTATAAACTGTCATTTATTATCTTGTAGAAATAATGACTTTATATTGTGTGAAAACAGGTATCCTAAAGAATTATTGGTTACGTGATAAATTGTGCGAAACAACAAATACAGTATTATATTATTTGTGGTCGAAATCGAATCTACGTTCATTAAATTCAGTAATTTAAGATACGTCGTTAATGAAGACTAGTTATAATAATTACCAGATTGAATACGCTTTTACAAAGCAAATACCTCTTTCTTACCATACGTTACGTATTGCAATGTAAAATAGTAATTAAATGATATATAAATTAGACCTGTTACTATTATACATATTTCTTAATCAGACTGTACCTTTACATGTATGTTTTGAGCTGATTTTCAGTTTGTATTTTCCTATTTACAAACAGAAAATCAGCGCTGAACGTACACGAGTTCAGTAAATGCTGTGCTTGCATGTATCCATTGTAATGATACGTAAGTATATGTTACGTAATACACCTATTATATCGTTGTATTTATAAATGTTTTGTATTTAGAAATTCTCTATCATATTCGATATAAAAATGTTACCTGTCTATTAACAATAACTAAATATAAGCGGCAATAGTTTTCTATTATTCTTATCATTTATTTTTATTTGATACAAATAATTATTATTATAAAATAATGACTTATTACTAAAATTATGCATAAAGCTAATAAAAAAGTTTATATATTAACTTTTTTTAAGATTAAAACGTTACAAAATTGAGAGGTAATATCTGTCTGTTCTATTTTTTTATTTTTTGCCCACATTTAAATTATTAAATATTTATTATGTTTTTATTTAAATATACGCATTTAAATAAAATTTTAATACAGGACCCGCCAATTTGATGTAACGTCGAGATGAAGTAAGGGAAACAGTTGATAAACTTTGGCGAACAGTAGCATTTATTACAATAAGCTAGCTGGCTAAGGGTCTCACTGCAGCTACTTGTTCAAATGGGTCTTCTGGATTCTGTTGTTTCCTTAAGAATTTAAACTTAAGTAAAAAGGAAGTGTAGACATTTCAGATATTTATATTACTTAACACAGTATTTTTACTTATAAAAATATTTACAGTTTTACATTTGAAAGTTTTTAAGTTCAGTACAGTATGTATTAGTTAAACTTTTACAAATATATATGTTGATAGCTTTATACATAAAACATAGGATAAGTTACATCATGACATAGTATAAAACAAAGTCGCTGTCGCCGTCTGTCCCTAATAACTACGCAACGGATTTTGAAGCGGTTTTTTTCATAGATAGAGTGATACAAGAGGAAGGTTCATATATATAATACATGTATACCCGTGCGAAGCCGAGAGGGTAACTAGTAGAATATAATTGATAAGTAAATAGTCGTCTGCGTGGGTAAATTTATTTCAGGCGTAAAAAGATTGCTCTGTAAGTTGCCTTTCGCTTGTAAGATGAGATTAGACAACGGATTTAGAGGATAAAAGCATAACATTTTAGTCCTCCGCTATGACTACATTTAAGTGGTTGTCACAGTTGTGACATGGTGATGTGATGTCCGTAGTGGTGTTCATGAACATAGGTAACCAGTTACCAATTACCACCATTAACTTCCTAAAAACATAGACGAGTTATGTATTTATAGAGTAACAGTATAATTACAAAACATTTTGTTCAGAATACGACTGGTTTTAGAGATTCCTAACAAATAGATTTTAAAATTAAAAATTGATTTTTAAAGAAACAACTATATATGTATGTAGTAATCGAACATATGTAGCCTTCTCATTATTTTATAATCTACGCGCTCACAAAAGAGTCACATGTATACATTTTTATATAATGTACTTCTAATATATTACACAAAGTAATTTAAAACTAAAATGAATACCTAATAAATACCGAAATGTACAATCTTGGTAACAGAAACCAAAAAGTGGGTGAAGCTTCCTCTGCTAGTAGTTTTACAAAAGTAATATTGTAGTTCATTCAGTTTACATATAAGGATGTTTATGTAATCGAAATGGCAAGTGATATTATGGCCCATCTGATAGTAATTAGCAGCCTTTGCCTATTACACGGCCGTGGTAATCGTCAGCCTATAGATAAAGCAAATTGTTGGGCGGCGTAAATACCCGTAGGTGAAATAGAAATACCGATATGATTATACAAAATGTATCTCGGTTTGGTAATGTTTATACGGAATTCACTGAAATCATGCCTATTAACAATTATATATTACAAACAGTATAGTGTCATATTTATTTCTTATATTTTTGGGCAATAATATCAACATTTCTATCAATTTCATATTATTCGGTACTCCATGACAATAGTAGGTAAATACTGAGAACAAATATAATGGCAGTGACAAAGCTAGGCTCACCCTTTACCACGTTTGATCATAATTCCGCAAAAGATTCAACGAATTGTGGTCACGTACATAATTTTGTACAATATTCCATTTACAATGCACGTAATTCACTCTGCGAAATGTTTGTTAAATTTCAGTAGAGTGAATCTATGTAAGTATAATAACATGTGTCTATCGGTGACATTAGTGGGTAAGTTTCTGTAATAATCATATCATATCAATTTCGTTATTTGTTCTTCAGTTAAGATATCTTAAATAATTTAGTTATTCAAAAACCAACAGCTTACAATCCAATACAGAAATAAACAGTACATTTCTAGAGAAAGCCAGTAACAGATTTTCAGAGACTTAGCAAAAAAAAAAATGTCGTAGTAAATAGAATAAAGATAGGAAGTAAATTTTTAAATATACCCTGAATAATTTTATAATATATGTTTATGAGAAAATAGATACAAATTATTTATTTGACTTTATATTTCTGTAATTTTTAAATTCTACTTTCTTTTTGGTTTTCATAAATAATGTTATAACGTATTAGGCTTTTATTTCTTTAATAACTAGTTAATTATTATTATATAAAATTATTATTTAATTTTCTCAAACATGAAGACACGTAATTTATCTTACAGTCTTATAAATAATGTAAGACAAACATTGTCTGTGGGTACATAAGCAATAAATAAGGACTGAGAACACAAACACTAGAACGGATTAGAGGCAATACCAGTACAGCCTTAATTATACCAGTTATGTATGAATTAAGGCCCCAGTTAAATCAACTTTGATGTAGGTGGCGCATGGGTACAAGCGAAACTTTACTAATTGGGTGTGTTTATAAAGATATTGGTGTCCGGTGTTTTGGGAAATTATTTTTCCCACAATTACCGTGGTTAATACCGTGGTTAGTGATAATAAAAATTAATTGTTTTGTTGTCTACAAGTACGTGGAAGGTACACAAGAAGAACTAAAATTGGGGAATTTTAATGAAATCAGAACAATAATAATTAGCATTTAGTCAATACGTCGGTGCATATGTGCGCACTAATCTCAGAAACAACTTAATTGATCATTAATACATTGTGATAACCTTAAAATTGTTTTTCTTTTTTTAACATGCTTTTAATTATTACTATTTTCGCTGGTTTTGTACTTGGCCAATCATTATTGCAGCGTTATAGAGATATCTCCTAATCTTCGATGTATCACCAGTCATCCTTTACATCCATTCATCATCTATACTCAGAAATAATTGGACACCTAAGTGTTTTTCTCTTACAATAATTTAAAAATAATAACAAGTATAATTTGCTATAACTAAATAAAAAAGCTTATACTTATTCACATTTGGTAGTTTTAATTTAGTTTAATATTATAAACTTATATATTTACCTAAAAAAATATCATTAGCTGAAAAAATATTAGAGGAAATACTTTTACACATTTTTTTATAAAATAACCTGTATCAAACAAACTAACCAAATAGATTTAAAAATTTGGAAACGAAAATCAATGAGTATATTCCCAACATGTTTTATTGCTACATTTTAATTGTTAGTTTTCCTCTCTGAAAGCTACGTTGGAATTTTTGCAGTACTACTATACCAACTCAATTCCTAGGTACTTGAACTACAAACCGCAATATCGTTGTAGACTGTACCGGCCGAGAGGACAATTGTATCTATTGTATAGATACAAGGGCTCCCGTTAAACAAACACGGAAACCATTGTCATATTACGGTTTACAACGTAGGTACTGTTATTGTCATAAATGTATTTATAATTTTATAACAAGCTAAACCATAGCATATAAAGTTACAAAAACTTTTTTATTTGTAATTATTGATTTTAGGCATAGATTTTAGTGTTTCATATTATATTATTTTATACTTAACATTTATACAAAAATAATCACCAAAATACTTGTGTGTCCGTTGAAACTTAAGAACCTAACTTAAAAGAAAAGAAACTTTCCACTTTATAGGTGTTACATTTGACAATTGGAAATATTTTTTTTGAGTTTCTATTGTTTTATATATACAACGAATCTACTTAACAAATATCGTTGCTGGGTGCTTCAGTTGTTTGAGAACAGGTTTGACAGAAATTACTAAATATTTCTATAAAACATTAATATATTATGTTATGTAGCATAATAAAGTTATGATAACAGATATGAGATAGTATGTATGGTATATTTTTAATCGTCTAGGTAAGGTATGCCTTCATCTTGCTACGAAATGTAATATGGCGTCCATAAATGTGCCTATGCCTATGTGTCATTATAAAACTAAACTAACTAACTAAAAAGTATATACATATTAAGATAACTTTAGTGATAGCAAACTTAAGCAATACATAAAATGCAATTGAGTCTTTACATGATAAGTCTGTATAATTGGTATTATAGATTTTATATCTGTAGATAATAGTCGAGATGTATTTTATATATCTACAATTTTATTAAAAATATCCTTTTTATTATATACTATGCTTATATAATAATGTAAGTTATGTAAGTTATTATATAAGCATAGTATATAATAAAGTGGATATTTTTTAATAAAATTGTAGAGCTATACTATAAGCATCATTTACGAATAAGAAACCAGAACCTATATACTGGACGAGCATAACAACTTACAGAAACAGATAGGTATTGCAATTCGATTTGAACTCATTTCTAAATTATGTTGAATAAAACTTTGCAGACTAATCAAAGTCAGGCGAAGGCAAGTAGAATATTGTGTTGGACACTGGAAACAGAGAAAACATGGAGTCGAAAAACAGCACTTTATCTTTTTTACCTTAATGTATGTAATATAAAAAATGTCGTACCGAAGCAAAAACTATCGTGTCTGTTTATTTGTTACGTCACGTAAATTTTGTAGTAAAATCTTAAAATTTACATAGTTTAAGTTGATAAATATGACTCAACGTATACGCAAAAGAAAGCTGAGAAAAATACCGCCCTTGGGACAAAGAACTAATTTTATGAGTGGTTAATATTCTACCTACAATTTTATTAATAAAGTTGATGGAGTAGTAGAATACATAGTTTAAATGAGGTTTTATAAACACACATAGTTGGCTTAAAAATTTCGTCAATCGTTTATTGTCAGCCGAAAACTTCTAAAATGGTTAAGATAGTGGTATTATGAAGCCTGGTGAACGGCAGCTGCGGTTCTAAGGGCGGGTTGAGGACCGTCACAAACATATTTAAACAGTTGTAAAGAACAGACTTTATTCTTCATAACTTTGAAGTTCATTTCAGTTCTAAGTAACAAATTTTTATTTACCGAGTGGTTTACTGCTCACTAGATGGTGTTGTACAAAACATAAGTCATTAAAAGTAAGAGTAACTTAATAGTGCCATGTATTTTTTGTACAATGCCATGTAATCAGAATTATATAGATGTTTACTAGTATTCGTTATGCAACTATCTTAACCATTATAGAAGTATTCTATTGCAAGGAAATTTGTCAACAGAATCTGTTACTGGCCTACGATCCATTTGATTATCATTAATAGATGACGATTTACAAATAACCAGTCACTATTATATAGTTTTATATTAAATATTTAGATGCTAGTATTCACTTAATAAAATAAAAACATATAGATTCTTATCATATACAAAATTGATGATTAGGTATATTCAGCTGTCCTATATAGTAGATCGTAATTCTCTCGATGAAATCAAAACATAATAAGTCAATACGAAGCTGGGAGTGACCCATATGAGAAAATTCATAACGTAATCCAATTTGCCATTTCATCGTAATTGGACGAACAGAATAGGAAATTTCTGCTGTCCACAAAAACATGATGAATTTTAATGTTGGCGTTATAAATTTTTTCATGTTATAGCATATAAAATAGTTGTTTGTATCGTGGACGTTGTTAAGACCAGATTTTAATAACATTTTACATATATATCGTTCTATAATAACCCATTAGCGTCCCATTGGGACACTCGATAGGGAACGGAGTTTTCCCCATAAGAGAAAGATGCTCTATTTAGTTTAAGATGATTGCTTTGTGTAATATTCAAGTACGATTTATTATGGAAATATCTAAGCGATTTTTTTTGCCCGACTTCTTCCAGATATTTCAGTAATAATGACTTCTTTGTGTTCAGTTACCATAAGTAGGTAAAAGAAGTTGAAATATTGTATAAAATAATATTTTAATAATAGATATAAATAATTTTATAATGATAATAATAATTTATTTTTACTATGTATACCTTAAGTGGATGAAACGCGAATTCGAATTGAAGAGAGAATTAAATTTCTCTAACTTTGAGTCTAAACCGAAAATTCAATAACATATTTTATGAAAGTTCCTTGATATAAAATTCCATTTACACTTAAGACTGAACAGAAATTTTACGTAACTAATTTTGCTTCGTATGTTTCTGATATTTAATCGGAAACTTAATAAAATATCCTGTAGAACTTTTACCTGAATGTACCTACGTTCCTTTTATCAAAAATAACGAGATTTTGATCAAAATCACCTCTATACAATTATTGGGTGTAAACATATTGAAAAGAAAAATTGATTTCAGGAACCAATAAAGGCAATGTCGATGAGTTGTCGATTTTGTAAAGTTAATTCTTTGTGATAGCTAACGTTCGAAGGAGCGACGTATGACGTGGCATGACGGGACACGATGTGACAAGATGTGGGTATCCACTAACTTGACGTCGCAACGTACAATCTCATCTACGGTTTCTTTGAGTATCCACCAAGAGGTATATTGTATTGTTCAGCTAGTTACTGTTCCAAGATCGTCATTCCCAGATTAGATTCTCTTAATGCAATCAATATACGAGGCACCTAACTACAACTGTTTCACTATTAAATTTAATAGTTTACACAAATGAATAATAATATATTAAGCCAAGTTATGTTGATTGCTAACGGTGTTAGACACGTTTCGTTGCATTACGTCAATTGTATGCATTTCCCTCACAGTCCATAAAATGGGTGGTAAAGGAAATATCATAGACACGCAAATTTATCTAGTTATAAGAACATTTACAGTTCTAATTAAACCCAGTTATTACATGTACATACTATGTCATTCTGAAATGTATAATGAGTGGTTATTTTTTTTTGTGTTACGTATTCGTAATTTTAAAAAGTTTATTTGGAATAATAATAATCCAGAACTATTTACACAGCGCTATCTAGTCTCGTCGTATATATAGAAAACAGTCAGACCAACAAAAATAATCATACTAGTGTGAAGAAACGAACCTGAGATCGTCGGAAGTAAGGCGGTTTGCTAAACCCCTAGACCAGTGAGGCCGTCAGTAATGGTTAATATTATTTTAATCGTTTCTTTAATTTATGTATTGCTTAGTATTGACGTAAATAATTATTATATCTGTTATATATGTAATACAATGTATGTATTGTATTATATATACATTAACTAAATGGGAGAGCTAATCTCTTTGTTGTTTATTACAATTGTATGTAAGTAGAGTGCGCTGCTATTCAAATAGGTATACACAATTCTCTCACTAATAACATTGAAATGATACGTATCTATTAAAACTTGCAACCGATTTCACTTATATATATCACTGTATAATAATACGTATAACATAATTAAAACATGACATCAATAGCTACTGTGAAATGTCTATTACTGTGTTGTTACATTTATAGCTTAACTACTTAGCGGTGTAGCATGTGTCAAAACCATTTTAGAATATACGTAACCAATTAATTATTTTTCAATCCAATTACTATATTCTCTGTTAATACGTTGATCTTGTTAGCAAAGTCTGTATAATGTTATAATTAACGACGCTTGTTAACGAACCGCCTAAGACAGATAAATGGTAATACCTTCAGAGTGTCATATCCTCGTAGATTTAATTTAAATAATAATTTAATTTTTTGATGGAGACAAGTGGCTGTTAGGCTTGTTTGCTTATTACAGAGTTCTTCATTTATGACGGATTTTAATTAAAATACTCAGTAAACATAATGATATCATAAGAATTATGAACACAATTAGGTATACTTTTTCATGATTTACATGATTTTATTTGATTGATTTTAAAATCCAATCATTTTTAATAAAAAGTAATGGTTCTGTATATTTAAAGAATATGAAATAATTAATAAACATTTAACAAGTTCCTTGAAACTATTTCGTAATTAAAACTGTAGCGAAATTTTTATTTATAATATTATATTTCTAACTATAATATATATATAATATGGGTGTCGGTAAACTGTTTTGGAGATATTCAAGTCTTGTACTTCTTAAATAGATTCGACTATGTATAAATTTAATATCTACTATTTACATTCGAAACAACTGTAGTTTAGGTTATTACCTACCCTTGTTTCGATTTTAAATATAAAACATCAAAGTTCGTTATGTTAAGTATAAAACAAAAAAGAACTTATTAAAATTATCTTAGATACTCAGTAATTATTAAAATTAGTCTCAGTTAAATAAAGTAATAGAAATACTGAATAAAAAACCAGCACTTACAAAAATAAGTATTAATTAAAAATAGGTTTCTTCTCGTATAATTATCCATTTTGGTGCGAGTGGCTTAGTTTTATGAACACTATCGTTGGGTTGGAATCTTGGTCAAGATTCGACATATGTGCATTATTACTATTGAATATTTAACTATCATAGTTATAAGCTTAGTAATTCCATTTCACTAAAAAAAGAAGACATGAAAAAAAGAATCATCCATGGCGGTTTAATAAATGTATCTAGGCAGTCATGTCACCTGTGTTGAAGGCTCAATCGAAACACATTTTATAAGGAGGAGAAATTACACATAAGAGGTTGACATTTTAGAGCTAATACCGTCCGTATTTTAGTGGTATTCAGTGTCTCATATGATAACGTTAACTCTTACTTTAAATAGGCGATGTATATTATAGATAGTACATTTATCAATAGGTGGCCTCCCATTTTGTCATGTTTGCAATTTCAATGACAAGAATTACAATAATTATATTCAAATTGAAATGGATGGCTATTTTTATTTGTTTCAAGCATACAGCAAAAGTTGTAGGTAGCATAATGACTGTCGTTAATTTTAAGCTCAACAATCGCAACGATTCTGTTAGATCTCCTTTTATTATATTTACAGTAGCGGGCGGGCAGGTAAGCCGAAAAACATGTTTTGTTTCTTGTAATGTTTTTAGAGCAATTTTTCTTAGTAATATTTAATCGTTTTGATTTTTTTTTAATTCACTGGACAAGTATTAATTGTAATAATTGCCACATTGTTCAATCATCCACTGTGTTGCAATTAAAATATCGTTTCCAAATGAAGCTAATATTATTTTTAAATAACTTGCAATGCAATGTAATAAAAACATTTTGAGTAAAGTATAGAGAGTTACTAACTTTATAAGCAGGTCCTATAATTTATGGAGTCAGAAAAATGGAAATTAATTTCAAATAAATCTCTCACAACTGTTTACTAATAATCTACAATATACCTAAATTCTGTGATTTTTAAATCCATACAATAATTTTTTCCTTATTATAATTGAGATAAGTGACGGTACTTCAAACCAGGTAAAAGACATTCTTGGGTTAGTGTATATAGATATTTATACCACTCTGATTGTATACATTTTAATAATAATATTTAAATGTACGACGCAGAAGTAGATTAAATTAAAATTAATGTTTTCACAAATATAAAACCATGAATTTAAATTCCGTTTACTACATAACCATATTTAAGAAATAAATACGTTTTCAGAAACTAACAATAATAAGTATATATAGTGTACAAGCTGCCTGTTTTTTCAAGCTATAGTATATAAATTCAAGTATTTACAACAGTCAATAGTACCGAAATACCGAAATATTTAATACCGAAATATTTAATTAGTTTAGAGAATGATAAAAATATTCATATATTTTTTCTTAGGAATACTATACAGAAACTCGCGCAAATACGAGTTTTAGGTCGAGTAACAAAATAACCTACCGGAATCTTACGGACGTAAAATTTTAAAAAATATGCTACGCACGCACTACGGTTTTAACGATATATAAAAACTTCGAAAAAAATATTTATTCTTATAGCATTTCTACTCTTCTAATTAAATCACGCGAATACGTGACTGAACGTGAACTTAACGAATATCCCTAGTTTTTTTTAAATTATACAATACTCAAGAACATTTTAATGAAATAAATATTTGTTAACAAATCGCCGTGGTGAGCGCAGTCAACATTAAACTAATGTACTACAACAAACCGATCAATCGCTGCACTGAAAAGATGTAACATAAAAATAGACTATATACGCTACTACTTTAAAGTTCATTTGAGGTGATAAACTGTTGAAAATAATTCTTTATTTGAGTATACTCTATAGTGAAATGTCTAAAACATTTCACTATAGAATATATTCATTCGTAGTATTTATACTTATAATACTTGTATGTACATTTTAATTAAGGGTTACTTGTTAGTACGGGAAAATACATTCTAAATATAAAATACTTGCATAAAAATTGCGTTTGCTTCACAGTCCACGGGGATTAAGTCGACGCCATTCCATCGAATTATATTCATAAGCAAAACTGAGTAATATGATTAAGTAAATAAATTAATTAATCGATAATAATGTCAGTTACTAATTTCATTGTTAACTAGATACCTATATAAGGAATTAGTACGTTTTTGGCAAAACTTAGCAATCAAATGTTATTTTATGGGAATTATTTCCTGGAGTAGATAGACAGATGTATTAATAAAAATTTGTGACATGTTATAAAATAATAATTATTATGTTCTTCAATAATATACGCAAACATAATATTCTACATATATATAATTTCTTTATGTAGACTCTAGTGTCCTTTAAAAGGTTGGTACGTCCCGTTTATATTGACGCAATAACAATGTTACAGACCTATATACAATGTAGGTCAATAAATTGATTGCAGTAAACGATTGTGTTAGATTCTATTGACTACTATTAAGGTACTTTAATGTTATAGTCTGGTTGATGGTAGAAAAAGAAACGCTTATCATATGGGAAGGGTAGTAAGAGGCTTTTATTGGCTCTGTAGGGCTGGAGGCGCAATTGACCAAATCCAATTACGGTTTGGGAGCCCTTCGACTCATGTACGTATACGATAAGGCCAAAATTGATATTTTTGCCTGGCGACAGTAAATATCGATTTGCCATAATAAAAATATGATGTCTTGAAATTCTTGACAGTTTACATATTTGGTCATATTATATAAATAAATCATATAAATCTCTGAATTTATATATATAGAATATGAAATTCGTCTTGAATCACTCTATTGCTGAAAACTGTATTAAAACCCGTTGCTTAATTTAACAGGTATACACAGCGGCGCCGATTTTATTTTACCTACTATCTAAAGATTTGTATTAAAAAGTATGTACAATAATTCTTGAAAGTTGGAATCTTACTTAAGGGCGGTACATGCTACAAAAACTTATAAAACAAATAACATCATTTACATAGACACATTATCGCAAATTTTTACCTGAGACTTCTTCACTAATTCTTTCATCCTATATTTTATGTAACTTTGTAATATTTTAATATCATATTTTATTAAGACTCATGCAGCCGTTTAATCGCAATAAACAGACAGACCTACTTTCAAATTTGTAGTATTAGTATGGAAGAAATAATACAGATGAAAAATAAAACATGCGTAATTATTCTATCATTACGTAAATTTATTTTTGTATGTGATCTACCGACCCTTTTATTTTAAACTTATCAAGAGACGATTTTCGTCACTTGAAGAGATCCAATTGCTACAAAAATAAATTTATTCACTTATCTTAATTGTACTTGATTAATCCTCTTGTTATTTATTTACATTGGAATAAGTTTCCAAGCAAAATTTGAGATCGGCCAAGACTATCCAAAATGCTTAGATACTCAAAAGCTACTTCAAGTTTTGCTACGGAAAATGCACGGGCCAATGCTCTAGTCAGTTCCTATTGACTAAATTCATAATAGGATTTATATATAGTTCAATTTATTTGTTACAAAGATACGGGATCGCGTAGGCATTATTTTGTAGCTACACTGTATTCCATTGGCCCCATAATTCCCTACTACTCGCACGTTGTTTATTTCATTATTACCATGCTTAATTGGCTGTCGAGGAACAATTTACAAAGATTGAATATTTCTTAGAATCTTTAGAGAAATATTCTCTTTTATAAATCAAGATAAAAATTACAATGAATATTCAATTTTTTTATTTATCTAAATGATATCATATTTATATAGTTAGGCATATAAGATATTTGAAGTAGGTCATGAATATAGCCGATAATTCGTCAACATTGTTGTCATCTTGTGACGTCTATAAATATGCATCGACTCCTATCGACTGCTCGCCGTCACATCATTTTTGTCACGCGTCACTCTTGTCGCGTCATGCCACGTCATCTGTGACTTGTACATGATCCGAGAGTTGTTGACTAGCTAAAATTGCCACGTTGTGATGAATTGTGACTTTGTAGTGTAATCCTATTTGTTGTCTGAAATCTGATCCCTTTTATTATAGAAGTTGGCGATAAGCGGATTATGTGTAATAATTTATTTAAATTATTAGTAGAAATGGGCAAAGTATTGTTTTAGTGACTAGATATACAAACATGTTGACTAATGATGGTAATTAAGTGATAAGTGGTAATCGTCGCGTATATATCATCCATGAGCAATACCATTACCATTTCACATCTTACAAAGTAAGCAGCATGGCGACAGAAATATGTAAGACAAATACACTCAAAAACGACTTAGTCTACCACAATGAAAGTACGATATATATATATGAGTATAAAGTTAACTCTCCTATACTTATGTGTACATATATGTTTGAGAACTATCGTTAAATCACATCACACAGTGGTGTGATCATGCATTTACTGATCCATTAAGCTGTATTGACGTATTATGTTCACCTATATAATAGATGTTATACTGTAGACGAACATATCGTGCCGTAATCTGTGAATAAAAAATCATTCCTCTGCATTTACTCACATTTCTGCATCATAAATGTTAAGAGATAGTGTCCTATTAAAAAAATGCGCGGCTACAACTACATTATAATGCATTCGTGTATGAGTAAATTGCGATGCAGTAGTGCCGTTCCTAATTGACGGACAATGGGGGCAAGAGTAAAGCTTCCCACATTATCCTACCCTTATGTTACGCTGCGTAGGGTATTTTCCTCTTTATTCTCGGTTTAGCAACAAAAAGTAAATCTAAATGCACTTATGAATTATGAGGACTTCAGGATTCTGATAAAATTTTATTTATTACGGGTATTGCAATAAATCAGAAGTAAAAATATTTATAAGCAATAGAATAGTTCAAGTATGAGATAATTGAAAGGCCTATTAGTTTTTATATAACAGTAGAAATGGTGTCTCCATTTAATATACCACAGAGACCACAGTGTGTACAATATATTTCAGATTACATTATGACGTTCATTGTAGACGTCATAAAGTAATACCTTTGATATTTACTAGGTGACCTACTGATCAACTAGTTCTAGTTACTATTAAAATTATAAAAATGATGTAAGTAATTTCCAATATTCCTAGAAATGTCCTGCTCTGTTGACCCAGTTGACCGAGCAATGAAATCTAGGTGAACTAATTAATCTGATAGATACGTAGATGTATAAAATTATAAATTAAGTGAGGTTAAACGATAGTACAATAACCACAACTTGTCTCTATTTGCATACTATCAAAAGTGCAAAGTCATAGTTGTGAAGTTTTCCCAATTTAATGCGCAATTCCTTTATTTTTCTTTCTTCCTTTATTTTTTTATGGGGATTTTGACCCCATTATACTAAACTGTATGTAGTGGTGTACATAAATTTTATGGCTAGCAATGGGGCTAGTCAGGTTGACATCTACGCTATGGCCTCTCAAAATTACCTTGGTGAATTTCTAGTAAATTCGCTGCTATGCTAAATATTTATATCATCTTGATGATACCATTGCTGCCTCTTAGCAACTACAAGAAGTAATAGTACAATACAAAAGAAATAAAAAAACGACGGGTTTCATTATTATGCATTGAAAAATTTCGTCTCACTACTTCATTTAGTATAGCAGTGGTAAATGTATTATTATTACAAGATAGTGCCATTCAAATATATTCGCAGATGTCTATGTATGTAGGTAGACACTGACATACATATTGATGAACTCTCACAGTTAAACCGATTTCGATGTAGGGATTTATAAAAAATGTGGGGGTTTTTTAAACTGCATAACATTATTTTCTTTTTGGGTTGATCTATATAAAATTTGTGAATAGAGATTTGAATGAACAGATGCAAAGTTGATTTGAAATTCATGAACCTCAATGCTACAACTACTTTGTTTTCACATATATTGCATATAAAGTACAATTTTTTTTAATAAAAAGACTACTTTAAGAGTAAATACGCTTTTATATGAATACCATCACGTACATACATAACACATTATATACAATTGCCCTCAAAACTCTACCTTTTAAAAGATACTCAAAAATTAAAAGCAATAAATAATGAGCGAAAATATGAAAGATAATTTGTCAGTTTTTACTATATTTTATTACCCGAGCATCTATTTTCTCTTTGATGCAAGAGATTTAAATTTAAACTGACTTTCCATTATGCCATTTTACTTCCGTGCAAGTCATATAATAATTTTCATTAATGTTAATTCTGACCGAACTATGTCTTTTATGTACCTGTACGAAATATAAATAAGTTATTAATTTATTTGTTTGCACCATAAATAAAGCCTGGAATTTTTACGTTAAACGAAATAAAAGGATCTACCCAAAATGTACGTATCTACGTGTTAATATAATTGCGTATGTAACACATAAATGCAAGCGTAATCACTATGCGGTAAATGGAACACATCCTTCCTACTCCACTTAGCTCACCACAATCCATTTTAATATGGAATTATGCAGCGCATCTCCTTGGCTTTACATATGTAGAGGACAAGAAAACTGTTTGTTTATCAACTTATGTGTTAATTTTTAAAGTAAAGACGGCCGGTAAAATTAGAATATAATTTTCACAGTACATTTTATTAAGTACATACGTAATAACATATATACTATATAAAAAATCTCCCAATATGAAAAAATAATTAATTTAAAAATAGGTTCAATGAGCCAACATTATTAGCTATTAAAATATAGACGGCGGCATATAGATGTTTTAACTTTTGTTGTCGTATGACTTATCATCAATATCTAAATATGCAAATAGACGAAGTCGTGGGCTCTATTAAGTTATTATGATCAAATCGTAAAATGCCAAAATAATTTGGGTACTGAGTGATTAAAAACAAGTTATGTATACCAAAGAGGTGCTAAGTTCAAATCTAATGGACTTAAAAAAATCTACGTGAGTCTATTTATATTTGTGACTTACAATCCGTTAAAAACACCAATATGAAACAAAAAACAATCTGGTAGTTAAATTAGGCTCGCGTTGGTTTTAACTATTCTGAACGAAATATGCAAATGTGAAGTTTGCATTTACTACACGGTGCTTCTGATTACTCCTTCTGAAATAACACACGTGATCGTATTTTTATAGAGACTAATATACATCTGAATACTTTGTATACAGACCATACTTGCTTTGACCATATTTGTGAATTTTCCTTAAGTTTTATATTTAATATGATGTAACCTTTTTTAGGACAATGATAATGTTACAACAAATTAGCTGTAGGTATGTAATCTACTTAAAATTGTTAGAACCGGTTATGCATAAGAAGTTCTGCAGCTTTAAACTGCAGTTCTATAAGAAAATGATTACATTAATAATATTTTATTTTATGTATTTTAAGACATCGAACAACAATCGACAATCGTAAGTAGAAAAAAAAACATATAATTTTTTTTTCGTCAAAATATAGGCACTTTTTTCCTGGTGATATATATATAATGTATGTTCACGTCAAATTTCATTAATATCCGTTCAGCCACAGATCGTCAAAAGGTAAGTATGGTATTATAAATTAGTATCTATCTTTATCTATCTATCTCTATGGAATTATAAATTAATTGATATCTATCGATTTTGTTAATTCGAGAAACTTACATGGTTTTATTAAATTCACGTCTGAACTCATAACGATGAGTTGAAGTCATACACCACTTATATGATTACACATCAGAAAAAATGATTATTTTAAAAATCTGATAAAAATGTTTTTAGTCATATTCTGTTCTATGTTGGAGGGCTTGAACATAGCACTGGTGGTATAGATGTTAGCTATATTCTATGAAAATATTCCACACTGGATTGTGATTAGTGTTCAGTTGCCGCACCAGAGGATGAATACTTCCGATAGTTGTTCCTCACTAAACACAAGCAATTCGATTTCAACAGAAACGCATTCACTCGCGGTCTACATACATTAGTACGATGCATTTCTGCATTGCAAACACAGTCCGTAACATACACACCGCTGTGTAAGATAACATTAACATATAAAAATATTCTTGATAGCAGAACGACATTTCAAGGAAAACAATTACGGAGCTACCGATCGGAAGAAATGTTTACGTGAAACTGATTTTTTATTACAGAGAAAATCGTCTACACTTGATAGCGGCCTGTTAAATTCAAGCGAGCGGCTTCAATTAGATGAATATATTACATATGCAATTACTTGGTTCATATTTATTAAGTAGATATTAAAAATTTAAAGGCTGATGATTCCGGTGTTATGGAATGCGGTGGAATCGTGATATTGGTGGGTACTTCCAAGTTACACCCCAGGTTTCTCAAACTAAATAAATAGGCTAAACTAAGCATTTACCATTAGATGGATACCGTATACATGTTTGCCACCATAGTAGTATAAAAGAAATATAGTATATACCTATACTAATATATTGAGGGAATACTACCTTTGTTGTTGATATTCGGCGCTGTAGATACTGCAGTGTTTCCCGAGGCCTCTGATAGGCCTAAAAAGAGTTATGGTGAGTAAGAATCTCTCATATCCTACACGCTCGGGCTGGTAGTTGAATCTATAAAAAAAGGCATATAATAAAGTAGGTTATACTGCTATACTTTTTTCACCGTATCACAAATTATATCTGGACGAATGCGGTGTATTGGCAATTATTCTAGTTACCAACTAACGATACTATTCTGTAGAGACTATGACGATCATTTCTCTGCAGCTGTATGTTTAAAAAAACATTTTTGGAGGTATAAATGCCTCCGTACATAGGTAATATGCAAAGTAAAAGAAAATTGGGGAAAATATAAATCTTTTTTTAAGACGCGAATTACTATTAGCTTTGTATATTATATTAACTGGTATATGTAATAAGACAAAGTGTTATCTCACCATAACATATTTATAACAATGTTTCGATACATTCTTGTTATGTTATTATTATAAAAAATAAACATTACAGAAAGTACAATGAAAAAGTCAATAAGTATGGAAAATATATCTCCCGCTGCCTGAGCTGAGTTCAACGAGTGGCCTCGACTCGACTTCAAATAAAGATAGCGTTTCTTTTTCTCTCTCTTTATTTTGACAACAGACAGTCATTATATAAATATACAATAATACAATGAACTTGTTTTTATAATGGACATTGTAGGATGAAAATTATATGTAATAAATTGAAGAATATAAAGTGTGCGTCGTAGAGTAAAATATACGTCAGAAGAACAATAACAAGTAGTTTTAATTGAATATAATATTACATAGTTTCATAGACTATCTTTACAATAAAATTCAATTATCTTAAAGTTTATTAATATATTCTAGTTTTTCTACAATTATTGTATTATAAAATATTCATTCGACTTATGCTTGACTTTCATGAATTCAAATGCAAGAATAATAAAAAAAACAAAATTAAACCAATTTAGCCAGTTAATATATGTCCTATTTATATATTACACTACATATAAACGTTATTATTATATAGTAATATATGAATCCTTACCTGTTATTAGATAGTGTAGGTATTATTATTCCTTATAATATAACATTTCTTTAAGTACATATGTATAACTAGTTTACTTCAAGTACGAACACCCTTTTTATTATTAAACAACACTACTTATTGGATACTTATTAAAAATAATGCAATATTTCTGATGCATGTTGAATAGTTAGTTTATTAATTCGTGTAAGTTTAATAATATTGTATACAATGTTTCGCCTCCGATTTAGCAGCGTAAGGGGTCGGTATACTTCCGTTACACGTTACAAATTATTAGTATGTATTATGTCGGTAGCCATAATTTCATTGGAACAGTTTATCTTTATTGTTCAGGCATGGTGTATCCAGGTTACAAACTGTTCAGATATCGATGACCCTTATCATAATAAATTAAAGTCAATATATTATAAGGAAAATCAATATCCTTTAGGAGCTAAAGAGTTTCTTCAGTAATTGTTATTTGGTAAAAGTAATAAGATTAGTAAGTAAGATTATTTAGTTCAAAATTACAACAAAATTAAACATTAAAGAAGAAATTGAGCTAGTGTTGAATACACTAAATTAACAAAACGTCGATTAAAAGATATTAGTGAGTCAGGACTTTTATGAATTCTTACCTCAATATTTTCATAGAAACATAATGTACCCATTAGGGGAATGCTTCTATAAAAAATTAGGAGATAGATAGGTTTATTTATGTAAAAAAATAAAAGTATCAATTGTTTACGAATAGTACTACTAGGAATAGTGCCTACTAGTACTGTTATTATTAGTTGTACGAATGATTTCTTTAGTAAAATCTTTATTATGCATACTACTTTAATGGGCAAGAAATATGAAGCATATTTATTGCAAAACAAAGTCTTTCATTAAGAGGATTTCTTCAAGTCAGCCGTCGAGAACTTCAGTTTACATAGCTATTGCAGTACTATGTATTCTGTTCTGAAGTATTGGATGGGTTGTGGGTAGAATACCGGCTTCATTTTTTAAGTTTTGTTATTTGTTTTAAGCAGATTATATAATATAAATAATATTTATTCGAATTTACCTACAAATACAAAACAGACATCAATAGAACTTTTTAGTCAGACTTAAAGAGAGGAATGTTTCGTTAAAATATTGCCACCCTCCACACTTAACAAATTACAGAGTGCGCTCTAAATTACCAAAATGTAGCCTACCGTCTAACCTAGTTAAGTCTGTCACTTGGAAAAGGTTGGGTTAAATCTTGAAACGTACACCAATGTGTATGTTAATAATTTAAGATTATTTTATAAGAATAAATCCGATTTCAAGCTTCAAACTATACAAATATACATTTTAATTAAGGTATAGGTATATATACCTATACCTAATATAGGTATATATACCTATACCTAATACCTATTATGTAATTACATAATAAGTAGTGTTTATCTCATTACAAATTAGTATTTACATTAGTATTACAAATTATTACAGTTTATAACCAACTGTCATAAAACCGTCTCAAAATTATATAAGTAGCAATACGTGGTTATGTTCATACTTGTACATATAAATACATTATCATATATAATTATTTTAAAGATATATATCAAATATATGGTAGAATCAAAATATGACTATTCAAAAGTGCTTGTAATGTGTTTATTTGAATAAAGATTATTTCTATTTCTATTTCTAAATTATATGTATTTATCACAGATCCTTTTGGAATCAAATGACATTACATACCAAATCCAAAGTAAATATACTAGAATAATAAACAAAAAATATTATAAATAAATACTAGAATAATAACTTTTCTTCCCTTCTAGCGTTAATTTCTTATGTTTGCTTTCTCTAAAAATAACTTTATATTAATTGCTTCTCTGTGGTACTATTACTCATAGCACAGCGTATTAGCGTCATAATATATAAGTTTCAAATACAACCTTACATTTTTTACGTACATATTTTTTTACAAAAAAATTTTTTATATTTACCTACATACGTACTTTAAAGGTTTTTCAAATTGTTAGAATTATAAGTATATGATATTTTTAGGCTAAATACAAACCGTATTTACAAAAGACATCGTCTTTTTATTTGCATACTGTCCCAGGCCTAAGTAAACAGGCAGTTTTTATAACAAATAGGTAATTCATTTGTCAATGCTATGTATTGTGTGAATGCTTTACAAGAGTTTTTACATTACAAGAGTATCTAATACATATTAGAGTGTAGCTGTACCCTAGCGTACTCTCATTTGATAAGATAAGGTCCAAAACTGTATTCAGTTTGTAATTTTGTTAAACGTAGTAGCAATGGGGATATTTCATATTATGAAATAGGAAAATAAGGTATTTTTGCACTAATTATACTATTATATTACTATTATAGTCTCGAACAGGCTTATCCAGTAAATTTGTATTCTTAAAAAAATAACCATCAGAAACCATCATAGCCTCATTAGCATTACCTACCTCCGCTTCACTAAGAGAGTTTTCTCATGTTACGCAGACACCTGGAGATTAAAATAATTTTGATAGGTGAGTACCGTATTTTATGCGTAGCGTTAGTTGATTATTATGTTAATAAATAAGTCACTGTATTTTTCACTTTAAACGACTAAAGAGAACATTCAGCCAGATCTCCATATTTGTATTGAATAGTAAAGTAGTAATAGTAGTATTGTAATTGCTAGCTCGTTACTTTGATAATAGTTTTCGTTTGGAAAATTACAAGATGGAATAAACATTTAATCAGAATGCATTGATAAAAGCAACCAAATTTATGAAATTAGCGTTCAAGAACGTACACCTAAGATAACAAAAATTCTAACTATCTTAGTTTTTGGTTATAATACGTTTATAAAGTTTCTCAATGTTTGTTTTTCTCATATAATTTTCATATATAAACTGATCAGTTACATTTTTATTATAAATATAGGATACTCGTAGTAATTGGAAACTAATTAGGTTATAGATGACTAATGTGTATCTTATTTATTTAATGTCTGATTTTCTTTTATTATCAATTAATATTATAATTGCGAAAGTATGTTTATTACACTTTCACATCGAAACCGATTAATTTCGTATAGAGACCATGGATACGATTATAGGTACATACTGTCTGTCGCAAAAAACTAATATAGAACGGAGTGTGGGAAAGAGGTAATTTTTATATGAAACTAGTCGTCCGAGTTGAGTTTACAAAAAAAAAAAACGCTATCGACGATGACTATCGGTGGTTGCGTTCAACATTAAATTAGAAACTTCCTGAGACGTGCTGTACTAATAAACCTTACTGCCCCGTCAAACGAAACTGTAATTCGATCACATAGTGAGAGTCCAGATACAGGGAGGGAGGTTCGCTGCCCCTAACCATCGTCCCCACTTAGCCAAGTGTGGTAATCATAAGAGAGAGAGCGCTGGGAGTGTTCCTGTATGGATGAGTAAATATTTTTATAGCAAAGTGTGTATTTTGCATCTTTTCGTAATTGATTAATTTTCCGTTTTTTGGAGACGAAGTATTTGTTAAAAAAACACTGACTTGCCTACTGAGACTGCCATCTGTAGTAGGTATTGACATCTCTCAATATGTATGTTTGTTACCATTTTACGTTAAACGACTAAAGATGATCTTAATGAAATTTAGCATGTAGCTATTTTTTATGTTTTATAAAACCACATGAAATTGCATGAAACACGTTCTAAAATATATATTTTAACATAAGTGATAACATTCGTAAGGGAGGTACAATTAATTAATCATCAAGTCAAATATTAATAGAGCATGAAGCAGTAACTGTTATAAGACCTAATTCTTCAGGACATTATTTAGAAAGTGCAGAATTCAACAGAAAATTCATAACGTTACATTACGTAGATGTTTTAAATAAAAAGTAGGCGAGTTAATGTGCATCGGTTTTTACCTTCAAAGTTGATCTCTCTGACATACATGCTGGACTTGGCGAATCAATGGAATTGTGAGAAATTCTACTATGAGAAATAATTATTAATTAAAATTGAATTTCAAGTCAATGTTCACAATTAAATTCATTTATTTGCGTTTAAAAATAATAGTCAACAATATCGGCTTACCGGAAATGAATATAGCATACTATCCCCTGTTTCGAACGTTGGAAAATCTACAATGCCAATAAAAGGATTATATTGTTAGTATACATTGTTAAATAGACTTAAATGTGGGAGTGCGCCATAATTCTATTAACTATTACAGCGTTTACAAATCCAGTAGACTAAAAATATTTTAGAAGAGATGCAGTAATACTGGATGTAAGTACAAGAATACTTATAAAAACTTAAATTTATAAAGAAATTCATCTAGTAATGCATAAACTAAATTCTGTATATTGAAAGTAGGTGATGATGTGATCCACTAAGATAAAAATTACTGTTTTAGCTAACGGGTTGTTAGTAAAACAGCGCTTAATAGCTTATACCAATAATTACTGTGTCGCTTACTTAAGTTATGGGTATCCGATATTAACGTTAATTTTACACTTCGTTTCCGTTCACGAATGTTGTTAATTTTGTTGGCACATTTAATTTTCAAAGCGAATATTTATTGGACGAAAGCGTTGGGTCGCCAAACATTCAGAATTGCGATTTTTATTTGTTTTTGCCGTGAACGGTTTCATAATGGCGGTCATTAATTTAGACGTCGCCAATCCGGAATGCTTTCGTCGGATCCCGGTATTTCTTATTCGTGTACTTTTAGGCACACAGAATTTAAGTAAAATAATATAATATAAACTGTTCTTATCACTTTTATACCGAAATGAGAATAGAACATCCGTCTACATTAGTTGCATTGTGAAAGTATTATAATGTAGGTGTAATCAGTGCATAAAGTAAATTTTTTGGCAAAAGTTCTCAATGCTTCTAACCACATTAAACCTCTTATACCTTGTAAGATCGATTAATCTCTTGTTGAAGTTGTAATCAGTTAAAAATGATGAAATTGGGTGGAATTTACAAATTACACTTATTACTTTATAACATTTACTGCTAATCTTAAATACCTCTTTTCAACTTCAAAAATAGTTTTCATAGAATTAATATAACAATAAATAACGACGTTTAATCTTCCGATGTTATTTACAAAGAAATAGACTTGGATATTTGAAGAAATCTAACAAAAGCTTAAACGAATTAATTACTTTTTTAAATTAGCCCGGGATTTGGAGTTTTTTATTTAATTACAATTCGGTCAATTTGCTACTTAAATTACTGATAATAGTGATTAAATATCAACTAATCAACAAACGAATAGAAACAGATAATACATTTTGTTTGATATTAGATTGAATGAATAATTTAATGAATTTTCGCAAAATGTTAATATTGGTGATTTTGCCCATTTCCCCCAGAGGCCAATACTGGTTTTGAAGATATTCGATAATTTGGTGGTACACGGGTTTCCTCACCAGGTCTTCACTTCTTCACACACAAACACGTATATATGAGAGCAGAGGTTAATTTTATTGAAACTTTGAGAAGATAGAACAGTTTTGTTTTGAACTCATAAACGTGTATGAAAACGGAATGCTTATTCGAACACCTATTAATCGTGTTTGAAATGTGCCCGTTATAGATTTTTCCGTACGGTAAATGATGCGGTCCGGCCTGAAATCTAGATAAACTTGATAAATGATCAGCCTTCTTACGGTGGCCATTCGTTTTCACTTTTGATGGACGTTTGCGAAATTTTAGCTTTATTATACCAATCCATTTTAGAAACTCGAGCCCAGTCAGTTACTTTCTAACTTCAGTCTTGCTATTAAATATTGACGACCGTAGTAATAATTTTGTTAGCAATTTTACGATTAGAGCACTTTCGTGGTATGATTAATTTCTAGAATTGGACTTATCTATTAAACTAATGATATAATATTCTCCATTTTAAACTTAAAGAGAACATAATAAAATACTAGAAATACTGTCATCCTACAAATTGAAGTAATGCGGGCGCTACGGAAGCTGCTAAGATAAATCGATAGATATCTCGATGTTGATTATTACTGCTATTCGAATAATTTTATCAGACCAGACAGATACTCAAAAGAACAGCCATTAAAAAATATAAAAATATTTTTTCTCATTATCTCTAGACTGGTAGCGTCACATTAATAGTAGGTATACAGGTTAGTAGAATAAGTAGGAGTATTGTAAAGATATTGTTATTACCAGGTTGACATACTAGTAGAAAGTAGGTAGAGAAAGTGTTATTAAAAAATCAGAGTAATTATTAAATATAAAAATTTCTTTTTATAAATATCTTTGTTATTTTTGGTTTGTTTTATTAAAGAAAGTATGTAATAGAAATGAGGACAATCGTTAATTATCGCAAATATAAAAGTGTACGTAAAAGTAGAAAGGTAGGACAAAATAAAGTTAACAAAACGGGATTAGTGCAGAGATTAAACTGCGTATTACACGAAATGCACATCAAAGGCAAAAGTTATTTTCATCACATTTTGCTT